>NC_133328.1:214466216-214771466 GCF_042186555.1 Aquarana catesbeiana | reverse complement strand
TGCCAGAAGGGATACTTACAATGGTCAGCTTTTATTCATTTATGTAAAAACTTTTACCCCCCCCCCCTCTCAAAAAAAACCCCAAAAAACGGTTAACTGCTTAACCACTTTGTCTCTCACATCTGTTTGTCCCCTGTGGATCAGAGCAATTTTTACATTTCTGCTATGGACATGTTTATTCAGCGATATCTTTGTCATTACTAAAGATAACAAGGTAACACATATTGAAAGTATGTGACAATGGTAAAACAGGAAAATTAATAAGACAAAATAAATATCACAGTAAATTTCATCCACAAAAGTGAAAATCCTAAAATTGCTAGTGTAAAAAATCTAAAACAACCACCAAAAAATAAGAGCAATTATATCATATACAATTAATTACTAATTAATTGTATAAAATACATCAATAACTGCATAAATGGGCGGCACAGTGGTGTAGTGGTAGCACTCTCGCCAAGCAGTAAGAAGGGTCGCTGGTTCAAATCCCGACCACGACACTACCTGCCTGGAGTTTGCATGTTCTCCCTGTGTCTGCGTGGGTTTCCTCTGGGTACTCTGGTTTCCTCCCACACTCCAAAGACATGCTGGTAGGTTAATTGGATCCTGTCTAAATTGGCCCTAGTATAGGTATGAATGTGAGTTAGGGACCTTAGATTGTAAGCTCCTTGAGGGTATAGGGACTGATGTGAATGTATAATATATATGTAAAGCGCTGCGTAAATTGACGGCGCTATATAAGTACCTGAAATAATAAATAAATAAAATTAATTCATCAAAGTGGCAAGTTCATAAAAACGGTGCAAATGTTCATACAAAAAAAATCATTAAATTAAGCCAGAACAAAAATTCATATTCAAAACAATATTAGGGATATAATAAATGAATAAATAAATAATGTATCTTGTGTGCAAAAAAGTTCAAAGTAGGGCTGTACGAGAGGTATATAATCTTCAAACTCTAAATACTCCACGTGTCCTTTCACCTCACACCGGACACAATAGATTACAGCTCCTGATCCCAATAGTAATCACAGTTGTTATGAATGAAACCCATTCATGACAGTTCAAAACACCGTTCAAATGCCTGATCAATCCCCGAGAGTAGTAAAGTGTCACTATGGTGACACTGAACTACTCTGATGAGAGTATGTAAAAAAAAGTGAATATTTATGTTTTTTTTTTTTTTTTAACATACTGTCACCAGACAATATCCCTGATCAAAGCCATATGATGACTGCAGTCAAAAAACATATTTCCAAAAAATTGTGACAAAAAATTTCCAACTTCAAAAAACTTGCCATGTCTCTTGCTTAGTACCTCAGACTGTCTACTTTCCAAAAAGAGGTCACATTTTGGCCTAAATTTATGAAGAAATTTGATTTTATTGGATACGCTTTATAACAGAAAGTAGCAAAATATTGTTGTTTTTTATCATTTTCGGCCTTTTTTCATTTATATAGCAAAGAAGTACCACCAAAAGAAATCTCTATTTGTGTGAAAAAAATTATATAATTTTCATTTGTGTACAGTGTTGCATGCCTGAGCAATTATCAGTTAAAGTAGCACAGTGCTGAATAGCAAAAAATGGCTTGGTCATGAAGGTAGCAAAACCTTCGGTTAATAGTTAATAAATTAGAAACGAAAAAAAAAATCAGCAGGAAAAAATCAATTAACAGAGAATGAGAAGAAGGTGTTAATTAGGGCTGATTAGAGTAAACTAAGGGTTATAAGGGACATAATCTGCTGATTTGTCCCTTTGATCTGCAGATGAATGAACAAAATGATACAAAGTAACATCATGTTACTTTGTATCTGTCAGGGAATTTCTGTGAGACGTGGCTCACAGAAATGCGCATGGAATTCAGCGCAGAATGGTAACCAGGCATGCGCATTCGCACATAAATGCCCGTGGGCGCATGCACAGTGCATGTTGGCACCAGGCAGACTATTTAGGGATGCACCTGCCTGTGCTGACTGGTCTTCACCTGTTCCCCGTATCCTGCGTTCGTCCAGTGTGTTCCCTTTGTTTCTGACCCAACTTGCTTCTGACCTGATCTCGGATTCTGCTCTTGACTTGTCGCCAGTTTCTGACCTGGCTTATTCCTGACTTTGGCTCTGCTCATAATTCGATACCTCGCTGCCTGCCTCTCTATGACCCTGGCTAATCCTGTGACCATGCTTCTGTCTCTGATCTTGGCTTCCCAACCTGTTCGAGTGCCCGACTGGCTGCCTGCTGTTGCAGCTCTGTGCCCCGTTGAGTGTTCCTGCTGCACATCTGCTTACAGCTCTGACCAGCCACATGTCGTGGGCCAGCAGCGCAAGTGGAGTGCCCCTTTAACTTCAGCTGGACTACTGAGCACGGCTACTATTTCTGACATGATGGTTCACCAGTCTTCTTGGGACCACATCTCCTGCTGCAAGTTCTCCTATCAACATCTGTTGGCACTTGTGTTCCTCCTGCTCCTCAGCACTCTTTGTTCCACTTTGAGTGGGACCTGGGCTGGAGATACAAGAGAGGCCGACCTTGTAATTTCAGTCTCCTCTCAGGTACATGACAGTATCTTTCTATATTGAGTCTGGAGCAGTGTTGTTTATAAACTCTGGCTAAGACTGCTTTTTTGACAGCTGCAGCTGCCGAAAACTTCTGAGTACACAGCAATCCTGGCTTTGAATAATCAAAACTGACAATTGCTGTATACTGGGAGGGGAGGTCCCAGCAGCATGGCAGAGACACTGGACATGCTACACATGTCCTGTGTAAAATGATGACCTTTTTTGTTGTGTGTTTAGAATGCCAAAAGTCTGGAAGTTTTTCAAAAGTGTTAGGCAAGCCATAGATGATACAATTTTCTTTCCTGTAACACACAGTTATGCCCCATACACACAGTCGGACTTTGATCGGACATTCCGACAACAAAATCCTAGGATTTTTTCCGACGGATGTTGGCTCAAACTTGTCTTGCATGCACACGGTCAAGCAAAGTTGTCAGAAAATCCGATCATTCTGAACGCGGTGACGTAAAACATGTACGTCGGGACTATAAACAGGGCAGTAGCCAATAGCTTTCATCTCTTAATTTATTCTGAGCATGCGTGGCACTTTGTGCGTCAGATTTGTGTACACACGATTGGAATTTCCGACAACAGATTTTGTTGTCAGAAAATTTTATAGCCTGCTCTCAAACTTTGTGTGTTGGAAATTCCTATGGAAAATGTGCGATGAAGCCTACACACAGTCGGAATTTCTGACAACAAGGTCCTATCACACATTTTCCGTCGGAAAATCCGACCGTATGTACGGGGCATTAGTGTTGATGGGGGAATTTCTCCAGCAGAGCTATTGTGTTCTCCCAGCAGGAGAGGAGGTGCAGGGAGCCGTCCCTGCTGGGAGAACACAAATTATTGCCAGCAGTGGCTATAGCTGCTGGCAATAATTGCATGTAAAAATCTGAATGATGGATTGATTTGTGTACAATCAGCCTGTCCATAGATGGTTGGAATCTTGGCCGGTCCCTTTTGAAACAGTTGAGATTCAAAACATCTATGGTCAGCTTTACCTTGAGTTTGGTTTTATAAAATTCCTGCTCCGCTTATTATAATATGGCCAGGTAGGTGCTCTCTTGTTCCAGGTGAACGTCATATGATGTTTTCCCACTTGTGCGCCTCATGCACGCCCCAACTCTCACTCAGTGGCACAATTTTTCATCACTGCTGTGCCCACTGGACACAGTGGAACACAGATCGCTGTACCAGACCACTGTGTGTGGTCCTGGTACCATGTGATCACTTTGACCAATCACAGAGATCACATGTCAGTTGTAAACAATAGCTGTTGTTCATAGCCATTATTTACTATTGTGATCTCTGTGTTTGATTAGAGTGATCACATGGTATAGGGCAAATCGCAGCGGGCCTGTATCATGTGATAGATGTGGTGAATCACACTTATCACAATAAGAAACAATGAATGCCATTCACATACCTTTCAATCGTCCCGGATTCCGTGGGACCGTCCCGCGATTTCAAGTGTGTCCCGGGGTCCCGCGGATATGGGATAGAGTCCCGGAAAACAGTGCTGGAGCATGTTCTGGCACTGAGTTCCACTCCATGTGAGGAGACCAGCAGCAGGGCATTCCTGTGCGCTGCACTTCTGCACTGTCCCCTCCCCCGCAGGAAGAAACAACCAGTGAGTACTACCACTCTAGTTAGCAGCGGGGCTGAACGAGTGGGTACTGACCTGGTGGCATCTTCTGCTTTCAATCTCCGACCTTCCTGAGCATTGTCACTGGCTCTGCTCATTGTCAGCAGGCGGCTCTACTTTCCCCCGCCACCCAGCCAGGAGTCTGTGGCTGGGAGCGGGTGCACATCTCCAAGCTGAGCCGTCAGTGTCACCTCTTTATTGCCAGCTCTGTCTCCACCCAGCCGCCTCCCAGCTGGGAGTCTGGCTGGGAGAGAGTCCTGCACTGTGTTGTCTGTGGCTGAGGGCTCCATGAGGCGGCGGGGATGAAGAGCCGCGAGGGCGGCCAGAACCGATTGCCCTGGAGCAGGGAGAAGAGCTCAGAAGACCTCCCAGCCCAGGACCAATGCAGACAGGGCTAGGATGCCCCCTTCTCCCCCCTTCCCCTTCCTTCTCCCCCCTCCTCCTTCCTTCTCCCCCCTCTCCCCCTCCCTTCTCCCCTCTCCCTTCTCTCCCCCTCCCTTCTCCCCCCTTCTCCAACTCTTCTCCCCCTCCCTCTCCCTTCACCTCCCTTCTTCCCCCTTCTCCCCCCCCTCCCTTCTCCCCCCCTTCTCCCACCTTCTTCCCCTCCCCTCTCCTCCCTTCTCCCCCTCCCCCTCCCTTCTCCCTCCTCCCCCTTCTTTCCCTCCCTTCTCTCCCCCTTCCTTTTCTTCCCCTCCCCCCTCCTTTTCTCCCCCCTTCCTTCTCCCCCCTCCCCCTTCCTTCTCTCCCCTTCCTTCTCCCCCTCCCCCTTCCTTCACCCCCCTTCCTTCTCCCCCCTTCCTTCTCCCCCCTCCCCCTTCCTTCTCCCCCCTCCCCCCTTCCTTCTCCCCCCTCCCTTCTCCCCCCTCCCTTCTCCCCCCTCCCCCTTCCTTCTCCCCCTCCCCCTTCCTTCTCCCCCCTCCCCCTTCCTTCCCTCTCTTCTCTCCCCCTTCCTTCCTTCCCTCCCTTCTCTCCCCCCCTTCCTTCCCTCCCTTCTCTCCCCCTTCCTTCTCCCCCCTCCCCCTTCCTTCTCCCCCCTCCCCCTTCCTTCTCCCCCTTCCTTCTCCCTCCTCCCACTTCCTTCTCCCCCCTCCCCCACTTCCTTCTCCCTTCCCCCTTCCTTCTCCCCCCTTCTCCCCCTTCCTTTTCTCCCCTTCCTTCTCCCCCTCCCCCCTTCCTTCTCTCCCCTTCTCCCACTTCCTTCTCTCCCCTTCTCCCCCTTCCTTCTTACTCCCTTCTCCCCTTCTCCCCCTTCCTTCCCCCCACACCCCTGTACTCAGTACATAGCGCACCCCGCAACCCTGCACTCAGTACATAGCGTAACCCTGCACTCAGTACATAGTGCACCCCGCCACTCTGCACTCAGTACATAGCGCACCCCGCCACTCTGCACTCAGTACACAGCGCACCTCGCCACTCTGCATTCTGTACATAGCCCACCCCGCCACTTTGCACTCTGTACATAGCGCACCTCGCAACCCTGCACTCTGTACATAGCGCACCTCGCAACCCTGCACTCTGTACATAGCGCACCTCGCAACCCTGCACTCTGTACATAGCGCACCTCGCAACCCTGCACTCTGTACATAGCGCACCTCACCACCCTGCACTCAGTACATAGCGCACCCTGCACTCAGTACATAGCGCACTCTGCAACCCTGCACTCTGTATGTAGCACACCCCGCAACCCTGCACTCTGTACGTAGTGCACCCCGCAACCCTGCACTCTGTACATAGCACACCCTGCACTCAGTACGCAGTGCACCCCACAACCCTGCACTATTTATGTAGTAAAAAAATGTAGTAAAAAAATGCAGACTCCAAATGCTCCTGACCCCTGCATTCTGTGCATTACACCCTCTTGATCCCTGCATTCTGTGCATTACACCCTCCTAAACCCTGCATTCTGTGCATTACACACTCCACACCCCTGCACTCTGTACATTACACACCCACATTTTGCTGTGGCACGCGCCACAGGTTGTCCCTTGCCTCAAGTGTCCCTCATTGGGAAGTTCAAATGTTGGGAGGTATGCATTCACAATGTAAAAATTATTTCTTATACAGTGATCATCACTGTAATAAACAATCATAGTGACCAAAAAAAAAATCGCCTCCCCAAAGCATAACACTGTCACTATGTGACAGTGTACTGCTCTGGGGACAGTATGTAAAAAAGTTGAGAAAAAGAAAAGAATATTAAAAAAAAAATTGAGAAAAAAATGATATATATATATATATATATATAGAAAAAAAATATATATCTCATTTTTTTTCTATAATTATATATATATATATATATATATATATATATATATATATATTATACAGTATCTCACAAAAGTGAGTACACCCGTCACATTTTTATAAATATTTTATTATATCTTTTCATCTGACACTGAAGAAATCACACTTTGATACAATGTAAAGTAGTGAGTGTACAGCTTGTATAACAGTGTAAATTTGCTGTCCCCTCAAAATAACTCAACACACAGCCATTAAGCTGGCAACAAAAGTGAGTACACCCCTAAGTGAAAATGTCCAAATTGGGCCCAAAGTGTCAATATTTTGTGTAGTCACCATTATTTTCCAGCACTGCCTTAACCCTCTTGGGCATGGAGTTCACCAGAGCTTCACAGGTTGCCACTGGAGTCCTCTTCCACTCCTCCATGACGACATCACAGAGCTGGTGGATGTTAGAGACCTTGCGCTCCTCCACCTTTCATTTGAGGATGCCCCACAGATGCTCAATAGGGTTTAGGTCTGGAGACATGCTTGGCCAGTCCATCACCTGTACCCACGGCTTATTTAGCAAGGCAGTGGTCATCTTGGATGTGTGTTTGTGGTCATTATCATGTTGGAATACTGTCCTGTGGCTCAGTCTCTGAAAGGAGGGGATCATGCTCTGCTTCAGTATGTCACACTACATGTTGGCATTCATGGTTCCCTCAATGAACTGTAGCTCCCCAGTACAGCAGCATTCATGCAGCCCCAGACCATGACACTCCCACCACCATGCTTGACTGTAGGCAAGACACACTTGTCTTTGTATTCCTCACCTAGTTACTGCCACACACGCTTGACACCATCTGAACCAAATAAGTTTATCTTGGTCTCATCAGACCATAAGACATGGTTCCAGGACTCCATGTCCTTAGTTTGCTTGTCTTCAGCAAGCTGGTTGCGGGCTTTCTTGTGTATTATCTTTATAAGAGGCTTCCTTCTGGGATGACAGCCATGCAGACCAATTTGATGCAGTGTGCGGCGTATGGTCTGAGCACTGACAGGCTGACCCCCCACCCCTTCAACCTCTGCAGCAATGCTGGCAGCACTCATACATCTATTTCACAAAGACAACCTCTGGATATGACGCTGAGCACGTGCACTCAATTTCTTTGGTCGACCAGGCTAGGCCTGTTCTGAGTGGAACCTATCCTGTTAAATCGCTGTATGGTCTTGGCCACTGTGCTGCAGCTCAGTTTGAGGGTCTTGGCAATCTTTTTATAGCCTAGGCCAGTGATGGCGAACCTTGGCACCCCAGATGTTTTGGAACTACATTTCCTATGATGCTCAACTACACTGCAGAGTGAATGAGCATCATGGGAAATGTAGTTCCAAAACATCTGGGGTGTCAAGGTTTGCCATCACTGGCCTAGGCCATCTTTATGTAGAGCAACAATTCTTTTTTTCAGATCCTCAGAGAGTTCTTTGAGATGAGGTGCCATGTTGAACTTCCAGTGACCAGTATGAGAGAGTGAGAGCGATAACACTAAATTTACAGTAACGAGTCACATGATATCAGGGAGGGAAAATGGCTAATTGGTCCCAATTTGGACATTTTCACTTTGGGGTGTACTCACTTTTGTTGCCAGCAGTTTAGACATTAATGGCTGTGTGTTGAGTTATTTTGAGGGGACAGCAAATTTACACTGTTACACTGTTATACAAGCTGTACACTCACTACTTTACATTGCAGCAAAGTGTAATTTCTTCAGTGTTGTCAGAAGAAAAGATATCATAAAATATTGACAAAATTTTGAGGGATGTACCCACTTTTGTATACAGATACCGTATACTGTGTATGTGTGTGTGTGTGTATATATATATATATATATAATTTATTTATTACACACAGTGCCTTGAAAAAGTATTTAAACTCTATTTTGTTATGTTACAACTAAAAACGTAAATGTATTTTATTGTGATTTTATATGTGATCGACCAACACAAAGTGGCACATAATTGTGAAGTGAAAGGAAAATAATAAATGTTTTTTCAAATTTTTTTACAAATAAATATCTGAAAAGTGTGGCGTGCATTTGCATTCAGCCCCCCAGAGTCAATACTTTGTAGAACCACCTTTCACTACAATTACAGGTGCAAGTCCTTTTGGGAATGTCTCTACCAGCTTTGGACATCTAGAGTGACATTTTTGCCCATTCTTCTTTGCAAAATAGCTCCAGCTCTGTCAGATTGGATAGAGAGCATCTGTGAACATCAATTTTCAAGTCTTGCCACAGTTTACAGATCTCTATTGGATTTCCAGTCAGGTCCATAAATATTGGGACATCGACAATTCTAATATTTTTGGCTCTATACACCACCACAATGGATTTGGAATGAAACAAATAAGATGTGCTTTAACTGCAGACTTTCAGCTTTAATTTGAGGGTATTTACATCCAAATCAGGTGAACAGTGTAGGAATTACAACAGTTTGTATATGTGCCTCCCACTTTTTAAGGGACCAAAAGTAATAGGACAGATTAACAATCATCCATCATCCAAACTTTCATTTTTTAATACTTGGTTGCAAATCCTTTGCAGTCAATTACAGCCTGAAGTCTGGAACACATAGACATCACCAGATGCTGGGTTTCATCCCTGGTGATGCTCTGCCAGGCCTCTACTGCAACTGTCTTCAGTTCCTGCTTGTTCTTGGGACATTTTCCCTTCAGTTTTGTCTTCAGCAAGTGGAATGCATGATCAATCGGATTCAGGTCAGGTGATTGACTTGGCCATTGCATAACATTCCACTTCTTTCCCTTAAACTCTTTGGTTGCTTTCGCAGTATGCTTCGGGTCATTGTCCATCTGCACTGTGAAGCGCCATCCTATGAATTTTTTGAAGCATTTTGCTGAATATTAGCAGATAATATTGCCTGAAACACTTCAGAATTCATCCTGCTGCTTTTGTCAGCAGTCACAACATCAATAAATACAAGAGAACCAGTTCCATTGGCAGCCATACATGCCCACGCCATGACACTACCACCACTATGCTTCACTGATGAGGTGGTATGCTTTGGATAATGAACAGTTCCTTTCCTTCTCCATACTCTTCTCTTCCCATCACTCTGGTACAAGTTGATCTTGGTCTCATCTGTCCATAGGATGTTGTTCCAGAACTCTGAAGGCTTTTTTAGATGTTGTTTGGCAAACTCTAATCTGGCCTTCCTGTTTTTGAGGCTCGCCAATGGTTTACATCTTGTGGTGAACCCTCTGTATTCACTCTGGGGAAGTCTTCTCTTGATTGTTGACTTTGACACACATACACCTACCTCCTGGAGAGTGTTCTTGATCTGGCCAACTGTTGTGAAGGGTGTTTTCTTCACCAGAGAAAGAATTCTTTGGTCATCCACCACAGTTGTTTTCCATGGTCTTCCAGGTCTTTTGGTGTTGCTGAGCTCACGGTGCCTTCTTTCTTTTTAAGGATATTCCAAACAGTTGGTTTGGCCACACCTAATGTTTTTGCTATCTCTTATGGGTTTGTTTTGTTTTTTCAGCCTAATGATGGCTTGCTTCACTGATAGTGACAGCTCTTTTGGATCTCATATTGAGAGTTGACAGCGACAGATTCCAAATGCAAATATCACACTTGAAATTAACTCTGGACCTTTTATATGCTCCTTGTAAATGGGATAATGAGGGAATAACACACACCTGGTCATGGAACAGCTGAGCAGCCAATTGTCCCATTACTTTTGGTCCCTTAACTAGTTGCCGACCGCCGCACGACGATGTAGGTCGGCAGAATGGCACGGGCAGGCAAAAGGACTTACAGGTACGTCCTTGCCTGCCCACGGGTGGGGGGTCCGATTGGACCCCCCCCGGTGCCTGCGGCGGTCGGCAAATCTTCCACGGCGATCGGAGGTGAGGGGGAGGCCATCTATTCGTGGCCCCCCCCTCGCGATCGCTCCCAGCCAATGGGATCATTTCCCTGCCTCTGTATTATACACAGAGGCAGAGGAAATTATGTCATCTCTCCTCGGCTCGGCATTTCCCGTTCCGGTGCCGAGGAGAGAGGACTGTAATGTGAGTGCACAACACACACACATACAGTAGAACATGCCAGGCACACATTACACCCCCGATCCCCCTCCCGTTCACCCCCGATCCCCTCCCAAGTCACACTGACACCAAGCATTTTTTTTTTTTCTGATTACTGCATGGTGTCAGTTTGTGACAGTTAGTGTGGTAGGGCAGTTAGTGTTAGCCCCCTTTAGGTCTAGGGTACCCCCCTAACCCCCCTAATAAAGTTTTAACCCCTTGATCACCCCCCATCACCAGTGTCGCTAAGCGATTATTTTTCTGATCGCTGTATTAGTGTCGCTGGTGACGCTAGTTAGTGAGGTAAATATTTAGGTTCATTTTATAGCATCAGGGACCCCCATATACTACCTAATAAATGTTTTAACCCCTTGATTGCCCCCTAGTTAACCCTTTCACCACTGATCACCGTATAACTGTTACGGGTGACGCTGGTTAGTTTGTTTATTTTTTATAGTGTCAGGGAACCTGCCGTTTATTACCGAATAAAGGTTTAGCCCCCTGATCGCCCGGCGGTGATATGCGTCGCCCCAGGCAGCGTCAGATTAGCGCCAGTACCGCTAACACCCACGCATGCAGCATACGCCTCCCTTAGTGGTATAGTATCTGAACGGATCAATATCTGATCCGATCAGATCTATACTAGCGTCCCTAGCAGTTTAGGGTTCCCAAAAACGCAGTGTTAGCGGGATCAGCCCAGATACCTGTTAGCACCTGCGTTTTGCCCCTCCACCCAGCCCAGCCCACCCAAGTGCAGTATCGATCGTTCACTGTCACTTACAAAACACTAAACGCATAACTGCAGCGTTCGCAGAGTCAGGCCTGATCCCTGCGATCGCTAACAGTTTTTCTGGTAGCGTTTTGGTGAACTGGCAAGCACCAGCCCCAGGCAGCGTCAGGTTAGCGCCAGTACCACTAACACCCATGCACGCACCGTACACCTCCCTTAGTGGTATAGTATCTGATCGGATCAATATCTGATCCGATCAGATCTATACTAGCATCCCCAGCAGTTTAGGGTTCCCAAAAACGCAGTGTTAGCGCGATCAGCCCAGATACCTGCTAGCACCTGCATTTTGCCCCTCCGCCTGGCCCAGCCCAGCCCTGATCCCTGCGATCACTAACAGTTTTTTTGGTAGCGTTTTGGTGAACTGGTAAGCACCAGCGGCCTAGTACACCTGGTCGTAGTCAAACCAGCACTTGCAGTAACACTTGGTGACGTGGCAAGTCCCATAAGTGCAGTTCAAGCATGAGGTGGCAAGCACAAGTAGTGTCCCGCTGCCACCAAGAAGACTAACACAGGCCCGTCGTGCCCATAATGCCCTTCCTGCTGCATTCGCCAATCCTAATAATTGGGAACCCACCACTTCTGCAGCGCCCGTACTTCCCCCATTCACATCCCCAACCAAATGCAGTCGGCTGCATGAGAGGCATTTTCTTTATGTCCTCCCGAGTACCCCTACCCAACGAACCCCCCCAAAAAAGATGTTGTGTCTGCAGCAAGCGCGGATATAGGCGTGACACCCGCTATTATTGTCCCTCCTGTCCTGACAATCCTGGTCTTTGCATTGATGAATGTTTTGAACGCTACCATGCACTAGTTGAGTATTAGCGTAGGGTACAGCATTGCACAAACTAGGCACACTTTCGCAGGGCCTCCCAAGATGCCATCGCATTTTGAGAGACCCGAACCTGGAATCGGTTACAGTTATAAAAGTTAGTTACCAAAAAAAAGTCTAAAAAAAAAAAATATATAAAAAAAAAAAATAGTTGTCGTTTTATTGTGCTCTCTCTCGTGTTCTCGTTCTCTCTCGTGTTCTCTCTCTCTCTCTCTCTCTCTCTTTCTCTCTTTCTCTCTTTCTCTCTCTCCTCTTTTTTACTGTATTCTATTCTGCAATGTTTTATTGTTGTTATGTTTTATCATGTTTGCTTTTCAGGTATGCAATTTTTTATACTTTACCGTTTACTGTGTTTTATTGTTAACCATTTTTTTTTTTGTCTTCAGGTACGCAATTCACGACTTTGAGTGGTTATACCAGAATGATGCCTGTAGGTTTAGGTATCATCTTGGTATCATTCTTTTCAGCCAGTGGTCGGCTTTCATGTAAAAGCAATCCTAGCGGCTAATTAGCCTCTAGACTGCTTTTACAAGCAGTCGGAGGGAATGCCTCCCCCAACCGTCTTCCGTGTTTTTCTCTGGCTCTCCTGTCTCAACAGGGAACCTGAGAATGCAGCCGGTGATTCAGCCAGTTGACCATAGAGCTGATCAGAGACCAGAGTGGCTCCAAACATCTCTATGGCCTAAGAAACCGGAAGCTACGAGCATTTCATGACTTAGATTTCGCCGGATGTAAACAGCGCCATTGGGAAATTGGGAAATAGACCCCAATTTTTTCAAAAAAGAGTACCTGTCACTACCTATTGCTATCATAGGGGATATTTACATTCCCTGAGATAACAAAAATGATTAAAAAAAAAAATGAAAGGAACAGCTTAAAAATAAGATAAAAAAAAAAAAATAATAAAGAAAAAAAAAAAAAAAAGCACCCCTGTCCCCCCCTGCTCTCGCGCTAAGGTGAACGCAAGCGTTGGTTTGGCGTCAAACAGCAATTGCACCATGCATGACCTCCTCTGTAAAGCATGTCATGTTTGGTATCTATGTACTCGACCTAAGATCATCTTTTTTATTTCATCAAACATTTGGGCAATATAGTGTGTTTTAGTGCATTAAAATTTAAAAAAGTGTGTTTTTTCCCCAAAAATTTTCTTGCAAAAAAAAAATGTTTTCATGTAAACAAAAAGTGTCAGAAAGGGCTTTGTCTTCAAGTGGTTAGAAGAGTGGGTGATGTGTGACATAAGCTTCTAAATGTTGTGCATAAAATGCCAGGACAGTTCAAAACCACCCCAAATGACCCCATTTTGGAAAGTAGACACCCCAAGCTATTTGCTGAGAGGCATGTCGAGTCCATGGAATATTTTCTATTGTGACACAAGTTGCGGGAAAGAGACAAATTTTTTTTTTTTTTGCACAAAGTTGTCATTAAATGATATATTGCTCAAACATGCCATGGGAATATGTGAAATTACACCCCAAAATACATTCTGTTGCTTCTCCTGAGTACGGGGATACCACATGTGTGAGACTTTCTGGGAGCCTAGCCGGGTACGGGACCCCGAAAACCAAGCACCGCCTTCAGCCTTTCTAAGGGCGTAAATTTTTGATTTCACTCTTCACTGCCTATCACAGTTTCGGAGGCAATGGAATGCCCAGGTAGCACAACCCCCCCCCCAAATGACCCTATTTTGGAAAGTAGACACCCCAAGCTATTTGCTGAGAGGTATAGTGAGTATTTTGCAAACCTCACTTTTTGTCACAAAGTTTTGAAAATTGAAAAAAGAAAAAAAAAAAGTTTTTTCTTGTCTTTCTTTTCAAAAACAAATGAGAGCTGCAAAATACTCACCATGCCTCTCAGCAAATAGCTTGGGGTGTCTACTTTCCAAAATGGGGTCATTTGGGGGGGGGGTTGTGCCACCTGGGCATTCCATGGCCTCAGAAACTGTGATAGGCAGTGAAGAGTGAAATCAAAAATTGACACCGTTAGAAATCCTGAAGGCAGAAATCCTGAAGGTGTAAATTCCAGAAAATGTACCCTAGCATGTAGACGCTATAACTTTTGCGCAAACCAATAAATATACACTTATTAACATTTTTTTACCAAAGACATGTGGCCGAATACATTTTGGCCTAAATGTATGACTAAAATTGAGTTTATTGGATTTTTTTTATAACAAAAAGTAGAAAATATAATTTTTTTTCAAAATTTTCGGTCCTTTTCCGTTTATAGCGCAAAACATAAAAATGGCAGAGGTGATCAAATACCATCAAAAGAAAGCTCTATTTGTGGGAAGAAAAGGACGCAAATTTTGTCTGGGTACAGCATTGCATGACCATGCAATTAGCAGTTAAAGCAACGCAGTGCCAAATTGTAAAAAGTGCTCCGGTCAGGAAGAGGGTAAATCCTTCCGGGGGGGGCGTGGCTTGGCGCGCGGCAGAGATGGACGCTTAGTACAGGAGCTCCGGTGGAACAGCAGCCTGAGCCCGTCTCTTAGCGCCGACAGCACTTCATAATGAGCAGGAGGAATCTGGGAACACCCTGCACCAGATCCCGCTGTCCAGCGGCTGCATATAAAGGAAGGAACTTAGAAATCTCCCGGCGGAGAGGATCAGCAAGTTGGGATCCAAGATGGCGACGCCGCACGTGGAGGACGATTTCAGCGAGGACTCTCTATCCACCGCGGATGATACTGGTAGGAACACTCCTCACCCCGATCTACCGCTCACATACGCTGGCATGTCAGGCTTTGCAGCCGACATTAAAGCCACTCTCTCTGCAGCTATCACAGATTTAAAGTCCAGCATGATTGTACTCACAGACAAGATGGCCACTGCAGAAGCTGCAGGCAGAGACAGAGACATAGCAATTCACCGTCTAGAAAAAGTGACCTCCACCCAAGCCCAACATCTTATTGAAATCAATAAGCATTTAGAAGACTTGGATAACAGGGGAAGGAGGAACAATATAAGGGTGAGGGGGATCCCCGAATCGGTGGAAGCTGATCAAATACTCCCAGCTCTGCAAAGAGTCTTTAACAGTCTACTAGACAGACCTGAAGACACAGACATAGAATTTGTGAGAGCCCACAGAGCACTCAGAGCGAGAGGCCCTGATACTATACCGCCCCGGGATATCATTTGCTGTCTGCAAAACTTTTCCCTAAAAGAGGACATCATGCGCAGAGCATGCAGAAACAACCAAATCATCTTTAATGGCGAGACTATTATGCTCTTCCATGACCTCTCCCAGATAACTCTAAAAAATCGCAGAGCTCTGCGACCACTCCTTGACAAACCTAGAGAAAAGGACATTCGTTACACGTGGCGCTTCCCATTTGCACTTCTGGTGAACCACAATGGCAGACAACATACACTAAGATCACCCGAAGATCTACCGGATTTCTGTCAAGCACTTCAATTAGAAATCATAGAATTACCAGAATGGTATCAGGAGTTCTTATTACCTCCTCTGGAGAACACACAATCGAGATCACCACTTACTTCTCCAGACAAGCGGCATTCAAAGAAAATGAAATCTTCACGCCCTGGTGGTTCTCAAGCCGGAACTCCAAACAACAGACCACACTCTTCCAGGGGACTGGATGATGTCTGAGGATCCCTCTCCATTGACTTAGTTCAGATGAACATTAGGGTCGTCCGGATGGAAAAGACGCATTACCCACACTGAACCCAATTCATCTATGGATCTGTCTCATAGACTTACTCAATGAGGATCAAGACAAGTCATCATGGAGCGGTCACCACACAGACTTCCAAAATTGATACTGGCTATGCTCCTTATGAGGGAAGGATCAAGGCACTTTACAGTTATAAAGATGATGACAGAAATGGGTAATTCTAAGTTATTAAGGTTAGATAAATTGACAAACCCATATAAAGGGTTAACATCGAAACTAAAACTGAAGCAGGGGCAATAATAACAACAACGCTACGGAAATCCTCTCCTTGCACGTTTGAACGTGGAGATGGCGGGAGACAAGCTACATTTAAAGGAGACCCCGCGACCTTCACGTAACAGGGTGTCATTTCCCACAAATCGCGGTTATTATTATTTTTTCAGTTCAGGTTTAACTCTATATAAGTAGAGTCCAGAGTTTCCTTTTTCAAGTATTTTAGGCGCTAAGCTGACTAACACAACTACAGTTTTACTTACACAGGCTGCTACCGGTTTCAGCTCTAATAACTAGTGTTGTTTTATTAACATTTTTAAATTTGTAATTCTAATAATCTGGGCAGTCATCCACTGCTCCCAACAAGTGCTCTCTAGCGGGAGGGACTTCTCCTACTGAGTAGCACTAATTTAAATTACTTCCTTGGACCAATTTGGTAACCAGGGAGAAAACAGTATATCTTACTCCTTTTTCTAACTCTCTCTCACTCTCACCTTTTCTCTCTAAATATATCTCACCTTCCCTTTTTTCTTTTCTTTATTTTTCTCTTTTATTATTATTTCTTATCTATTTTTCTTCCTCCCTAGGAATTGAAAAGTGTATTGATTAATCACAATTTATAGCTAAAACACTAATGCCGCGTACACACGGTCGGACTTTTCGTCTACAAAAGTCCAACAGACGCTGACGGACTAAAGCTGGCTGGTAATCCGATCGTGTGTGGGCTTCTCCGGACTTTCAACGGACTTTTTTAGCCTCAAATCCGACGGACTTTAGATTTGAAACATGCTTCAAATCTTTACTTCGTAACTACGACGGACCCCGAAGTCCGCTCGTCTGTATGCTAGTCCGACGGACAAAAAAACGACGCATGCTCATAAGCAAAAACTAAACGGAAGCACTCGGTCTAGTAAAACTAGTGTTCGTATTGTAGGTAGCACATTCCTCACGCTGCAAAATCTGTGATCGTTGAATGCAGCGCATTTAATGTCTTCTTTACGAATGCTATAAAGAACGAAGATGTTTTGCTGTTCATATTCAAACAGAGTTCTCCCAAACAGATTTCTGGATTCTTTTTCTCTTTGATCTCATGAATGACATGGTATGCTTTTTCAAAACAATGTTTCCATACTAATAATACTTTTTAAACTTTTTTTTTTTTTTGGTGGAGTCATCTTTTCTTGTAATTTTTATCCAGATATTTATTTTATGATTGTTGTGGAACTTTTTTTCTGTTTATCTATAAATTTTTTTGTAAAGTTACCACAGGGAACCCATTTTTATATATATTTTTTAAATTTTTTTTAATGTTTGTAAAGTTACCACAAAGAACCCTTTATAATTTTTGTTTTTATAGTGATTTGTTATTTTTTTTATATAAAGTTAACCCAAAGAACCGTTTTTGGTTATGTATCTTTTTTTTTTAAATACTTACCACTCGAACATTATTAACATTATTTTAATCTATTTTTGTTGTGTTTTTGCAAAATCAATGAGATTGTTGTCCCTTGTTAATTTAAAACATTGTGTCTAAAATCTATGATTTAAAATAAAAAACCTAAACTCAAAAAAGATCCATTTATTTATGGTCTAAATAAAATAAAGAGGAAGTCAACGCTGGAAAAAGTATGTGTACAAGAAAATGGGGATCTTGAGGAGTCCATATAAGAGAGAGCACAATCTGGTCCAAGAATCCCAGAGATCAACAGCACCAGCAGATGATATAGATGTCCCCAGACTGTGGTACTACAACAGCCTGCGTCTTCTGTCAGACCAGACTGAACCCAAGTCATCACTTTCTTCTCTTCCCTGCAGCCTTTCCTCCACGCTGCCCTGCAGCCTTCCCTGCAGCCTTCCCTGTAGCCTTCTTTCGAGGCTGTGGCTCTGGTGTTTCAGTTGTGGCAGGAGGAGGAGGAGGAGGAGGAGGAGGAGGGGGGCTGCCTCATGTAGTTGGGTGTTTCGTGTTAGCGTGCCCTGCAGCCCCTTCTGGATTGTTTCCCCAAATAGTCGCTCACAAATGAGGCGCTGCTCCCAATCCATTTGAAGCAGCCTGCTGGCTAAGTAGCAGCCATAGGACTCTTCCGCTTCGGGGGGGCTCTTTAAAAAACGGGTGGCCTCTTGCATGAGGTGCAGGGATGCCTCCTGTGTGACCGTCCCCTTCCTGGCCCTTTTTTTGGGAAGGTGGAGGGGAGGCACTTGGGATTCGGTCAGGCTCCTACTGGGCCCAGCCACCTCACTTGGCCCAGCCACCTCACTGGGAGCAGCCACCTCACTGGGAGCAGCCACCTCCTGCCTGACACTGGGCCCAGCCTCCTCCAGGATGATGGTGAATCCGGCCTCCTCCAGGCTGTCCATGGGCCCGGTCTCCTCCTGCCTGCCACTTTCCCCACATTCCTCCTGGATGGACTCTTCCTGTGTATAAAAAAAGGACAATAGTTTTAGTATATTTTTTTGGGTTCATCAATGACACACAGTTTGCTTCTCATGACTAGCAAATTCAATGTGAATACATCTCTTTAATAAAAGAGTCTAATCAGACACCCTAATTATTTCAAGCAGGTGCCAAACATATTTAGCCACTACTGTCAATTTATATGTATACACAATTTTGAAGGCAAAATTATTTTAGACAATTATAACATCCAGTTAACATCATTAATATTAGTACAGTAAATATTTGTTAAAATAATTTACCTGACTCCAGATGGTCATATCCGGTTCATCCAGGATGGAAGACCCAGCTTGCTCCTCATCAGCCTCTGCTGGGGTGGAGGGAAGGGTGGAGGGAAGGGTGGAGGGAAGGGTTGAAAGTGATGCCCTGGCTTCAGTCTGGTCATCAAGAAAACGGAGTTGATTGTAGTACCACAGCCTGGGTACATAAACATCATCTGCTGATGCTCCTGATCTCATTGATTCCTGGATCTTCTTATGTTCCCTCTTATACATGTTCCTCAAGACCCCAATTTTCTTGAGCAATGTCTCCATTGTTGCTTCCGGGATGGTCGCCTGGACAAAGGACAGAAGTCTCTCCAGCGTTGACTTCCTCACATGCTTTGCATAATACTGTGGGTGTTTCACCTCCCACAAATTCCTCATCTCTCTATATTTAGAAATAAAAGCAGTAAGGAACTCTGGATCCTTAAATAGGGGATTCATAATGTCTGTATAAAAGATAAAGTCACAAGACAAAAAACACTTATTAGGTTTCTGCTAAACCCTCATCATCTTATCCCTATGTAGGCCTCATCAATCTGTCAAGCCATATAGGCCGCTTGCTACAAAGTCTTGACCAAAAGTATAAATTTTAAATTACCTTCGTTTAGTAGCGTCCCGGTCCACTATCACCTACGCACAGAACGTACGTACGACACAATACATAACAGCGCTTTATACACTGCACATGCGTAATACTACGCCTATTTGGCCCACCCCTGACGTTCTTTTTGTTTACGCATATAACCCGCCCTTGACTCTACGCACAGAACGTACGTACGACACGTGCACAAGGCCCCTCTTTATACACTATGCATGTGTGAAACTCCGCCTGCGTCGCCCGCCCCTGACGTTCAATTTTAACTCATGTTCTCCGCCCCTTAATTCTACGCACAGAACGTACGTACGACACGTGCGCAAGGCCCCTCTTTATACACTACGCATGTGTGAAACTCCGCCTGCGTCGCCCGCCCCTGACGTTCGATTTTAACTCATGTTCTCCGCCCATTTTTAGTTACGGCGCGTAGTGGGGTGAATAATGGCGGAGACACATGACATGTTTACTACCTCAGGTAGCGAAAAAAGCCCGGAGGCCGGAACGTCAAGATCTGTGAGGCCTAGATTTAAGGCCTCCAATATGTCCTTTGAAGAGATGGTGGAGATGGTGGCCATTCTTCAAAAAAAGGACTATGATGGGAAGTATGGGCCGTACGCCCGGCCAAATTTGCGCAAGGCCAAAATAATGGCGAAGGTGGTGGACACTTTACAGGCTTATTTTGGGGTACAGCGCTCCAAGGATCAAATTAGAAAAAGATGGTCTGACCTGAAACTCAGGGAGCCGGATCAGTTCAGACGGATCCGTAAAGTGCTGCAAAAAAGTAAGTACCTGTGTTTTCATCTTGTGTTGATTACCTCGTATAACGCTCCATGTGCTTTTCATTCCTATACGATTGTTTGCATCGTTTGAAACGATCTTTAATAAACATCGTTACATATCTATATATAATATATACATATATATCTCTCTCTATATATATATACACATAGACATATATATATATATATATATATATATATATATATATATATATACACACATATATATATATATATATATATATATATATATATATATATATATATATATATATATACACATATATATATATATATATATATATATACATATATATATATATATATATATATATATATATATATATATACATATATATACATATATATATATATATGTCTGTATGTATATATGTATGTATATAGATATATAGGTAGATATATAGATAGATATAGAATTTTTTTCTTTTTTTTAAATTAAATTAATATCTATTTTTAGATTTAGATTTTGTTTGAGATTGAAGATTTATATTTAGTTATAGATATATATAGAGAGAGAGATCCAAAGATGTTTTGATATATTTTGATATTGATATCTAGATATCGAGATATCTATCCATCTTGATATGTCTTTAGAAATTAAAATCTTGAAGTCTACTAGGAACTCTACACAAACAGACAATTTGTACACCACTTCACTACAAATGTTTGAAGATTAGTATGTACTAAAATATCTGTGTGCTAAGTATATAAATTTTTTGCTTCAAATAGGGGAAAAATCACTCAGCCAACAAGAAGAACCCAGTCCCCCCCCAGCAAAAGAACATACTTGGGAAATCAGCCCAAGCCCCACTGAGGATGTGGAGGAAGGAGAGGTGGGCGACATGGGCACCCCACCAGGTGAGTGTCTGACACACCAGCTTACGGTAATCTATGCATGGCTGCCTTTTCTTTTATGTAATTTTTCTACTCTATTTTAGGTGATCTGGTTGTGCTTGAGTCAAGCAACAGCGCCACCCCCGAGGATGTTCAGGAATTATGCGACATGGGCACCCCACCAGGTCAGTGTCTGAGACACCAGCTTTATGGTAAGGTAAACTATGTATGTGTGCATATTTCTAAGCACATTTTTTTGTTTCATTCCACTTTAGGTACAAGAAGTGACTATTTCACCTCAGACAGTGCCCAACGGCTAATTGGTCAAATAATGGCCTGGAATGGGGAGATCGATGAAATGCGTAATCGGCTGGATCGTATGCAGCAGGAAATGAAGGACATGATTGATGTTTTGGGTCGAATCTAAATGCCCTTTTTGAAACCCCAAAACATCGATCATGTCCTTCATTTCCTGGTTTGCTGACCCCATTCTGGGCCTTCTCTTTATTATTTTTGGTCAAATTATATGGCTGTTTAACAGCATTTAAAAAAGGAGGGCTGTTTAGAGAAAATACCTTAAAAAAAAAAAAAAAAAAAAAAAAGGGATTTTAAAAAAACAAAAAAAAAAAGGGATTTTAAAAAACCAAAAAAAAAAAAAATGGATTTTAAAAAACCCAAAAAATAAAAAAATGGATTTTAAAAAACCAAAAAAAAAAAAAATGGATTTTAAAAAACCAAAAAAAAAAAATACATGGATTTTAAAAAACCAAAAAAAAAAAAAAAGGATTTTAAAAAACAAAAAAAAAAATTAAAAAAAAGCATGTTTGCTAAAATCAAAATGCCCAAAAAATTGTATTTTTGATTATGTAAAAATATTTAACTATAATTATATTTTTCTAAATTATTAAGATATCATTATATTTTTGGCTAGGAACATTTTATACTAAATGCATAACTGAATGCATAACAACGATTAATAAAAACATCTGCTTAGGAATTAAATAAATGTGTGGTTTGTTATTTCAATGCTCAGTATCAGTTTGGTTATATTTTAAAAAAGTTGTTTACAGTGGCAATGGAGCTTATTTAGACATTTAAAAGGAAAATACAGTTGGCACTACAACTGCTCGACCATAACCTAGGAGAAAGCCCAAAAGAAAGGCAAGCAATAAATATAATTCACGATTTCATCAAGATTTTTTTTATTTAAAATATTTAGATATCCTGGCCCATTGCAATGGCCCCCCTACCCATAAAATAATTAACATATTGCTGTCTAACTTGACGGGCACTTTGGGGGGCCAAGCCAGTACGGACAGTATCCAGGCCCGTAAGGTTGTCATCGATAAGTCCGGCCTCAGGCCCAACTGTTACCATATAATTTGGAGAATGTTGGTGTAAAAAGTTGTGCAGGATGCAGCACGATAAAATGATAAAATTAAGTTTGTATTCCGCCAAATTAATGGAGGTTTGAAACAGGCGGAACCGGCTGGCCAGAATCCCAAACGCATTCTCAACCACTCTTCTAGCTCTGGCCAGCCGGAAATTAAAAACCCTCCTCTCCGGGGTGAGGGTTCTTTGGGGGAATGGCCTCATGAGGTGCTTGCTCAGAGCGAAGGCTTCATCGGCAATGAAGACAAAGGGGAGTCCTTCCACGTTATCCGCATCAGGTGGCAATCCCAGGCCACCACTCTGGAGACGCTGGCAGAACTCCGTCTGGGCAAATACTCCTCCATCCGACATCCGGCCATTCTTCCCCACGTCCACATATAAAAATTCATAGTGTGCCGACACCACCTCCATTAAAACAATACTGTGGAACCCCTTATAATTAAAATAGTATGACCCCGAATGGGGTGGTGGCACGATGTGGACATGTTTCCCATCTATAGCCCCTCCACAATTGGGAAAGTCCCAACGGGTGGCAAAATGGGATGCCACAGTCTGCCATTCCTGTGGCGTTGAAGGAAACTGGGGAATCAAACAAGAAAACCAAAATCATTAATTTTGAAGATAACATTGCAAGAAAATTATACAATTAAAAACATTATTCCCCAGCATCAGTATAACATTAAATAATTTAAATCTTCGGGAAGAACTAATATGGAAAGGCACACTTATCAGATTGCTCACCCCCTCTGATGGAACATTGATTACATTTTAGGGGGTTGTGAAATCCCTAAAAAAGATTACTTTTAGGACACGCAGGGATTTAGGGACTAAAAAGGCTACAAGACTGCAGTTGTCGCACTCTGCAAGTGCAGTTGCTACCCAGCTTACAGTAAATGAGGTAAGGTAAAAAGGCAGTCATGTTGCAAGGAGTACACAATCACATGCAAGGGCAATTAATGAAAACACTTTGTGGCTTGCATATGATTTGATGATGGAAATCAGCAGAGCTTCTGCTCATTTACTAAAGCACTGGAACAAATGCACTTGGAGAGTGCACATGCATTTTGCAAAGTGCAACATATATTTGCTTTATACAAATCAACACCACAGAACATTCTAGCAAATTTTTACGAGGGTGGGGGGGGTGGGGGTGGGAAATCAAGCTAATTGCTAATTATAAGCACACTATTTGGATTGAGTTTAGGTGGGGGGAGGGGGTTGGGAAATCAAGCTAATTGCTAATTATAAGCACACTATTTGGATTGAGTTTAGGTGGGAGGGAGGGGGTTGGGAAATCAAGCTAATTGCTAATTATAAGCACACTAAATACACTCAAACAAAATACATTCAAAATGAGTAGACTAGGTGGATATGTGCCCATCATTGCATGCTGGGGAGGTTATTGAAGGAAAATATACATGCATGACAAAAAAGAACAGGAAAAAAATCCTGCATGTGTGAGGATAAAAAGGGGACATTCACACTATATTGCAATGATGGTAAGTAGTGTTTGAGGCAAGAAATACATTACATTATCAAAGATTACATAAAAGAACATGTGATGCTAATAAAAGAAAAATATCTTACCTTAATATAGTCCTTCTGCAGGACCTGGATGATGGTAGAACAGATCTCTGGGATAATGATCCCCAGAGCCTGGGGGGAGATGCCTGTCGAGAACTTGAGGTCCTGCAGGCTTCTCCCTGTCGCCAAGTACCGCAACGTGGCAACTAGCCTCTGCTCCGGAGTGATGGCTTGCCTCATGCAGGTATCCTGCCTGCTGATATAGGGGGTCAGCAAAGCCAACAAACGGTCAAAAACGGGGTCCGTCATCCGGAGAAAGTTCCTGAAATCCTCAGGATTATTCTCACGGATCTCACGGAGCAAAGGCATGTGACAGAACTGGTCACGCTGGAGCAACCAATTCTTGGTCCATGAACTCCTCCTCGCCCTGTTCATGGACTGGTCTTGGTCTGAAGAATAAACTACAGCACCAAACACATACAATGCACGAGCTTGACGACGAGTACGTACAGGTAACATGGTTTCAAAACGGTCGGCTGGTCAGAACGCACTAAACAGAACGCACTGAAGAACAGCAAGGCCTGTGAAGAGCGACCTGAAAATCAGGAACGAGCGGACAATAAAACAAAGATTTCTCAATGCCAACTGACCAAACGCACTGAAAAGCAGATACAAACCTCACAAGCACAGACTGAACAACAGTTAAAACGAACTGAAAAATACGAGTCTCACAAGCGCGAATCGTCTCTCACCAAACTTCTACTAACACGAGATAAACACGAGATTAGCAGAAGGAGCCCAAAGGGTGTCGTACGGGCTATTGAACTTCCGTTTTATAGTCTCGCTGGACTTGGTGTACGTCACCGCGTACTAGGCTGTCGAACTTTTGTGTGGTCGTGTGTAGGCAAGTCCGTTCGTTAGAAAGTCTGCTGCAAGTCCGCCGAAAGTCCGCCGGAAGTCTGTCGGACAGGCTGTCGGACTTTTGTAGCTGAAAAGTCCGACCGTGTGTACGCCCCATAACGGTCATCAAGTTTTGTTTCCAGATCTTGTGCTGACAGCTCTCTTTGAATCCACAAGATGGCGTACTCATCCCTGGGACATTCTCCCACAGTGATTTCTCATAATACGAATGGTCTAAACATTCCTGAAAAAGGCACCGCTCTACAAAAAGAACTCAAAAAAGGTAGGCCCAAATTTGTATTTTTACAAGAGACTCACTTCCAGACTGACAAGGTACCCAAACTGACTGACTCCTTTTTCACACAAACCTATCATGCAACTAACAGTATGGCTAAATCCAAGGGAGTGTCTATACTTATTAGTAGAGACGCTTCCTTTGAAGTCACAGATAAAATAGTGGACCCGGAGGGCAGGTTCCTATTTTTAAAGGGAAATTGTTCGGGCACTCCCATGACTCTAGCCAATGTCTATTTTCCCAACACAGCGCATGCAACATTTTGTAAACGCATTCATGACAAACTCCGAGATTTCAGCACAGGCTGCCTTATTCTCGGAGGAGACTTCAATGTGCCGTTAAACCCTCTAACTGATACTTCTACCTGTAAAACTTATATCACTTACAAAATTCTTAAAAAGATTAAAACACTACTCAATTCCCTACAATTGGTCGACTCCTGGAGATTTGTACATCCTAATGACAAAGATTATACCTTCTATTCAATCCCACACAACAGATACTCCAGAATAGACTATATTTTTACTACACAAAAAGACCTCGATAGGATCTTGGAAGCAAAAATAGGGATTCAAGCTTTATCAGATCACGCTCCTACATCACTGACTTTAAATTTATCTGATTCTCCCCCAAAATCCAACCAATGGAGACTGAACTCAGCTTTATTGACAGACCCAATTTGGCTACCGCAAATTGCTAAGGCATTGAAAGAGTACTTTGCACACAACACCACACCTGAAGTAAACCCTTTGACAATTTGGGAGGCCCATAAATGTACAATCAGAGGTGACCTCATTCGAGCCGGTTCCCAACGTAAAAAAGAAAGAGATAAACAAATTAAACAATTGACAGGTAAAATTCATAGCCTGGAAACTTTACATAAACAATCACTAACAGAACAATCAGCAACAGAGCTGTTAGAAACCAGGAAGGCACTACAACAGATTTATGACACTAGGTCTAAAAGATTTTTATTCTTCAGGAAAAAAATCTATTACGAACATGGTAACAAAACAGGCAAATTCTTAGCGAGAGCCCTGAAAGTCACTAGAACACAACACAACATCTCCGGCATTAGAACAAAAGAGGGAAAAATGGACATCACCACCAAACAAATCGCACGCAACTTTCACGAATATTACACGGCCCTTTATAATCTACCTGTTTCACAAAAACCCAACGAGACGCAGGGAACAAGACAACAAAGTATTCAAAATTATCTTAAAGATTCCAAACTACCCACCCTGACAGCAGAAGACATAACCTTACTAGAAAAACCCATTGAAGCGATAGAACTACAACAAACAATTAAAGACCTTAAACCAGGGAAAAGCCCAGGCCCGGATGGCTTCACGGCCATATATTATAAAACGTTTCAGACCACTCTGCTTGGGCCGCTGCTGAGAGCCTTGAACTATATGTCACAACCCAGGGAGATCCCAGCAAACTTTCTAGCAGCTCACATCACAATTCTTCCCAAGCCACATAAAGATCCAGCGGAATGTGCCAGCTACAGGCCAATTTCACTTTTGAACTTAGACGTGAAACTGATGTCAAAAATCATAGCCAATAGGCTGAAACCTCTGCTACACAACCTGATAGGTGCCGAGCAAGCAGGGTTCATGCCTGGCAGAGAAACCAGAGACAATGTCATTAAAACGCTCAACTTGATTCATGCAACCAGGAGAGAGAACATCGAGGGCCTTCTCCTATCGACCGATGCGGAGAAGGCCTTCGATCGAGTGGCCTGGGACTTCATGCTGGAGACTTGCAGGTATATTGGCTTGGGAAGTCACATGATACCGTGGATCTCCTCTCTCTATTACAATCCCAAGGCTCAACTCAAAATAAATGGTTCGCTTTCAGAAACAGTCAAAATTAAAAATGGTACGAGACAGGGATGTCCCCTCTCACCAATTTTATTTATTCTAACACTGGAACCATTCATTAGACGGATTGTAGCAGAGAAAGCCATAAACGGTTTTAAAATAGCCGGGAAAGAGTTCAAGGTAGCGGCTTACGCGGATGACCTGTTATTTTTTGTATCTAACCCCCATATTTCTCTCCCTACTCTATTAAAAGAATTCTCTTTATTTGGTCATCTCTCCAACCTAAAAATTAACTATTCCAAATCCGAAGCAATGAACATTAACATACCCACGAATAAAATAGAAGCTATCAAATCCAAATGCCCCTTCAAATGGGAAAATTCAGCACTTAAATACTTAGGAGTGTGGCTGACTCCCCAGATTTCCCAAATCTATGAACGCAATTTTACCCCGCTATTAAAGTCAATCTGCTCGGATCTCCAAACTTGGCACGCGAAAGGTTTTTCGTGGTTTGGACGCATTGCTATATGCAAAATGACTATACTACCTAGAGTCTTGTACTTATTTAGAAACCTGCCAATTAAGGTACCCCAAAGTTTCTTTAAAGCCTTAAACACAACCCAAATGAAATTTATCTGGGCTCACAAAAAACCCAGAATTCGCTGCACAGTACTCACACAACCTAAGGAGAAAGGAGGGATGGGAATCCCAGACTTCCGAATGTATTATTTGGCAGCACACATCACAAGGATAGTGGACTGGCATTGTCATCACAAAATTAAAGATTGGGTAGAACTGGAAGAGGTAGTGAGTCAAACCCCAATTAGGTTCTCGCCATGGATCTCATGGACTAGCCTTCCGGCAGCTATGAAATCTCACCCTCTCATAGGCACCACGCTTGCAATTTTTCATAAACTAACTAACTTCACAAATTTCTCTTCTCACTTAAGCCCACTCACACCACTACAAGACAACCCTGACTTTATACCAGGCATTAAAAACCACTTCCTTTGGTCTACAAGTACTAACAGAACATTACTAGCCATGGATTGCTTTCGCAACCAAGACTTTAGAGACTTTACTGATCTAAAAGCGATGAATAATATCCCAGACCTACTTTTATGGACCTACTTTCAATGCCGAAGCTACCTGAATCAAACAGGGAAAAAAACTAACTTTAATAGACCAATGACAGACATAGAAGAGGCTTGCAAGAAAGGAGAACCGATTCACAAAACGACTTCTCTAGCCTACAAATGGATACAAAATGGTGCAGGTACGGTGGACCATGGATTCAAGGAGAGCTGGTCGGAAGCATTAGAGATTTCATTGTCAGAAGAACAATGGAGAAAGGCGTGCATTTTTGCCCATAAATGCTCACTGAGTACAAGCACTCAGGAAACAGCATACAAGTTGCTTACCCAGTGGTATGCCACGCCAGCAAAACTGCACTCTTGGTTGCCAGATTACCCCGACACATGTTGGCGCTGCCATAATGGAAAAGGAACGCTGCTACATATTTGGTGGCAATGTCCTGTGCTAGAACCTTATTGGTCGGAAGTTAAGGAGATCATTCTCCAAATCACTGAGACATCATTAAATTAGACGCAGCGGGGTGCCTCCTCCATGTCACTGATTCCCCTATCAAAAAATATAAACATTCACTTTCTAAGCACTTGCTGAACGCTGCAAAAGCTCTGATTCCAATCCACTGGAAATCTACAAAAATACCAACTATTAAAGATTGGCTCAGCAAGATTTCAGAGATACGTGAGATGGAGGAGACCATAGCCCAGGCAGGAGAAAATGTTGAACGCTTCCATAAAACATGGAACCCTTGGATAATCTTTAGATACTCTCAGAAATACTCAAACCTAATGAACCCAGATTAGGGAGTCTAAACTTAAAAGTAGGATTAAACACAGACCATCCACTTCTTCAACAAATATTAATCGTTACTGCTTACTTTATAGGATTGTTTGCTATAAATATTCGGTATAAGATTTGGGGTTCTTTTACCCATCGGATTAGGTTTATGCTATGGATTGCTTTTTGCTCTTTCCATTTCCTTACTACTTTCTATTCTTAACAACTGAATAACATTTGACAAAACTTTGAGACACTATTAAAAATGCACTTAATTGGGGACGCAAGTCTCTAAATTGGGAAACAATTGAATGATACAAGCTGTCTGAGTGAATGTTGACTCTTAGTTATATTCTATACATGTTTTTCTTTTTTCTGTTTTGTGATGGAGCTGCGACTCCATAGTTGCACTAGTTTTACTTCAATAAACTTTGATGTTAAAAAAAAAAAAAAAAATCCTTCCGGGGCTGAAGTGGTTAAAAAGTGGGAGGCACATATACAAATTGTTGTAATTCCTACACCGTTCACCTGATTTGGATGTAAATAAAATCTGCAGTTAAAGCACATCTTGTTTGTTTCATTTTAAATCCATTGTGGTGGTGTGTATAGAGCCAAAAAGATTAGAATTGTGTCGATGTCCCAACATCTATGGACCTGACTAGCGTTTTGCTTTTAGGCCAAAACGTTACATTTTGGTCTCATCTAACCAGAGCACCTTCTTCCACATGATTGCCCCCCCCACATGGCTTCTCTCAAACTGTAAGGCTCCATGCACACTGGAGCTCATAAACGGCAATTTTTGGGAGTTTGGGTGTTTTTTTAACAACCCATAAACTCCCCTCTGTTATCCTGTCTGTCAAAAGCGCTTGATCCAATTTAGGATCAGCTGCCATGCTCCACTCCTTCACCTCTGTCAGGAGATCTGGTATTGTTTTGGTTCACCCGGATATGGAAATCCTTCCAATGTATCATAAATTACTCCAAGCATCCACGATAATCCTGCTGAATGTTCACCAGCATGGGGAAATTTCAAGGAGAGAGACTCCATAGTGCAGTACGTTTTTAAGACCATTTATTAACCAGTTCCGGACCAGCCGCGGCAGTTTTGGTCCGGCTGCGTGAAATCACGTTACTATACGTGATGCGTGCGGCCGGTGTCTTGCCGAGAATGTTCCCTCGGCGGATAAGTTCCCCCCCTGTACTGTGCAGGCGCAGCGCCTGCGCAGTACATACTACTCTCAGCCGCCGGAGATAGCCGAAGCTCAAATGCTTCAATCAGCTGTACACGGCGCCTGCGCTCTGGGTCCAGGTTCCTTCCCCACCATCCAAGTGGACCTAGAGGGGGAATCTAAAAGTGCCGAGCGCAGCGAGGCCGTGCCCGAAGCGTGGCGAGCGAAGCGAGCCCGCGAGGGGCCCTCTTTCAGGCGCCGTGTACAGCTGATTTTCAGCTGTTCTGCTTCGGCTATTTCCGCCGATACCTACTGCGCAAGCGCAGTAGAGGGGGGAACTTATACGCCGAGCGGAACTTTCTCGGCAGAACACCGGCTAGGGGGGCACTCATGCGCATCCCCCGCCATCCGTGACAATCGGATTTGATCAGAGACTGATCAATCCCCAGGCCCAGGCCAATGAAATCTGGCCTGGCACTGGTGATCGCTCCTGACGAATGACATCGTTCCCCTGTCTGTGTAACTGTAAACACTGACAGGGGAAGTGATGTCATCTCTCCTCGTGTCGGTCTTTTCGTTCCGGACTGAGAGGAGAGAGCATCAAACAGTGAGTTGCACCAACACTACACTGACACCAGGTCACGTAGGCACACAATTCACCCTCCAATCACCCCCCAGTTAACCCCTTCACCACTTGTCACTGTGTCACCCAGTACAGCAATCAGATTTTTTTTTTTATCGCTCTACTAGTGTCATTAGTGACAAAAATTAGTGTTAGGGTAATTAGTCTTAGGCCTAGATAGGTCTAGGGATCCCCCCTAATAATGGTTTAACCCCTTGATTTCCCCCTGTCACCTGTGATCGCAGCTTAAGTGTCACGGGTGACGCAGTTTAGCTAGTTTATTTTTTATAGTGTCAGGGCACCCGTCGTATTTTACCCAATAAAGGTTTAACCCCCTGATCACGCGGCGGATGATCAAAGTTAGGTTTTAGCGTCAGATATGTTCTGCATCGCCCCAGGCAGCACCAGATTAGTGCCAGTACCGCTAACACCCACGCACGCACCATACGCCTTGTTTAGTAGTATAGTGTCTGAACGGATCGATATCTGATCTGATCAGATTCTATTGTAAGCGGCGCTTTACCGTCAGTATTCAAGAAAGGGTTAAAAACAACTGCAAAGTGCCTCTGCAGAGGCGCTTTGCTGGCGGTATAGCTACGCTGTCCCATTGATTTCAATGGGCAGGAGCGGTGAAGGAGCGGTATATACTCCGCTCCTTCACCGCTCTGAAGATGCTGCTAGCGGGACTTTTTTTACCGTCCTGCTAGCGCACTGCTCCAGTGACACTCGAGACAAAGCAGCGGCACTTTCGAGTCGGTTTGCATGCGCTATTATTAGCGCAATAGCGCCTGCAAACTGCCCCATTGTGAAAGGGCCCCCTTTACAAATCACAACACACATAACTGCAGCATTTGCAGAGTCAGGCCTGATCCCTGTGAACAGTTTTTTGGTAGCGTTTGAATCAGTCGCTAACAGTCAGGAGCTTTTTTTACCTGTCAGTCTCACTAGTGTACCAGTAAACTTAGAGACCAAAATGTCAAATCAAACGTACACTAGTGCAGAGGCCTACACGTTTATGAGCATGACAGATAGTGAAGAGGAAGTCACTCATCTGTCAGATTCAGGCTCAGAATATGAACCTATAGACAGCAGTGGCACCCTGACAGATAGCTTTGACGACGGAGTTGTGGCCCCTGCCAAGGTCAGGCGTAGATCTATTATGGACCAAAGCAATTTGTTTGCTGGTCAATTCATCGCCGCTAATCCCCAGCTGACCTTTGCCAGAGATTGGAGACCTATTACGGTTTCCGAATTTAAGACCTTTCTGGGCCTATCCCTCCTCCTTGGCATAACCAAAAAGAGTGAGTTGCGGTCATATTGGTCCACTGACCCAATTCACCATACACCCGTGTTCTCTGCCTCCATGACCAGGACACGATACAAGCAGATCCTGCGGTTCATGCACTTCAGTGACATCCTCGGGGTGACCCTGGATTTGATCAGCTCTACAAAATTCGGCCCCTCATAAACCACTTGAACCAAGGTTTTGCAGCCTTGTTTACTCCTGATCAAGTTGTCTGTGTAGATGAGTCTCTTATTAAGTTTTCTGGCCACTTGTCTATCAAACAGTATCTTCCCTGCAAGCGTGCCAGATACTTGGTCAAGATGTATAAGCTCTGTGACTGGGCCACAGGCTATACATATAGTTTTATGGTTTACGAGGGAAGAGATAGTCACGTAGAGCCGGAGAACTGCCCAGATTACATAGGGAGCGCTGGTAAGATAGTGTGGTACTTGGTGTCACCCTTATTCGGATAGGGGTACCACTTGTACGTGGACAATTATTACACAAGCGTGCCACATTTTAGTCACCTTTTTGATTTTGGAATTGGCGCATGTGGCACCGTGCGATCTAATCGCTGGGGCTTCCCCCAACAGCTTGTAGAATCCCGACTTGGACAGGGGGGAGAGCCTGCTTGAGGTGTAATAATTTGTTAGCAGTGAAGTGGAGGGATTCACGGAATGTTTTCGTTCTGTCCTCACTTCACGCAGACATGGCAGTCCAAATTCCTACGGCGACTGGTGTTGTGGAAAAACCCCTCTGTGTTCATGAATACAACCTTAACATGGGAGGGGTGGACCTCCCATTTATTTATTTCAATTGGCTTTGCTGAACGCTTTTCTGCTATACAAAGCTTCAGGATGGACTGGATCCTTCCTTAATTTTCAGGAAGAGATCATCAGGGCCCTTCTGTTTCTAGACGGTGCTCTTGCCCAACTTCCCAATCCAAATGCGGTGAGCCGGCTGCATGAGAGGCATTTTCCTTTTGTCCTCCCTGGTACCTCTACCCAAAGAAACCCCCAAAAAAGACGTTGTGTCCGCAGCAAACGCGGATTTAGGCGTGACACACGCTTTTATTGTCCCTCCTTTGCTGACCAACCTGGTCTCTGCATTGGTGAATGTTTCAAACACCACCACACACTAGTGGAGTTTTAGCGTAGGGTACAGAACCACACAGTCCTAGGCACACTAACACAGGGTCTCTGGGTCTCGAAAGATGTGATGGCCATCACATTTTGAGAGACCCTAATCTGCAATGTTCAGTTTACAGTTTTTTTTTACAGTTTTTATAAAAGTGAAAAAAGTGGAAAAAAATATATAAAATAAAAAATCCAAAAATAGTTGTGGTTGTATTTTTCTCATCTCTCTCTATTGTTCTCTCTCTTATGTTAGCAGGTACGCCATTCAGCTGTAGCACAGGTTTATTTATCTTGATAGCAACAGCGTTTGCTCCCACAATACATAAAGCCGTGACTCCAGCACTGTCGGAGGTGATTTCACCACCACAGTTTTTAAAAAAAGAGCATATATGCCGAAGCATGGGGGCAGCAGGGGTGGAGGAGCGATTTGCTCCTAAAATTAGGGGCGGATTGCCCCATGCTTCGGCATATATTTTTTTTAGGCACAGATTGCAATATTTTATTTTTACTATGTTTTATTGTATTTGCTTTGCAGGTATGGTAAGTCTTACTGTTATACTCTAATGTTACTTTGTTTTAATGTTAACCATCATTTGCTTAGCAGGTACACCATTCAGCTGCAGCACGGGTTTTCTTATCTTGACATTAACAGTGTTTGCTCCCACGCTATGTAAAGCCGTGACTCCAGCGCTGTTGGAGGTGATTTTACCACCACAGTTAAAAAAAAATGGTGCATGTATGCCCATCATTAGAAGTGGGTGGATGAAGGGCGGTATTCTAATGGTGGGCATACCCACCGATCAATCTCTTTTTTTTTTCGTTCAGCCCACAGGCTGCATGAAAAAAGAACATTACAATGTATGTCCAACAAGGACCAGCAACGTACTGGTATGTTGGACTTTGAGTGTTTATACCAGAATGATGCCTGCAGGTTTAGATATCATCTTGGTATCATTCTTTTCAGCCAGCGGTCGGCTTTCATATAAAAGCAATCCTAGCAGCTAATTGGCCTCTAGACTGCTTTTATAAGCAGTGGGAAGGAACGTTTCCCCCCCCTCCCACCGTCTTCCATGGTTTTCTCGGGCTCTCCTGTCCCAACAGGGAACCCGAGAATGCAGCCAGTGGTTCAGCCAGCTGACCATAGAGCTGATCAGAGACCAGAATGGCTCCAATCATCTGTATGGCATAAGAAACCGGAAGCTACGAGCATTTCATGACTTAGATTTCGCCAGATATAAACAGCACCATTGGGAAATTGGCAAAACATTTTATCACACCAATCTTGGTGTGGTCAGATGCTTTGAGGGCAGAGGAGAGATATATGGTCTAATAGACCCCAATTTTTTCAAAAAAGAGTACCTGTAACTACCTATTGCTATCATAGGGGATATTTACATTCCCTGAGATAACAAAAAATGATCAAAAAAATGAAAGGAACAGTTTAAAAATATATTAAAAAAGCAAAATAAATAATAATAAAAAAAAAAAAAGCACCCCTATCCCCTGTGCTCACGCGCAAAGGCGAACTTAAGTGTCTGTCTGGTATCATATGTAAACAGCAATTGCACCGTGCATGTGAGGTATCACCGTGAAGGTCAGATCGAGGGCAGTAATTTTAGCAGTAGACCTCCTCTGTAGATCTAAAATGGTAACCTGTAAAGGCTTTTAAAAATGTATGTAGTTTGTCGCCGCTAAACGTTTGTGCGCAACTTTAAAGCATGTCGTGTTTGGTATCCATGTCCTCGGCATAAGATCATCTTTTTTATTGCATCAAACATTTGGGCAGTATAGTGTGTTTTAGTGCATTAAAATTAAAAAAGTGTGTTTTTTCCCAAAAAATTGCGTTTGAAAAATCGCTGTGCAAATACTGTGTAAAAAAAAAAATTGCAACACCCACCATTTTAATCTGTAGGGCCTTTGCTTTAAAAAAAATATATAAGGTTTGGGGGTTCAAAGTAATTTTCTTGCAAAAAAAAATAAAAAATGTTTTCACGTAAACAAAAAGTGTCAGAACGGGCTTTGTCTTCAAGTCGTTAGAGTGGGTGATGTGTGACATAAGCTTCTAAATGTTGTGCATAAAATGCCAGGACAGTTCAAAACCCCCCAAATGACCCCTTTTTGGAAAGTAGACACCCCAAGCTATTTGCTGACAGGCATGTTGAGTCCATGGAATATTTTATATTTTGTCACAAGTTTCAGGGAAATTGGAAAATACACTTTTTTTTTTTAGACAAAGTTGTTACCAAATGATATATTGTTCAAACATGGCATAGTTATTTGTGGAATTACACCCCAAAATGCTTTCTGCTGCTTCCCCTGAGTATGGGGATGCCTCATGTGTGAGACTTTTTGAGAGCCTAGCCGCGTACAGGACCCCGAAAACCAATCACCGCCTTCAGGATTTCGATTTTTTGCACAAAGTTGTCACTAAATGATCTATTGCTCAAACATGCCATGGGCATATGTGAAATTACACCCCAAAATAGATTCTGCTGCTTCTCCTGTGTACAGGAATACCACACGTGTGAGACTTTTTTGGAGCCTAGCTGTGTACAGGACCCCGAAAACCGATCTCCGCCGTCAGGCTTTCTAAAGGCATAACATTGTGATTTTACTCCTCACTACCTATCACAGTTACGGAGGCCCTAAAATGTCCAGATAGCACAAACCCCCCCAAAATGACCCCCATTTTGGGAAGTAGACAGCCCAAGGTATTTGCTAAGATGCATGGTGAGTATTTTGCAGTTCTCATTTATTTTTGAAAATGAAGAAAGTAAACAAAAATGTTTTTTTTTTTTTTTTTCAATTTTCAAAACTTTGTGACAAAAAGTGAGATCTGCAAAATACTCACCATGCCTCTCAGCAGATAGCTTGGGGTGTCTACTTTCCAAAATTGTGCCATTTGGGGAGGTTTGTGCTAACTGGGCATTTCATGGCCTCCAAAACGGTTATAGGCAGTCAGGAGTGAAATAAAAAATATACGCCATTAAAAAAGTCTGAAGCGGTGATTGGTTTTCGGGGTTCTGTACACGGTTAGACAGCCAAAAAGTTCCATACATGTGGTATCCCCATACTGAAGAGAAGTAGCAGAATGGATTTTGGGGTGTAATTCCACAAATAACCATGCCATGTTTGAACAATATATCATTTAGTGACAGCGTTGTGTAAAAAAAAAAAAAATGTAATTTTCCCAAAACTTGTGGCAAAATATAAAATATTCCATGGACTCAACATGCCTCTCAGCAAATACCTTTAAGTGTCTGCTTTCCAAAATGGGGTCATTTGGGGGGTTTTGTATTATCTTGTCATTTCATGGCCTCCGAAAGGTAGCGAGGAAGTGAAATCACCATTTTATGCCCTTATGCCGCGTACACACAAGCGGACTTTCTGGCATACTTGGTCCGGCAGACCAGAGTCCGCCATACAATCCTTTCGTGTGTAGGTGTACACATGTACATGAAGCATGTTTCAAATCTTAGTCCGCCGGACTCAGTTCCTGACGGAAAGCTCGTTCGTCTGTATGCTGGTCCGACGGACCAGATACGACGCAAGGGCAGGGTATTGCATCTCACGCTCGCTGCAATAGGAAAAACACATTTTCCTATTGCAATGAGCGCGACGCATACCAGGCCCTTAAGTCTGGTATTGATTTTAAAGGGAACCCCCTACGCCGAAAAAACGGCGCCCCCCTCCTGAATCGTACCAGGCCGCATGCCCTCAACATGGAGGGTGGGTGCTTTGGGGGAGGGGGCGCCCTACTGGGCCCCCCTACCACAAAGCACCTTGTCCCCATGTTGATGAGGACAAGGGCCTCTTCCCGACAACCCTGGCCATTGGTTGTCGGGGTCTGTGGGCGGGGGGCTTATCGGAATCCGGGAGCCCCCTTTAATAAGAGGGCCCCCAGATCCCGCCCCCCACTGTATGTGAATGAGTATGGGGTACATGGTACCCCTACCCATTTACCTAAGGGAAAAAGTGTCAATAATAAAACACAGTACACATGTTTTTAAAGTAATTTATTAGACAGCTCCGGGGGGTCTTCTTCCAACTTCGGGGGTCCCTCCGGTTCCTCTTCTCCCGGCATCCGGTTGGTTCTTCTCCGCTCTCTCTGGCCTCTTCTTCCAGTGTTCCAGTTCTTCTGCCGGCTCCTCCGCTATCTTCATGCTCTTTTGCCAGCGGAGGCCCGGACTTCTGGCTTCTGGGCTTCTTCTCTTCTTCTGATGTTGACACGACGGTCTCTCAGGCTGGGATGCTCCCTGAGCGCTCCGATGTGACTTATATAGGCGGAGACCCTGCCCCCTTATGCCGTCACAGTCCCTGGTCGTGTGTAGGCAAGTCCGTCCGTGCAGGTAGTCCACCAGAATGTCAGGCGGAAAGACCGTCGGACCAAGTCTGCTGGAAAGTCCGCTCGTGTGTACGAGGCATTAGAAAGCCTGAATTTTTGGGTTTGGTTTTTGGGGTCCTGTGCATGGCTAGGTTCCCAAAAAGTCTCACACATGTTGTATCCCCGTACTCAGGAGAAGCAGCAGAATGTATTTTGGGGTGTAATTTCACATATGCCCACAGCATGTTTAAGCAATAGATCATTTACTTTGTGCAAAAAAAAAAAAATAATAATTTTCCCGCAATATGTGGCAAAATATAAAATATTTCATGGACTCAACATGCCTCTCATAAAATAGCTTGGGGTGTCTACTTTCGAAAATGGGGTCATTTGGGGGGGGGGGGGGGTTGTGCTATCTTGGCATTTTATGGCCTTCAAAACTGTGATAGGTAGTGAGGAGTAAAATCAAAAATTTACACCCTTCGAAATCCTGAAGGCGGTGATTGGTTTTCGGGGTCCTGTACGCGGATAGGCTCCCAAAAAGTCTCACACATGAGGTATCCCCATACTCAGGAGAAGCAGCAGAATGTATTTTGAGGTGTAATTCCACATATAACCATGCCTTGTGTGAGCAATATATCATTTAGTGACAACTTTGTGTAATTTTTTTTTTGACATTTTTTAATCACTTGTGACAAAAAATAAAAATTTCAATGGGCTCAACATGCCTCTCTGCAATTTCCTTGGGGTGTCTACTTTCCAAAATGGGGTCATTGGGGGGAGGGGGGTTTGTACTGCCCTGCCATTTTAGCACCTCAAGAAATCAGATAGGCAGTCATAAACTAAAAGCTGTGTAAATTCCAGAAAATGTACCCTAGTTTGTAGACGCTATAACTTTTGTGCAAACCAATAAATATACGCTTATTGACATTTTTTTTTACCAAAGACATGTGGCTGAATACATTTTGGCCTAAATGTATGACTAAAATTGAGTTTAATAATTTTTTTTGTAACAAAAAGTAGAAAATATCTTTTTTCAAAATTTTCGGTCTTTTTCCGTTTATATCACAAAAAATAAAAATCGCAGAGGCAATCAAATACCATCAAAAGAAAGCTCTATTTGAGGGAAAAAAAGGACACAAATTTCGTTTGGGTACAACATAGCATGACCGCGCACTTACCAGTTAAAGCAGCACAGTGCCAAATTGTAAAAAGTCCTCCGGTCATTGAGCTGCCAAATCCTCCGGGGCTGAAGTAATTAAGCAGTTCCATTGCACTTTACAGATCAAACAAATGTTTTCAGCAAACAGACCAGCCGCGGGCCTTGTCCTGCAAGCTAGAGCGTGGTGACGTCACAGGTAATCGCTCCATCTGACGCGTTTCCCCGTAAGAAGCATCGACTGGGACCGGAGACAGAACAGCTGTGGACCTTGTCCTGCAAGCTAGAGCTTGGTGACGTCACAGGTAATAGTTCCACCCGACGCGTTTCCCTGTAAGAAGCATCGACTAGGACCGGAAACTAGTCTTTAGTCTAATCTTAGTTTGATCTGTAAAGTGCAATGGAACTGCTTAATAAATGGTCTTAAAAATGTACTGCACTATGGAGTCGCTCTCTTCTTGATATTTCCCCATACTGGTGAGCACTCAGCAGGATTATTGTGGAAGCTCGGAGTAATTTATGATACATTGGAAGGATTTCCATATCCAGGTGAACCAACAATACCAGATCTCCTGATGGAGGGGAAGGAGTGGAGCACGGCAGCTGAATCTAAATTGAATCAATCGCTTTTGATCCCTATAATTTGGGGTCCATCATCTCTGGTAAGAGGCTTTGTTTGTTATACATCGTTTCATAGCGTGGATTTTCAAGATTCCGTATTAAGATACCTATGGACATTTGTTTTTTGAAGTTAGTTTAACACTACAATGGACACACATTTCATTTTTTATACTGTTTTTGATACAATTTATGTGGAGTCTTTTCCTCTTTGTGGTATTATGTGATTGCACGCTCACTTGTGTATATGTATTGGTTGAATTTGGATTTGGATTCTTGAGTAGCAGCACACACACTTTCACAAATTTACAAAATTTTTGGGTATGCACAGAATTTAATCTTTTTATATATAGTTGTAACATTAGCTGTATCAGACAAATTTGTTGATGGTGTATTGGTAACAAAGGAAATAGAAAAAGTACAGCAATATTTAGAATGTATCAATAATACAATATTTGTAATACAATACACCTAAAATAAATGTGTCATCAAAACTCAAAATATCACAAAAAACAACTGAACATGTGCCATGCAGTCCTACTAATAATTATGTGCAAAGCAAATATTCAGTCCAGAGCCACTAAGTACAGCAGGGAGGGAGTTTCTTTTTTTTAATATGACTTTAGGGTTGACATGAAAAAAATACAAATCCTTAAAATCACAAGTTTGCGGTTGCCTTAAAACAGTGATGGCATTAATCTGTTGCCACCCCCACTATAATCAAATGGCTACAGCGTAGGCTTATTTTGCTGGGAGGGCGTCTATTGACGTCCTCCCATGATCGCGCTTTGCGGCGCACTCTGTGATCGCCGAGTCCAAAGGACTCAGCTGATCACAGATCAGACTAAAGGGCCAATCACAGCGGCCCTTTACCACATGATCAGCTGTGTGCAATGACAGCTGATCTTGGATGTCAACACAAGCCGATTATTGGCTCTCCTGTCAGCGTGAAAAGAGAAAAAGAAAGCCGATAACCGACTTGTGTTAAAGGGACATCGACACTGATAATCAGGGCACTGATTATCAGTGTCCTGATTATCAGCGCAGTCCCAACAGTGCCCACCAGTGCTGCTTATCAGAGCCCATCGGTGCCGCCTATCAGAGCACATGGGTGCAACCTATCAGTGCCCTTTCAGTGCTGCCTATCAAAGCCCATTGGTGCCACCTATCAGTGCCTATCAGTGCCCATCATTGTCACCTATTACTGCAGCCTCACCAGTGCTCCCTCATCATTGCCCACCAGTGCCGCCTGATCAGTGTTCATCAGTGCCACCTGTCAGTGCCGCCCGTCAGTGCCACATATCAATACCCATCAGTGCCACCTATCAGTGCCCTTCGGTGCTGCCTATCAGAGCCCATCAGTGCCACCTATCAGTGCCTATCAGTATCCATCATTCCTGCCTATCACTGTGGCTTCACCAGTGCCTCCTCATCAGTGCCCATCAGTGCTGCCTATTAGTGCCCATCAGTGCTGCCTCATCAGTGAGCATCAGTGCAGCCTATCAGTGCCCATAAGTGCAGCCTCATCAGCGCAGCCTCATCAGCACACATCAGTGAAGGAGAAAAATTACCTGTTTGCAATTTTTTTTCTTTAGCAAAAAATAAAAAACAGGGTGGTGATCAAATACCATCAAAAGAAAGTTCTATTTGTGTGGAAAAATGATAAAAATTTTGTTTGGGTACAGTGTTGCATGACCGTGCAATTATCATTCAAAGTGTGAGAGCTCTGAAAGCTGAAAATTGGGCTGGGCAGGAAGGGGGTTTAGGTGCCCAGTATTTTGTTCAATAATTTTCTTTTTCAGAACATTTTTTTAATTTTGAGAAGCATTTAATACATATGGGATTCCATTCAAATAGCAAGTCTGGACAAATGTTAAGGGTTTTCAAATTAGATTAATTGACTTTAGGATGGTTAGAAAGTATGTTCTGATGAAATATTTTTCTGAATTTTTTACGTACAAATGTTTGAAAGGAAATCTAACCGTGTATGGTCAGATTAACAAAAAGGCTTTGTTCAGGTAGTCTCAGCATCAACATAAGCCTGCTTTGACTGGTAAAAGTAGCAGTCTAACAGCCAAATAAATTACATCTAAAGCAGGTGTAGCTTGGTAAAAATTACCATTGTTACAGCAGTTGTTTGTGAGATTCTTTTTTTGCAACACTGCACTGTTTAGTATTAAAAGCTTAAAAAACAAAGTCAAAACAGTGCAGGTATATTTTGGTAGAAATTATCCAGCGGCAGGACAGAATGTGATCAAATAGAGAAGACCTAAATAGGCAGAACTGAAACAGATGTTTTCCAGTTATAAAAACTAGAGTATCTGTTAAAAAATGTCCAGAATAGTGGCAGAATAGTGCATTAGCAGGTTGAACAGACCCAAATCGGGAGAGACCAGGTACGTTTTATCTATCAATAATAGAGTGTAGCATTTAATGAACTGTGGGGGTTATTTACTAAAATCTGGAGCAGCTCAATATAGAAACCAATAAGCTTTTAGGTTTTATTGTCAAAACGTAAATTGAACAAGCTGAAGTTAGAAGCTAATTGGCTGTTATGCACAGCTGCATCAGAATCTGAGTACACCAGTTTTATTAAATCCCCCTCACAGTATCTAAAAAAGATCAGTGGCAGGACAGCAAGTGAACATTTTAAACAGTTTTTTTCCAGTGGTAAAATTTTAGGTGTAGACCTTCTGTTGACTGTTTCAATCAATGACTGTTATTCCGCTCACTTTACTTTTCACAATGGGACTAAACAAAGCTGTTCTTTATCACCTTTGATATTTGTGTTAATCCTTGAATCCCTTTTACAACTTGTTCGTAACGACCCAGACATCACTGGCTTGCCCATTTGGGTTTGCCACCACAAGGTCACAGTACATGCTGATAACCTTCTTTTTTATATTACCAGTCCAATCATTTATGTACTATATCTCCTGCAAAAACTCTGTACCTACAGTGCTCTTTCCAATTCTGAACAAATCTGAAGCTCTAAATATATCCTTAGATCAGTGTTTCTCAACTCCAGTCCTCAAGGCGCCCCAACGGGTCATGTTTTCAGGATTTCCCTCAGATGAAACGGCTGTGGTAATCACTAAGGCAGTGAAACTGATCAAATCACCTGTGCAAAATAATGGGAAGACTGAAAACATGACCTGTTAAGGGGCCTTGAGGACTGGCGTTGAGAAACACTGCCTTAGATGATCCTATCTTGAAGTCTATCTGCCCTAAATTTCCAATGTAATGGGCTTCCCAATCTATAAAGTACCTGGGCAGGAATATACCTGCAGATCCTAGCTTGATATTCAAATTGAACTACCGCCCCCTTTTTCAAACTCTTTTTACCCAAAGAAAAATTTTATTAAAGAACATAGATATACATACACCGAAGCTAGAGATACATTCCAGTACATATATGAACATTACACATATTAATTTTTGCACATTCTGTAAATTTCTCTAAACATTTCCCGACTACATGATCAGGTCACATGCCCTGTTCTAGATTACATTACCAGCACCCGTATATTCGAGCCAATAATCCAGGGTATACCCCATTTAAGTACCAATACCCAGCAGTCTGCCCATGACCAAATCCACCAGGGCAAGTCCTGGTACATTCAGCCATGTTCCCCATAGCTTCTCAAACTTCTGGGCGGAGCCCCTATATTGATAAATTACCTTCTCCTTCCGAAGCATATCTCCCATTATGTTAATCCAATCCTTCAGCGTAGGGGGATCCAGTGTGCCATAATTAACTTGCGTGCCTGAAACAGAGATCTAATGACTGCCACCCTAGTACAGTCCTCCCAGTTCAATTTATCCAGAATATTGAGAAGGCACGGTCTGGGATTTGTAGGCACCGAGACCTGAAACACCCTGTTTATGGTGTCCACCACCCCCTTCCAATAGGGGTGGAGCTTCGGACACCTCCACAGTAGGTGGATCAGGTCTCCATGATCCCTCTTACATCTGGTGCAAAGCGGGGTAGGTCGCAGGCCCACAAACAATCTGTGAGGAGTATAATACACTCTGAACAGTAGATACAGCTGTGACAATCTATGTGATAAATTCAAGGAGCATGTGGGTACTGCCTGCAGGACCTCCTCCCACTGGTCTCCGTCAATTGGGCCCACCTCCCCCTCCCACTTGTCCAACATTCGCAGCGGGTATTTATTCAAAAAGTTTTGTAATAGCATATGACAGCATTGTGATATAAAGCCCTTAGTATTAGGCGCTCTAGCTATTAAATTAAACAATGGAGTCGGAGAGAGGACCCACTCCGAGGATCTACTTTGGGCCATTATAGCATGTTTTAATTGCATATAATAAAATCTCATAGATTGCTGTAAACCGAAAAGACCTTGCAAGGTTTCAAATGTAAGCATTTTCCCATTGTGGAAGATCTGACTAAGGTAAAGCACCCCATATCTCTTCCACAACTTGCCATGCTGTAATTTAGCTAGTTCTGGATATGAGCCATTAGCCCATATAGGACTATAGTCTGTGTACCCCGTCACCCCTTGCAGATACCTAGTTTTATTCCAAATTTTTTGGATAAGGTTATATGTCGGGAATAGTTTATTTGGTTTCCCAAATGCTGTCGACTCCAGGGCTGTTGATACTGAGTCCCTCCCCACCGTATGTAGCATTACTAGTTCAGAAGAGTCACCAGTCTCTCTCTCTCTGTCTGTGTTCGCGTGGATCATACCTATCAACTGTTGTAGTTGTGCAGCAATATAATATAACCAAGGATTTGGGAGAGCCAGCCCTCCCTCATCCTTTGGTCTTTGAAGATGTTCAAGTTTAATTCTAGGTGTGCGGTTCTTCCAAATAAGTGTACGAAACAGGGCGTTAACAATTCTAAACACCTTTCAGATTCACTACCGTCAGGGCATTGTGGAGCACGTAGAGTAATTGTGGCATGAGGATCATTTTAATTAGATTCACTCTGCCCATTAGCGACAGGCAGAGTGAGTTCCACGTTTTGATCCAGTCTCTAAATCTTCGTAGCAGCAGGAAGACATTCAGTCTTCCATAATCACAAATGTTGGGTGTCACCTGAATACCCAGGTATCTAAATGAAGTAGTCAGTGGTACTATATTAGAGGTAGGGGGCGTCCCACCTTCATAAATTAGCATCAGAGAAGATTTAGTCCAGTTTATCTGAAGGCCGGAGTATCTACCAAACTCCCCTATAGTAGCCATTGCTTCTGTAAGAGAGCCTTCCACGTTGCCCAGTAAGATCATAGTGTCATCTGCGTATAGCATTATTTTCTCCTGCTTATTCCCATATTTAAATCCCACAATTCCTGGATTTGCTCTCACCTTTATCGCTAGGGGTTCGATGGCTAAGGCGTAAAACAGGGGTGACAAAGGACACCCCTGGTGCGTGCCTCTACTCAACACCCAACGTGAAAGTGCGGGACATAGCTCCGGTCGCCCGGATGGCTGCTTGAGGATTGTGGTACAGCAGTCGCACCCAGGAGATATATGACTCTCCGAAGCCGAAACGGCAGAGGATCTCCCAGAGGTACTCCCACTCGACGCTATCAAAGGCCTTCATAGTATATTAAGGTAAAGCCTCCGTAAGTTGACAGCCGTCGACTTATTAGGCATAAAGCCAGCCTGATTAGAGTGAACGATTCCTGTGATGGCCCCGTTCAGCCTAATTGCCAGAATTTTGGCCAGAAGCTTAATGTCGCTCTGTAGCAAAGATATGGGTCTGTATGAGCCCGGGTCCATAGGGTCCTTTCTGGGTTTCAATATGAGGACAATGTTAGCCACAGCCATGGAAGAAGGCAAAGCCCTCTGCTCCCTAGCCGCGTTAAACACCGCTAAAAGTTTGGGCAGGAGTATGTCCGCATATTGCTTATATACTTCCATGGGTATCCCATCCTCCCCCGGGGCCTTACAGTTGGGAAACGCCACCAGTGCTGTTTGTAGCTGCTTCAAAGTAATAGGAGCATCCAGGGCCCTACGTTGTTCAGTCGTGAGTTGTGGAAAAGCAATGCTCTGTAAGTATTCCGTATGCTCCGTCTGGGTATACTGTCCAGTCGGGAGCTAGAGATTCTAGTAGAATCTGGTCAGTTCCTCCAATATTAGGTCAGGGGAGTTCACTATCCTGCCCTCTGTCATTTTGATAGCCCTGATACTCGGGGAGCGTTGTTGGCAGTTCGCTATCCTGGCCAACATGCGCCCCGTGCTCTCCCCCTCCTCATATAAAGCTACCTTGGAGAAAAATTTTTTTTTCTCTGCCGTGGAGGACAGCAGCCGCTCATAGACTGATTAAGCTGACTGCCATGCCTCCCTGGCGGAGTCTGTCGGGGTTTGTACGTAAGCCTCCTCTAGAGCCGCCACCTGTTTTTTAAGGTCCTCTCTGTGCCCAAAGGAGTTCTTCTTTACCTTATTAATTTCAGATAAGTAAGCCCTAACATATACCCTAAAAGCATCCCACAGTGTCGCCGGGGAATCATTAAAGTCCCGTCCATCCAGAAATTCCCTTATGCTCCGCTCCATCTCATCGCGTGTCAAGAATAATTTTAGCCAGAAGACATTACATTTCCACGGGGCTCTGGGGAGTGTGGATGGCGGTGATATAATCAAGTATATCACTACATGCGAATGATTCAATATACTGCGGGGCTTATACATCACCTCCGAGGTGGATGGGAGCATGGCAGGGTTACCTACAGCAAGGTCAATTCTGGACAATGTCCCATGGGTCTTGGAGAAGCAAGAAAATTGTTTAAAACCTCCAAACCGGATGTTTAAACCTCCATATATCAATCCAACCCACCTCATTTAGTAGTCTCAGCAATGGAGACTCCCTCGATGCGACAGAGACCCCCCAATTCGGGTGTCTGTCCATGGAGGGACTCAACCAGCAATTGAAGTCACCCACTATCAATAGTGGTAGATCCGGTTTGCCCTCTAAATACGTCAGCAGTAGTCGGAGTACCGCCATCGAAAGCGGCGGGGGTATATACACACAAGCCAGAATACAGTACACTTTTCCCACTCGGCAATGCAAAAAAATAAATCGTCCCTCGGTATCAACGCAGACATCAATTTCCTGAAAATCTATTGAGTTGGATCATTACACTCACACCCCTGGAATAGGAGGTGTGAGTGGAATGGTAGGCCCTGCCCACCCATGCACTCATTGGTTAGATGCGTTTCCTGCATACATAAAATCATAGGGTGGTACTTCTTCATACATGTAGATACCATAATGCGCTTAAGTGGGGAGCCTAAACCTCTGACATTCCAAGAAACTATTGGTAATTCACCCATCTGGAAGAAGCAGACATATCTTCAAGGAGGAATGCAATAACAAACCAGAGCACTGAGAATGATGTGATAGATCTAAGTCTCCTTGGTCAGGTATACTCAGGGGTTCTCCTTGCCACACGTGCAGTGTAGATAGTGGCCGCAGATACAGTCTCAAAGTGCGGGGCATAATGTCAGAGTAGGTGGAAACTACATCCACTTTCAAACTCTTTACATCGAGATCTTAGCAATTGGAGCACACTTGCCTTCTCTTGGTTCAGAAGATATAATGTTTTAAAAATGAATGTGATACCCCAACTTTTATACCTACTCAAGACTCTACCTATATGTCCAGCGTGCCTTCTTCCATTCCATAAGGTCTGAATTCATCAGATTTAATTAGTGGGACACAGCAACTCGTATAAGTGGGGACGTCCTAGTCAGGCCAAAATTGAGGGGAGGAGTGGGCCTACTGGACCCAGCATTCTACTATGCTACGGTACCTATGACACAATTGCTAGACTTATGCAGACATAGTAAGTTCAAACTATGGGTCTCCTTAGAGCAAGACTCTTCTCCTGTCACACTGGCTGGGGTACCATGAGATGGACAACATGTGCCCAAATCTTTGCGCAAACATCCAATAATCTTCCTTGACACCTATTGTTTGACACTCTGTTCCTCGTCAAGTGGATAAAGTGGATACAGTCTCCGGTATGTAGACTAAATGAGGGGCTATGAGGGCATCGGAATTCTTGTCAGCCCATGAGTGGAACAGCTTTTCCTCTATTATTGAGGCTTATAATGTCCCTGAGCTTAAGCTTGGCGCCAATACCAATTATCCCATTTTCTGCGCTCCCTGCCTAAACCCCATAATTTTCTTAGAAAATTGTCATCTTTTGAGGAAGTCTGTCAGGACACTGGGGCTATGTACCACTTTTTATATTTTTCTTCCCAACATCTTGTGACTACACAATCACACGCTGACCCTGGATTTCTTACTAAAGAAAATGGGAGAAGGACCTTCAGTTCTCATTTATGAAAGAGTAGAATACTATTCTTTGCCCATAAAGCCTCCATCTGTAATAAATATCAGAGGATCTCCTACAAGATCGTAGAAAGATAATACAGGACCCCATCAGTCCTTGCCAAACTATTTCCACAGCAGAGTCCCACTTGCTGACATTGTGGCATACACACAGAATCAATTTCATGTGTCTTCTGGGACTGTCCTATACTAAAAACCTTCTGGCAGCAAGTCACGGAGTTAATAAAGCAAATTAAAGTGATTGTAAAGGAAACATTTTTTTTTTTCCAATCAAAATAAGTTTTTATTGTGCCAATTGCAAAACATCACAGGTTACATAAAGAAACACGCAGTTATGTAAAATACAAATGAAAGGATTAAGACCACAGCACAACATGAAATTCAATGACATACCTTACTAAAAGGTAGAAAATGTTCCGGTATTAATGTCATACCGCTATAAATCCGTGACCTGAAACAGTTTTTTTTTAGGATTAAACATTCACAAAAGGCATTGGATGGTAAGTTAGTACCAGGGAACACATAGGAAACTTATAAAAACACTAGCAACCATCCATGTTGAATAAAGGAAACATCTTTATTAAAAAAAATAACAAACATGTCATACTTACCTGCTCTGCGCAGTGGTTTTGCACAGGGCATCCCGATCCTCTTCTTCTCGGGTCCCCCTGCCAGTGCTCTGGGCCCCTCCCAACTTGCCGAGTCCCCCCATAGCAAGTCACTATGACTCCTGCTGCTGCATCTCAGCCAATCAGGAGGGAGAGACCTGGGAGGGCCTTAGGTCTTGTGCACATCGCTGGATCGAGATCGGGCTTAGGTAAGAATTAGGGGGGCTGAGGGGGAGCTGCACCTTGAAGGTTTTTTACCTTCATGCAAAGAATGCATGAAGGTAAAAAACCTTCAGCTTTTACAACCACGTTAAAGTATTTTCTTTGATGGCCGCCATCCTTCTCAATCTTATGCCCATATCACGGATAAGCTATAAAAAATCCTTGTTACTCCATTACCAATAAATGCTGCCAGGGCATGTATTTCTAGGATCTGTAAACAATCTACTCCACCTATATTTCAACAGTGGTTTGCCAGGGTGAGTGATATCCAAACTATGGAAGACCTTAATACACTGACATACTTGCCTCTTTCAAAAGCACTGAGTGTAATTTCTCCAAATATAACCCTAGATGATCCTATCTTGAAGTCTACCCACCCTAATTTTCCACTTCAATGGGATTCCCAATCTATATAGTACCTGGGCATGAATATACCTGCAGGGGGCGTAGTTTCGGCATGAAGCAGTGAGGACGCTTCTCCTGGTATTCATTCTAACTGCATTAACACGCTATAAAGCAGCATATTTTAACTGAGCACTATGGGCAGCAGAACAGGTAAGACCCTGCCTAAGAAAAAATACCTCTTCAGGCTCAATCAAACGATTCCTAGCCACGGAACCAGACGATTCTCCTAAGACAGACGGCCTAGGCCATTCCCCGCGTTGTGCAGGCACTGGCTCAGGCTCTCAGCATAGGCCTGAATCCAGACACCGGTCTCCAGTTTCCTGTTTGCCGGTTCCGACAGGGATAGGAGCACTCTGAAGTTGGGGCACTGATGAGCGGTGTGACAGACCTAGCCGGGAGGGAGACTTTTGGAGGGGGCTGTGTGCTGGCCTCTTGCCGATCGATCGGGGGCCCTTGCATTTGGGGGAACGGTGTTCTTTGTGAGCTGTATGTCTGGGGACCCTGGATTTGCCATATTGGAATAGTGGCTGATTCATAATGCTGGGACAGATACTGTTAGGAAATGCTGATGTAAATTCCAACACCTGTCTGTCTATTGTCTGCTAAAATGTGTGTTGTAAATAAGTTTACTATGGGATCTAAGAGTCATTAGATCCCCATTGTTATTTGTGTTAATTAACTCTGCTAATGTGTGAAGAAGAGTCTATGTTGATTGGATTTTCTGAACTACAAGACGGCCAGTCTGGCCTAACGGTCATGTCTGAGTCATCTAGGCTGTCTAAAGGGATTAGTTATTTAGCTCATGTTAATTAGGTTAATTAGGTTACAGCTGTATTGTTAGAGTAATATGAGCAGGAGGTCTGCACTTCCACTTTGAGTGTATAAAAGCCTGTATTTTGTCAATAAATATAGATTCCTGGTTGAGCTTACGTACAGCCTGCCTGGTGTTTGTTCTGAGCTATCACAACTGGGTTAGAACAGCACATAGCTGAAGTTCTAATTCCGGAGCATTGGATGACCGAACCATCAGACATTGCAATCTGATTCAATAGCTGCAGAGGAGTGTCGGGAGAGTGGAACCGAGCGAGCAAGGGGCTCGTTACATTGGTTGGCAGCCGTGGGATTTGCTCTCCAGTTACTGGGACACTCCAAACCAGCCTGCAGGAGAGCCATGCTGAAAGACTTACTTGAGAGCCGTGGAGGGAATGGTGGGATCGTGCTTCCTTGCCCTGAACACATCCAAACCATCACCTGGATCCAAGACACTTTATCATTCCCTGACTCTGAAGAGAGAAGAAAAAAAGTCACTTCAGCATAATTTTACAACTGTACGAATGGGGTAATAAACCCAGTTGGCTTCTTGCTCGTTCACTACTATTCACAACAGAAAAAATCTGCCTCTTTTATAGCTAAAATTAAGACGCCCTCGGAAACCTTGGTATATGAAGCTAAAGCCACATAAAGGCATATGGCATGGACATCAAGGATACATAAATATATATCAACTTGGCAGCACATGATAATGTAGAAAGATTGATAGATAAATTCTATAAATTCATATATATACATGTCATCTGGGCGGCACATTGCAGTAAAAAGAAATGATATAAAATGGTGTATACAATGTGCCGCCCAAATGACATGTATATATATGAATTTATAGAATTTATCTAACAATTTTTCTAAATTATCATGTGTTGCCAAGTTGATATATATTTATGTATCCTTGATGTCCATGCCATATGTGCATATGTATGTGTATATGTATGATCAATACTTTTCAACTGTTCTCGATATGTATTTTCTACATACTTCCATGTCAATAAATATGTTCTTTTACCAATTCACCTCCACAATGTCAATAGCCTCATTTAAAGTCTCAAATTCCCTCCTTATTCACATGAGACTAATGCCATAGCCAAGGAATTCCGTTCCTTTTACCAGCAACTCTATCATGTCCATCAAACTACAATAGATAAGTCGGCTAGAGAGTCCCTTATTCAGGAATATCTCACCAAGCTAACCTACCCAAGCTCTCTGTTTCCACTTTTGAAGCACTGGAAGGAGAGCTCACTGCCTCAGAACTGCGAGCAGCACTTAAAACCATGGCTAGTGGAAAGGCCCTAGGCCTGGAAGGTCTGACCGTAGCATATTTCCATGCCTTCGCAGACACAGTACTCCCTCGACTAGCATCCTATGCTAATTCGGTCTCTGAAGGCAGTGCTCTCCAACCAGAAACCCTTCAAGCACACATCACTATCCTCCCTAAACCGGGTATAGACCCCAGTATTTGTGGCAGTTATAGGCCAATTTCCTTACTGAACCTAGATGCCAAATTATATGCCAATGCCATTGCGAACAGGCTCTTACCCTTGTTACCTTAATGGATATCTAGTGATCAGACAGGATTTATCCCAGATAGGGAGGCCCCTGATAATTCTTTAAGAACTCTGTCCCTGATCTCTTGCATTCGTAGATCTTCCCAGCCCACCCTTCTTTTGTCTACAGATGCTGAAAAAGCTTTCGATAGGGTGGAATGGAAATATCTGATGTCGACATTATCTTTCCTGGGCATTGGTCCCTCCATGTTAACTCGGATTTCTGCACTTTATAATTTATCCACAGTGGTAAACTATGAATCAATGGCATTTTAAGCAAGCATTTAACTTTATACATTGGTACCCATCAGGGTTGTCCCCTCTCTCCTATCTTATTTGCCCTCTCTTTAGAACCCTTTCGCTCTAAGATATGAAATAACTCCAACATACACGGAATTAAAGTGGGAGCCATAGAACATAAATATGCGGCATGAGCAGACGACATATTATTTTATGTTCAGCAGCCTACTGTCTCCCTCCCGAACCTGATTTCGTCCTTTGTGACGTTCGGATCCATTTTCAACTTTAAAATCAACCTATCCAAATCGGAAATACTGAACATCTCGGTCCCACATAAAATGGTATCTCATATAAAACCATCCTTTCCCTTTAGTTGGCAACCCTATTCACTGAAATACCTTGGCATATTCTTCACCCCAATCCAGCATCCTTATTTTGTGTAAACTTTATCCCATTACTATATTTGATCCAATTGGACCTGCATAAATGGACCCAGATAGCACACTCATGGTTGGGGAGAATCAATGTTGTGAAGATGAACATTTTACCCAGGCTGCTGTTCATTTTCCAAACGATCCCTTACAAGATCCCTGTGGGTTTCTTCAACGTGTTGAGGTCATTAGTATGTAAGTATGTTTGGTATCGCAAACGTCCCAGAATTTCTAGAACCCAACTTATTAAACATAAACAGGAAGGGGGTCTTGCTTTACCTGACTTTAATGCCGCGTACACACGAGTGGATTTTCCGTCGGAAAAAACTTGGATGGTTTTTCCAACGGAATTCTGCTCAAGCTTGCCTTGCATACACACGGTCACACAAAAGTTCTCTGAACTTTTGACTGTCAAGAACGCGGTGACGTACAACACTACGTCAAGCCGAGAAAATAAAGTTCAATGCTTCCGAGCATGCGTCGAATTGTTTCCGAGTGTGCGTAGGAATTTTGCGCGTCGGAATTTTGTACAGACAATCACATTTTTGGATAGGATCTTTTTCCGACCGAAAAATTGAGAACATGCTCTCAATTTTTTGCTGGGAATTTCGCCAGCAAAAGTCTGATGGAGCATACACACGGTCGCATTTTCCGACCAAAAGCTCTCATCTGTCTTTTGCTGGAGTTCTCTTTATGCAAGGAGGCTCTCTACGTTTACTGAATTATCCACTTGGGAATATATACTGTTATTTCATTGTAAACTGTACCTTTCTCTTCAAGTAAAACTTATTGAACAAAAATGAATATACCCCATGACCTCAACCCGATAGAACACCTTTGGGATGAATTAGAGCAGAGACTGTGAGCCAGGCCTTCTCAAACCACAACAGTGCCTAACCTCACAAATGTGCTTCTGGAAGAATGGTCAAACATTCCCATAGACACACTCCTAAAACCTTGTGGACAGCCTTTCCAGAAGAGTTGAAGCTGTTATAGCTGCAAAGGGTGAGCCATTGTAATATTGAACCCTACAGACTAAGACTGGGATACCATTAAAGTTCATGTGCGTGTAAAGACAGGTGTCCCAATACTTTTGGTAATATAGTGTATGTCTCTGTGCCTTCTTCCGTTCCATAAGGTTTGAATTAATCAGATTTACACTATATTACCAAAAGTATTGGGACACCCGCCTTTACACGCACATGAACTTTATTGGCATCCCAGTCTTAGTCCGTAGGGTTCAATATTGAGTTGGCTTACCCCTTGCAACTATAACAGCTTTAACTCTTCTGGGAAGGCTGCCACATGGTTTAGCAGCATGTCTATGATAATGTTTGACCATTCTTCCAGAAGCGCATTTGTAAGGTCAGGCACTGATGTGGGTGAGAAGGCCTGGCTCACAGTCTGAGCTATAATTCATCTCAAAGGTGTTCTATTGAATTGAGGTCAGGACTCTGTGCAGGCCTGTCACTTCCCTCCACCTTAAACTCGCTCATCCATGTCTTTATGGACCTTGCTTTGTGCTTGGGTCCAAATCATTTGGTGGAGGGGAGATTATGGTGTGGGGTTGTTTTTCAGGGGTTGGGCTTGGCCCCATAGTTCCAGTGAAGGGAACTCTAAAGGCATCAGCATACCAAGACATTTTGGACAATTTCATGCTCCCAACTTTGTGGTAACAATTTTGAGATGGCCCCTTTTTTTGTTCCAACATGACTGCGCAGTGCACAAACAAGGTCCATTAAGACATGGATGAGCAAGTTTGGGGTGGAGGAACTTGAACGGCCTGCACAGATTTCTGACCTCAACCCTATAGAACACCTTTGGGATGAATTAGAACAGAGACTGCAAGCCAGGCCTTCTCGTTCACATCAGTGCCTGACCTCACAAATGTACTTCTGGAAGAATGGTCAAACATTCCCATAGACACACTCCTAAACCTTGTGGACAGTCTTCCCAAAGGAGTTGAAGCTGTTATAACTGCAAAGGGTGGGCCAACTCAATATTGAACCCTATAGATTAAGACCAGGTCCGTCCTTATAGCATCATGGGCCCCTGGGCAAAGTAATGCTCTGGGGCCCCTACAATGGAGACAGTGCAGGTAAACAAACATCAAGTAGGTAGGAGGCAGACAAGCGGAGCTTCCCCTTTTGGGTGGAGCTCCGTATTAACTACATGAACAATCATTCTGTACACTGTGACCCTGTGAAACTGAGACCCCCTCTACATCCCAGATATCCCCCCAGCACTCTGACCAGCACTCTGACCCCTCTACACCCCAGATATCCTCCAAGCACTCTGACCTCTCTACATCCCAGATATCCTCCCAGCACTGTGACCCCCTCTACATCCCAGATATCCCCCCAGCACTCTGACCACTCTACATCCCAGATATGCCCCCCAGCACTCTGACCCCTGTACACCCCAGATATCCCCTCAGCACTCTGAAACCTCTACATCCCAGATATCCCCTCAGCACTCTGACCCCTCTACATCCCAGATAACTCAGAAAGACATTTCACCAAAAGTGGACTAAAGCATTGCCGACATTCCACACATAGATATGTAAAGAAAGGTCCCCCAAGGAGGGTTGGGACTTTAAAGGCAACTAAGTATAGGTACGAAACCAAATGTGTAATAAACGTAATTTATTAAATATTAGGATAAAAAGTCAATTTATGCATAACACTGCGACTGACTATTTAAGAACAATATAAAAAAATACAATAAATACAGAGTGACGCTGGTATTGTCTCCTGAATGGAGATTACACCCAAGGCATTTCAGGATCATGTTCTTTCTTCAGGGGCATTCCCTTGTGGAGAACAATGTACATCTATAACAAAAACATACATTAGCGTTGAAAAACATAGGGACAAGGGGCATGTGGTGAGCATCGTTGAGGGCAGGGAAGCAATCGCCAAACCACCCACCACCCACGCGGTCATGGTCTCACCACCAAATATAGAAAAACAAATGTAACTTGGTGTCAAAAAGAAGTAGATTCACTGCTGGATGTAAACTGAGTATAGAAGGAGGTAGAGTTCAAACGTCAGGCTAAGGCAATCTTTAGGACCAAGTAATGATTGGTAACCACTGGGTTCAAGTATTAGCTGTCAAAAGGCACCCAAAGCCAGATGTTTTTAATTGCAGCATATCCACATATGAATGTATAAGTAGTCAAAAGAGGGAATAGTAGTGCCTGTGTGGTTTCTATAAATTGACAAGAAAAAATGAGAATAATTAAAATGTAATATAACAATATTTAGCTATACTTAAATGGATTTAGATATTTAATATACTAAAGTGGGTTTAATGAATGGCATGGGCCAACTGACAATTAGCCATCAAAATATAAATTAGAGGCATATAAATGTTATCCTCCAGTCAGGGCATAAAAAGTCAATGCCATCATTGCCCAAGGATAACAAAAAGAAACAAAAAAGAATAAATAAATAAACATTCTATTCTGTCTCTAAAAGTGCTGCAGTAAGCTTAGTATGCAGTGCTAATGGCTAAGCAAAAACAAAGGCATTAGTCTAAGCAAAAATATAATAGTAATTCTGGCCCTGTCAAAACAGACATAAACTAATATGGACTATCAAAAAGGAGACAAAGACAAAGTTCAGTCAAAAGGTCCATCTATATACCTAAGGATGCCGTCAACAGTGTGTGAGGAGATCCTTCCATCAGAGAACAGCAGTGACATTAAACATTCTAACGAGGTGCTTTATGTAGGCTGAGGAGATACCGGCATCTGCGCAGTGAGAGCCAAACAACAGCTGTGGTGAATTTAAGATAATGCGCAGCATGTAACCGCGTCAAAAAGAACGGGGGCGGTGTCGTCAAGGGTGTCAAGTCATACGACAGCTGTGTATACAATCGCGCATGCACGCCAATGAAAAGGCGTCATGACAACAACTTTCTACTGGTAAACAAATCGGAGTGTCGATAACGCGCATGTGCCACAGAAGAAGACGGCATCATCACAACAAAGTAATGAATGTACATAAAGCAGGCGGAGTTGTCAATATTAACATACATAGTACGGACAGCCCAACTTATCACTACATTACAAAAAGATAAGCCCATTAAAAATGACACTTGGTATAAATAAAATACAGGTCATAATATTCAAAATAAATGGTGGTAAGGGCGCGCATTGGGTAGGCACGGCAAACAAATGCTTTCCCACCCTTAAGGGATGATGCAGTCACCACCAGCAAGCAAGGCACACATCACATCAATTCAAAGTTTATCTCATTGTTAGGAGAAAAGTGTGCAGAAGAACCTGCAAAGTTAATATCTCATAACAACAGATTCTGATTATACATTGCCATTTTCTGTAATGCCACAAATTGCATTCTCAAAAAAAAAAAAATTTGCAAAACCTTAATCATCAATTTACATATCCTTATCACATACCCCAGAGCTAAACCCCTCAAGAAAAGGTCTATAGTTTAATACACAATTAAGGCCTGGTACATTGGTGGCACATAACTCCATAATCCAACGAGATTCTCTCTGGAGAAGGAGTTTATTCCAATCTTCGCCTCTCGCATTTGGATGAATCCTATCAAGTATTATGAAAGAAATTTTATGGGTTTTGCCACCATGAAGGTCCCTAACGTGTCTACCAAGGAGCAGGTCTGGGTTGGCTGTAGTTATACTTTTAATATGTCTCCCTAGTCCTGCCCTTTTGCGAAAATCTAGTTTCGTTTTGCCGATATAGAAACTCTAGCATTGGCATTGCAACATATAAATTACACCCGTAGTCTTGCAATTAGCAAAGTGCTGTGGTTTAAATATTTTACCATTGGGTAACATAATGTGAGGTCTAGTATCCATATATTGACATATGGTACAGTCCCCACATGTAAATGTACCCAAGCCTTTACATGGATCTTTTAAATCTAAATCTAAATCTGACAAATTTCCCCCATTGTCTGAAAACCTGAATTTGGCAACATTTGTTAATTGTGTCACTAATGATATTAAAAAAATGCATAAGCATAAACGAGGTGGAAATCTCTCTCAGCAAGAGACTGCTGCACTACGTTTACTCTGCGCACAACACTCTCTCACAATTAAACAGGCTGACAAGGGTGGCAACATAGTCAATATGTCCAACATGCAATATAAAACAATGTGCTTGAAAATCTTACAAAATGAAGCTTGGTATAAAAGAATCATAAGAAATACAATTGACAAGTTCTATGAGGCATTCTATATGCTTGTCAATGATGCCTTTTCCCGTGGCATATTCGATAGGGTATATGGGTATATGGGAGTTTATTCGCGCCAAGTACCCTAGGATCCCCACGCTGTATTGTTTACCAAAAATCCACAAACAAACCCCTCTTCCTCCTGGAAGACCCATCATCTCTGGCAGAGGGAGCATTACTGATAATTTAAGTAAATATATTGATGCATTTCTTAGGCCCCACGTCATGAACCTCCCGTCTTTCATAAAAGATACTATACATTTCTTACAGATTCTTGAAAATGTCTTCCTAAATCCAGTCTATTAATGGATATTGATATTGAAACATTATATAGTTCCATCCCGCACCATCTTGGAATAGTGGCCATACAACATACACTCTCCCAGTCACATAGAGACGACGAAAAAATACATCAATTTATTATATCAGCTCTTGAATTTATTCTAACACAAAACACTTTTACTTTTGATGGGTCCCACTACCTCCAGGTACAGGGGGTTGCTCTGGGGACATTTTGTGCCACCTCCTATGCAAACCTGTACCTGGGGGAGTAGGAGCGTTCTCTCTTGGATGATGAGGATTTGGTTCCACCGATGAGCAACATCATCACTTGGTATCATTATATAGACAACGTGTTTGTTATTTGGGAGGGCTCCATTGAAAGTTTGAATGCATTTATGTTGGTCATCAACAAGAATGCCTTCAATTTACACTTTACAATGTCTTACAGTGTTACCAAGATTACTTTTTTGGATGTCACCGTTCAGAAAAATGAGGATGGTGGTCTCTCCAGTGGGCTTTTTCAGAAGCCCACTGTGGGGAACACCATCCTCCATGCGTCTAGTGGCCATCCTCAATCGCTGATTCGGTCTATTCCATACGGTCAGTACCTCAGGCTCAAGAGGAACTGCTCTACATTTGACTCTTTCAAAATTGAGGCCGCCGCTTTAAAAAATCGTCTGCTCAAACGTGGCTATTCTTAAACTTGCCATAAAAAGGTGTACATGCAGGCATGTAATAGATCTAGACCTGATCTGCTTTTTCCAAAAGAGAATGATATCCCGACAAAACCACAACATATAATATAATTAAGAGGACCTCTGCATTATTAAAGTGAATAAATTAAAAAAGAAGGAAAAAATGGAAATGCTGCAAAATCCAACGGTGATCACAAATCACCTAGTGTCAAAGTGTATATAAATAATTATATGTGATCTTGCGCATAACCTCAATGACAATATCTAACTAGAAAGAGAGACCAATGATGATAAAATAAAATCACGTGTATATGAAAACAAACACAGGTTGATATAGAACTTCACACCAATAACAAACTATTACAACAAGGTGCTACAATGTGCAAAAATAATCCATAAAAAATGCAAAAGTGTTCAAAAAATGTTCAAAAAAATGTGCAAGTTGCAGCAGGTGTATCAAATGAAGTGTGCGAGTTGCAGCAAGTTTATCAAATAAGATACCAAAGTTCAAAATAAAATCCACTGTGCAAAAAATTCCAGAAATCTTCACCATCAGATAGAAGAAAACATAGTATGTTGACTGTAATTCAAATGGTAACAACACTCCTTCAATGTGCTCTCAATGCTCTTACCCCGAGGGCATAGATAAATGCCTTAATCCATTACTAGGACAAACACCTCAATGTCGGGGCCCAGACTCAATCAGGATAGGGGATGGGTACTTGATGGAAAGAATAATGGTCACCTCCAGCCCGGTATCCGAATCCACATGGAAAAAAAGCCTCCAATAGTGTATTACCACAAAAAACACAGTTTATTAAAATAAGAAATGTGCTTACATCAAAAAGATGGAGGATAAGCCAAACAGAGACCAGAAACTGTGTTTTCCGCCACCTCATACATCACTTCCAGTCCGTAACAACTTCCAGTTTGCGGTAAACTTCCGGTTCACGGTAAACAACTTCCGGTTACATTTTTTGCGTCCTACGCGTTATGTCACACCCTTGTGACTTCCCCAGGTATGGATAAGCAGCCATGCTCACCACTGCACCACCAATGCGAGGAATGTCTTTGTAGAGTGGGAGGAAAAAACCTATATGCAGCACCTCCCAGCCTCCCTCTAAATACTTACCTGAGCTTGATCTTGATCCAGCGCTGTGCCTGAGAGCAGTAACTCTCTGTCTCCTCACTGGACAGAGAGACAGCAGTGGGAGCCAATCAAAGCCAGTAAGCAGACAGCAGGGGGTGGGGCCGTGTTCTGTGCTTTAATGGACCGCATAGCAAGTGGCTTTCTATGGGGTGTACTGGGCAAGGGGGAGGAGCCAGGAGCACCAGCAAGGAACCCAAGAAGGGAAGGATTGGGGCTGCTCTATGCAAAACTATTATAGAGAGCAGGCAAGTATAATTTGTATTTGTAAACCTAATTTACCTAATTTCCATATTATGTCAGGCCCAGGAGGAAGAGAGCGTACCTGGGCTTCATAATTTACTTTTATCATGCCTCCCAGCAACCTTCAGGCCACTGCAAGGGTCTCTGGGATTTGTAGTCATATGCCACATACACACGATCTGATTTTCCGATGGGAAATGATGAATGTGAGCTTTTTGGCGGAAAGTCCGACTGTGTGTATGCTCCATCGAACATTTGTTGTCGGACTTTCCACAAACAAATGTTTGCTAGCAGGTTCTCAAGTTTTCCGCCAACAAAATTTTGTTGTTGGACTTTCCGATCGCGTGTACACAAGTCTGAAGCACGAAATTCCACGCATGCTCGGAATCAAGTACGAGTTGTAAGCGCTCGGTCTTGTAAAACTAGCGTTCGTAATGGAGATATCACATGACTATTAAACTTCCTTTTTAGTGGCTCGCCATACGTCTTGTACATCACTACATTCATAATTGTTGGCCAACATTTGTGTGACCGTGTGTATGCAAGACAAGTTGGAGCCAACAACTTTCAAACAAAATTCCACGGTTGTGTTGTCGGAAAGTCCGATCGTGTGTGTGGGGCATTAGAGTACGGGAATATATAGCGGCATATTCCAGAAGGACTATACACCCCATAACTCACTCTGCTGGTGCACAGGTATGGGGTTACTGGCTGTCAAATAATCACGGGTTCAACAATATTCAAAACACTGGAAGATATGAAACTTTCTGGTTACAGTTCACATCACTACATAGGGAGGGAAAGAATTGGGGATATAGGGAGGGTTACTCTTGGGGATATAGGGAGGGATAGTATTGGGGTTACATGGAGGGTAATTCCTGGGGATAGAGGGAGGGATAGTATTGGGGTTACAGGGAGGGTTAGTATTGGGGTTACATGGAGGGTTATTCTTGGGCAGTGGCGGCTGGTGCTCAAAATTTTTTGGGGGGTGCAAACAAATTGAAAAATTCAGAAAAAAAACCCATCAATTGCAGCCTCACTGTGCCATCAAACGTAGCCACTGCGCCCATCAAACGCAGCCACTGTGCCCATCAAATGCAGCCACTGTGCCATCAAACGCAGCCACTGTGCCCATCAATTGCCGCCGCTGTACCATCAAACACAGCTACTGCGCCAAATGCAGCCACTGTGCCATCAAATGCAGCCACTGTGCTCATCAAATGCAGCCACTGTGCCATATCACATGCTCCCACTGTGCCATCAAATGTTGCCACTGTGCCATCAAATGATGCCACTGTGCCCCATCAAATACAGCTACTGGTCCCATCATATGCAGCCACTGTGCCCATCTTATGCAGCCACTGTGCCCATCTTATGCAGCCACTGTGCCCATCTTATGCAGCCACTGTGCCCCATCAAACGCAGCCACTGTGCCATAAAACGCAGCCACTGTGCCCACCAATTGCGGCCACTGTACCATCAAACACAGCCACTGTGCCAAACGCAGCCACTGTGCCCATCAATTGCCGCCACTGTGCCATCAAACGCAGCCACTGTGCCCATCACACGCAGCCACTATGCCATATCAAATGCTCCCACTGTGCCATCAAATGCTGCCACTGTGGCCCATCAAATACAGCTACTGTGCCCATCATATGCAGCCACTGTGCCCGATCTAATGCAGCCTCACTGTGCCCCATCGAATGCAGCGTCACTGTGCCCGATCTAATGCAGCCTCACTGTGCCCATCAAATGCAGCCCCGAGCCTCACTTACCTTACAGGCAGCTCCGCTTGCGCCGTGCGTTCTACGGAGCTGCCGACGTCACTTCCGGGTTCCCTGGAACAGGGAAACCGGAAGTAACCTCTTCACTCTTAACAACAAAGCTCCCGCCCATAGTAATACTACTGCTCGGCGCTTTGGATTGCGCCACAAAGCAGGTCAAAAGCCTGCAAATTAAGCGCATTGTCTGCAATCCTGTGATTGCATTGACGTGGCACTTCCAATAGTGCACTGTGTCCGGTGCCCCCAACACAGTGCACTTAAAGAATATTTTTTCAATTTTTTTTAAAGGGACCTTTAAAAAATATATATTTATTTTTTTAAATGATTTTTTGTGACTTCTGGGAGGGGAGGCCGCGCCCATGCGCCCCCCATGGATGGGTCGCCACTGTTCTTGGGGATATAGGGAAGGATAGTATTGGGGTTACAGGGAGGGTGGTTATTGGGGACATAGGGGGATTATTCTTGGGGGTATAGGGAGGGAGAGTATTGGGGTTACAGGGAGGGTTATTCTTGGGGATATAAAGAGGGATAGTGTTGGGGTTACAGGGAGGGTTATTCTTGGGGATATAGGGAGGGTTAGAAATGGGGTTACAGGGAGGGTTATTCTTGGGACTATAGAGAGGGTTATTATTGGGGTTACAGGGTGGGTTATTCTTGGGGATATAGGGAGGGATAGTATTGGGGTTACATGGGGGATTACTCTTGAGAATATAGGGAGGGAGAGTATTGGGGTTACAGGGAGGGTTATTCTTGGGGATATAGGGAGGGTTATTCTTGGGGATATAGGGAGGGATAGTATTGGGGTTACAGGGAGGGTTACTCTTGGGGATATAGGAAGAGTTAGTATTGGGGTTACTGGGAGGGTTACTCTTGGGGATATAGGGAGGGATAGTATTGGGGTTACAGGGAGGGTTATTCTTAGGGATATAGGGAGGGTTAGTATTGGGGTTACAGGGAGGGTTATTCTTGGGGCTATAGGAAGGTATAGTATTGGAGTTACATAGAAGGTTATTCTTGGGGATATAGGGAGGGTTACACAGAGAGGTTCATCTTATGTCAGGCCCAGGAGGAAGAGAGCTTGCCCGGGCTTCATAAGCTCCTTTTATCATCCCTCCCAGCAACCTTCAGGCCACTGCAAGGGTTCCCGGGATTTGTAGTCTTAGAGTACGGAAATATATAGCAGCAGATTCCAGAAGGACTATACGCCCCATAACTCACTCTGCTGGCACACAGGTATGAGGTCACTGGCTGTCGAATAATCACGGGGCCAACAATATTCAAAACACTGGAAGGTACAAAACTTTATAGTTACAGTTCACATCACTACATAGGGAGAGATAGTATTGGGGTTAAAGGGAGGGTTACTCTTGGGGATCCACCTCCTGGCTGAAAATGAGAATAGAAAACAATCATATTCTTGTGCAAAAAAATATATTATTCGAAAGTGCTTAATACATACATACATACATACATACACACATACACACATTCCTTTTAGGTTTAAATTTTATTCCATCAGCATTTAATTTGCACAGCAGATTTCTCCCTGGGGACACAAAGCAGTTAAGGCAACTATCTTGGCACTTGCGTTGGCAGGAATTGAACCGAGGTCATCTGCTGGATAAGCAGCTATGCTCACCACTGCACCACCAATGCCAGGAACGTCTTTGGGGCGTGGGAGGAAAAAAACTGAGGATGGCGAGGTGAGGCGAGGTGAGGATGGCGCTGGATCCCCCTGCTGCGGGTATGTCTGGTCTTGTCACAGTGGCAACATATAGCAGCTTACCAATTGCTCTGTGATATGTATCATTGTTGGTTAGCAAGCTTTCTCCTTCATTGCCTGTTCTATAGACGTTTTCACTTCCTTTGCATATTGCATATGGAATTGTTGCAAGATTTCGGGGATTTTCTGAAAAGATAACTTCCATCTTTTTCTCCCTTTATTTGGATACCCAGATATTAGGTAATGTTCCCAAGTTCTTTGATTTCAACATTTTCTTTCAGCTTGTGAACTATCTGAATGTAATCCCCTTCTTGTTCAAAACAGGTTACAGTGTCATCAACATACAGTAGATAAGTTTGTAAATCCTTCTGTCTTCTTGATTCCTGGAGTAGAGATGGGGGTCTGCTTTACTTCTTGAGAATCCCTCTTTAGTAAGTACTTTGTTCACTTTCGCATTCTACATCCTTGCTGATTGTTTAAGACCGTAGATGCTCTTCTGATGTTTACACACAAGGTTGTCCCCTTGCTCAAACCCTGGTGGTTGCTCCATGTAGAGATCTTCCTTAAAGTGGATGTAAACCCAATGTCATCCTTTCTAAACTACTGCCATAGGGGTTATCTATAAGGATATACATGCCTCCTGAATGTATCTTTACCTGTCAAATGTCTCCCCACTGTCTGTTATTAGACCCGAAAAACTGCAGATTCTGTGGGTGGTTCTGTTGTCTGGAGCTCGGTGGGTGGAGTCGTGATGTCAGTAGACTCCCTGCTCACCTCTACACTCCTTGTCAATATGCATTTTCTCCTGTTTATTTCTAACACTGAACTTCTGCTGAACTTCTGCTATGATCTCTAATATCCAGTGAAAAGACAGGAAAGTAACCACATGACTTCTGCATGCCAAATCATGCTGAGGTGTGGAACAGCCAATCCTTGCAGAGCTGCTGAAGAAAAGAGTGGGGGAGGGAATTAAAAAATAATGCCTGTGTCTTAGGCTGTCACTCACAGCAAGGGGGAGTATTTGACAAAGTTTTTCTCAGTTTGTCAAGATTTTTCTCACTGAACAATAAAAGAGGATCGCTCAGAGATGGATTAACTCTGTGTGGCAAGACTGGGCTTTAAATGATAGGAAATCTCATACTCTACAGTATGATATAAAAAAAAAAAAAAAAAAAAAAAAAAAAAATTTGGGTTTACATCCACTTTAATATCTCCATATAAGAAAGCAGTTTTAATTTCTAGATGTTTCACTTGCATGCCCTTTTCGGGCTGCAATGCTAAGAAGCACTCTGATGGTGGAGTGAAAGTTTCATCTTAATCTTCACCAAATTTCTGAGAGTAACCCTTTACAACTAGTCTGGCTTGGTATTTGTGGATATTCCCTTCTGCTTCTGACTTTACTTTGAAAGTCCACTTATTTCCTACAGTTTCGCTGTTAGGAAGGAGCTCTGAGTGTCCAGGTTTCATTTTCTTGAAGTGACTTTAATTCTTCTTTTGCTGCTTTTCTCCATTTATTGGCTTCATGTTTTTGCAGTTTTTCTATGTCTTCCCAGGATGTTGGTTCAAGTATGCTGTGTGTTTTGACAGTGTATAACAGCTTGGGGGGTGGTATCCCCTTTGTAGTCCGAGTGGATCTTCTGACTTCAGGCAGTTCAGCAGGATGTGGTGGGGAACTTGATTTAGGCGATGTGAGTTCCACCTCTTGTTCTGACTCCTGCACAGGTTTGCTTTGGTCGACCTTTTCTTCTGGTGTGCTTGGCATATTCACTTCACAGCTTTCAGGGATCTGTGTTTCTGGTGATGGGCTCCCATCAAAATAAACACTATGGCTTATTGTCACTTTGTCAGTCTTTGGGTGTAGGATTCTGTAACCCTTAGTTTTCTTGCTGTAGCCTAATAGAATGCCCTCTATGGCTCTGTTCTCCAGTTTGGATCATTTTTCACTTGGAATATAGGCATATGCTTTACATCTAAAGACTCTGATGTGCCCTATGTTAGGCTTTGATCCATGACACATTTCAAATGGAGTAATTTTAATAGCTCTTGAGTGTAGTCTGTTCTGTAGGTAGGTTGCAATCATAACTGCTTATCCCCAGTACTTGTGAGGTAGGTTGGCATCCGACAACATGCATCTGGCCATTTCTATAAGAGTGTGATTTTTGCTTTCTATGAGGCTACTTCTTTGCTTATGTATTCTCCTCCATTGTCGGTGCATATTAGTCCTGGTTTGCGTTGGAATTTGTTGCTAGACATGGCAATGAACTCTTGAAGTTTCTCTGATGATTTTTGTGTTTCCTCAGATAAGTAGCTGTGTACCTGAAATAACACCTTGCTCTTGATTGTCCTTTAGTAGGTGATTGTCATGGTGCCACTGGTGTGAGCCCATAGGTGAGCAGATGACATGGGATCCCCCAGAGCGTGGAATCTAAGGGCCAGCCAGTATCCTGCCAGGGACCCCCTCACAGGAGTTTGGACTTAGCTGCGTGCTGACCTCAGGTCACAGCCCCCAGGTTCACCCTGCTCACGAGGAGTAGACATTTAGATATAGACAGTACATCTTGTTATTACTTTGTACCATAGAATACACACTACAGTGCCACCTGCTGGATAGATAGGTATAATGCACACAGTACATAGTTCACAGTATATATATAAGCAGATTGCTGTTGTTCTTCCAACAGGGGGAGAACACGAATATAAGAGTAGCACACTAATATAAGAAAAGGAAATGAATATACGAAAAGCACACGAATATACGAAAAGCAAACAAATATAAGAAACGCACACAAATTTAAGAAACGCACACGAATATAAGAAACGCACACGAATATAAGAAACGCACACGAATATAAGAAAAGCACACAAATATATGAAACGCACACTAATATAAGAAAAGCACACAAATACTGTATAAGAAAAGCACACTAATATAAGAAAAGCTCACTGATAAAAACTGGCCCATGTGCACCCAGCCTGAAGGGGTGTGCAATAGACGTAGGCAATTGGGAAAAACTGAACATTAGGCTCTATGATGTTGTCATGAGCCTCCTCATAATACATGGGCCAGGGTGTAAGTCCATTGTCCTGTCTCTCTGATTGTACAAATATGTCACATAAGTATTGCTGCGCCTCTGGCTCTATGACATTGTTATGAGCCTCTTCATGGTACATCGGCCACAATGTAAAGAGATTCTCTTGGCTGTAAGCTGTTGGGAAGAAGTCCTGTGGTGGCTGCTGAATCTGACTAACATTCTTGTAGCCAAAGTCATAGATATAATTCTGGTCCTCTGGCTCTTTTAGGTTCTTATGAGCCTCCTCATAATCCATTAGCCAGGGTGTGAAGAGATTCTCCTGTCTGACTGCTGGTGGTGACTGAAAAAAGACCATTTGCTCTGCCAATTGTTGAAGAGCCTCCAGATAATGTTTCTCCATTGGAGTCGGTACTGATCCATGGTTGTTCAGTGGTAATAGTGGAGACCAGTCCATTGGTTCCACCTTCTGACGCTAACTCTCGTCACTACAGTCAATGAAATGAGACTTCTTCTCTCGCTCTTCCAGTTTATGAGCCACCTGGTTCTTTGGCGATGATGGTGGAGGTGAAAATAAGTCCATTGACATCATCATACTGTCGCTCATGTATGAAAAGCATGGGACATACTCCTACTCCTTTGGTGATATTGGAGCCTCTCAGTCCAAGTAGTTGATAAATTCATTCAATGGCATGCTGTTATTTGATGGTTCCTCACAAATCTAGAAACAGAAAAATACATTCATTACTGTTTCTAATTGATACAGAGAATGGTAACAAAGTATGGTGAACCCCACCCCCGAGGTGCAGCAGATTTCACCAAGCAGGCTCCTTCCACCCTAGCTCCCTCTAGTGGTCAGATGACATACACAATAATCATCTCCAATACTAAACAGAAATCATTCAGACCAGGCTGTATGATTGTATAGTGATCACAAAGGAAGCCTGCTGCTGAAAATCTTCCCCTCTCCACCAATGTGTTTGGACTCTATTATCTGTATACTTACTGGTTCGGATTCAGATGGCATGCATGACTTTCTTCCCTCTAACTCTGCCCAGTTGATGGTCTTGAAGAACAGATGGCTCCTAATGTCACTGACTAGATGGTTTCGGCCCTCTTGGTCTTTCCACAGAAGCTATAATGAAGATTTAAATATATGAGAATGAAATATAATGAGATGCTGCATGACCAATAACAATAGCTGAACAATAGAGGAGCTGAGGCTCTCTGTAATTTACCCTAACTAATAGGTTATGAAGGTCAGGGTCCATACCCTCCTCCTAATCGGACTTCATTTCAATAATTTTCTCCTTTATTTGTTCCCAGTTGTCCGTTCTGGTGATGAAGGGATGTTTGTCAAACGCCATCTTGTATACTATGACCCCCAGGGAGAAATAGTCAACCATGCTGAAATAATACATTTTTTGCAAGACCTGTAGAAACATAAGAGAAAGAGGGATGAGCACATTGTCAGACCAGGCAGAGGACAGTGATGACAACATAGTGACATTTGTGATGTATAAAGCTCATGCATGACTAAAATTGCAGTGAAACTGCATCAAACTCAAGTGGAACTTGCGAATATTGGAGGTGGGGCTTAAAGGGGATGTATAGTCAAAACCCTTTTTTTTCACATGTTGGATAAAATAGAAAAGGGTTAAACATTCTAGTGCTTTGCCTAGAGGTGCCCTGTAATTGCCCCATTTAAAGTAGGTGGATGAAGGTATACTGACCCCAATAGCTCAATGTTCACAAGAAGAGAAGGGAAACAGTGGGTGAGCAGTTACTGGAGGTTTTACCCCATTCATATGTGTGAAACGGGCCAGGCAGATGAATCCATCTACACTCGGCCTCAATGACCCCTACAAAGAAGCCCCAAAACTGCTCCATACCGCAGAACTTCCTAGCTGTTGTTGGGGATATTGTTCTGGCCTGGAAACCCATGAAAAGCAACCGGGGCACCAGTAGAGACATTCTCCATTTAGTGGAAGTGGAGCACCCCTTTATCTCTTCTCTATATTCAATCATAATAATTGGTATATCTTGATAAATGTTATAATTAAGTCTGATATCAGGCGCATACTTCTGGGGCGTTAATTCTCTTAGACTCGGTGACTCCCTTCACTGACAATCCAAAATCCGCAATTCTGGCATGGCCAGCATTGTCTAAGAGGTTGTTTTCTGGCTTCAGATCCCTGTGAACAATCTCTTTGGCGTGCAGGAATTGCAGGCTGCAAATAATTTCCGCCGTTAGGTTTCTGATGGAGAAAGAAATACATGGATTAGGATCAAAAATCATCACAGACCAGTTAATGGTAAAGATAAAGTGACTTCTCCCTATAGTACATAGGGGTATAGATGGACAGGATCTGCTGGAGGGGCCTGGCTAGGTCACTGCCTGTCCTCAGTGGTCAGCCTTCCCCGACTCTAAAGTGACCCCAACATCAAACTTACCTTAAGGTGTCCAGAGGAAGTGGAGCTGTATATCTTATGAGGTCGGAGAGATCTCCTTCGTTCAGATACTCCATAACAAAGGCCAGATGATTCTGTGAAAATAAGAAAAACAGGTTATGTTATAGACATTGAACTTTTCACTTTGTGAAGGAATATATGAAGACACGCACACCAGCAGAGAGTGCAGTGTGGTATCTTTACTAACTGCTTAGGGGGGGGGGACTCTGGAAAACAGGACAGAGAAGAATGGTAGACCGCCATTGCTGGAAGATCTTTACCACAATACTAGTTTTGTCTGGTTGTTATGGTTGCCCAAGGACTTCTATATTTTGGCTTCCCATCCTGGAAGATGTACAGTGGGGATGGAAAGTATTCAGACCCCCTTAAATTTTTCACTCTTTGTTATATTGCAGCCATTTGCTAAAATCATTTAAGTTAATTTTGTTTCTCATTAATGTACACACAGCACCCCGCATTGACAGAAAAACACAGAATTGTTGACATTTTTGCAGATTTATTAAAAAAAGAAAAACTGAAATATCACATGGTCCTAAATATTCAGACCCTTTGCTCAGTATTTAGTAGAAGCACCCTTTTGATCTAATACAGCCATGAGACTTTTTGGGAAAAATGCAACACGTTTTTCACACCTGGATTTGGGGATCCTCTGCCATTCCTCCTTGCAGATCCTCTTCAGTTCTGTCAGGTTGGATGGTAAACGTTGGTGGACAGCCATTTTTAGGTCTCTCCAGAGATGCTCAATTGGGTTTAAGTCAGGGCTCTGAAACCCATGAAAAGCAACCAGGGGAACCAGTAGAGACATTCTCCATTTAGTGGAAGTGGAGCAACCCTTTATCTCTTCTCTATATTCAATCATAATAATTGGTATATCTTGATAAATGTTATAATTAAGTCTGATATCAGGCGCATACTTACTTCTGGGGCGTTAATTCTCTTAGACTCGGTGACTCCCTTCACTGACAATCCAAAATCCGCAATTCTGGCATGGCCAGCATTGTCTAAGAGGTTGTTTTCTGGCTTCAGATCCCTGTGAACGATCTCTTTGGCGTGCAGGAATTGCAGGCCACAAATAATTTCCGCCGTTAGGTTTCTGATGGAGAAAGAAATACATGGATTAGGATCAAAAATCATCACAGACCAGTTAATGGTAAAGATAAAGTGACTTCTCCCTATAGTACATAGGGGTATAGATGGACAGGATCTGCTGGAGGGGCCTGGCTAGGTCACTGCCTGTCCTCAGTGGTCAGCCTTCCCCGACTCTAAAGTGACCCCAACATCAAACTTACCTTAAGGTGTCCAGAGGAAGTGGAGCTGTATATCTTATGAGGTCAGAGAGATCTCCTTCGTTCAGATACTCCATAACAAAGGCCAGATGATTCTGTGAAAATAAGAAAAACAGGTTATGTTATAGACATTGAAGTTTTCACTTTGTGAAGGAATATATGAAGACACGCACACCAGCAGAGAGTGCAGTGTGGTATCTTTACTAAATGCTTAGGGGGGGGGACTCTGGAAAACAGGACAGAGAAGAATGGTAGACCGCCATTGCTGGAAGATCTTTACCACAATACTAGTTTTGTCTGGTTGTTATGGTTGCCCAAGGACTTCTATATTTTGGCTTCCCATCCTGGAAGATGTACAGTGGGGATGGAAAGTATTCAGACCCCCTTAAATTTTTCACTCTTTGTTATAGTGCAGCCATTTGCCAAAATCATTTAAGTTCATTTTGTTTCTCATTAATGTACACACAGCACCCCGCATTGACAGAAAAACACAGAATTGTTGACATTTTTGCAAATTTATTAAAAAAAGAAAAACTGAAATATCACATGGTCCTAAATATTCAGACCCTTTGCTTAGTATTTAGTAGAAGCACCCTTTTGATCTAATACAGCCATGAGACTTTTTGGGAAAGATGCAACAAGTTTTTCACACCTGGATTTGGGGATCCTCTGCCATTCCTCCTTGCAGATCCTCTTCAGTTCTGTCAGGTTGGATGGTAAACGTTGGTGGACAGCCATTTTTAGGTCTCTCCAGAGATGCTCAATTGGGTTTAAGTCAGGGCTCTGGCCGGGCCATTCAAGAACAGTCACAGAGTTGTTGTGAAGCCACTCCTTCGTTATTTTAGCTGTGTGCTTAGGGTCATTGTCTTGTTGGAAGGTAAACCTTCAGCCCAGTCTGAGATCCTGAGCACTCTGAAGAAGGTTTTCGTCCAGGATATTCCTGTACTTGGCCGCATTCATCTTTCCCTCGATTGCAACCAGTAATCCTGTCCCTGCAGCTGAAAAACACCCCCACAGCATGATGCTGCTACCACCATGCTGCACTGTTGGGACTGTATTGGACAGGTGATGAGCAGTGCCTCGTTTTCTCCACACATACCGCTTAGAATTAAGGCCAAAAAGTTCTATCTTGGTCTCAACAGACCAAAGAATCTTATTTCTCACCATCTTGGAGTCCTTCAGGTGTTTTTTTTTAGCAAACTCCATGCGGGCTTTCATGTGTCTTGCACCTGAGGAGAGGCTTCTGTCGGGCCACTCTGCCATAAAGCCCCAACTGGTGGAGGGCTGCAGTGATGGTTGACTTTCTACAACTTTCTCCCATCTCCTGACTGCATCTCTGGAGCTCAGCCACAGTGATCTTTGGGTTCTTCTTTACCTCTCTCACCAAGGCTCTTCTCCCCCGATAGCTCAGTTTGGCCAGAAGGCCAGCTCTAGGAAGGGTTCTGGTCGTCCCAAATGTCTTCCATTTAAGGATTATGGAGGCCACTGTGCTCTTAGGAACCTTAAGTGCAGCAGAAATTTTTTGTAACCTTGGCCAAATCTGTGCCTTGCAACAATTCTGTCTATGAGCTCTTCAGGCAGTTCCTTTGATTCTCATTTGCTCTGACATGCACTGTGAGGTGTAAGGTCTTATATAGACAGGTGTGTGGCTTTCCTAATCAAGTCCAATCAGTATAATCAAACACAGCTGGACTCAAATGAAGGTATAGAACCATCTCAAGGATGATCAGAAGAAAAAGAACAGCACCTGAGTTAAATATATGAGTTTCAAAGCAAAGGGTCTGAATACTTAGGACCATGTGATATTTCAGTTTTCCTTTTTTAATAAATCTGCAAAAATGTCAACAATTCTGTGTTTTTCTGTCAATATGGGGTGCTGTGTGTACATTAATGAGGAAAAAAATGAACTTAAATGATTTTAGCAAATGGCTGCAATATAACAAAGAGTGAAAAATTTAAGGGGGTCTGAATACTTTCTGTCCCCACTGTATGAATCAGAAGTCCTGACTTCTCTTGTCTTGCCAGTTGTAGACGTGTTCTGACTGAGTGAGTTTTAAGGCCAGAGACAGCCAGGCAACTAGTAATGTCTAAAGTCAGTAATGGCAGCCTCTCAGTATATGGTTTCTTGAAGGAAAGCCTCTACTCTGTACAGTTTATGTCACTAAGCTCCAGCCTTGTAGGAAGCACTCTAGACTTCTTCTCTCACCTTTACTGCATTGCCCTGATCTACAGCCAGAGCCCTCAGAAGAACCTGATGCGGGACACAAGTGAAGCTTCTTCTGCCTCCTCCAATTTAGCACTTAGTGCCTGAAGGACTAGATGACAGGTCTGAACACTGTCATCTCAAGGTGCAGAGGGATGCTTAGCTTTGTGTAAGTTTTGACTCCCAAAAAAGTCACCATTTGCATAACTATTGTAGAGGGTCTGGATCAATAGTGGAGCGCAGTACAGGAAAGAGAAGAAGAAATTGGGAAATTATAAGACTTACCTGTGTTTGGAAAGATCCATTATATATGGGTGATGTATGGGCACTCTCTGCCTTCTTCCAGAATGCATCTTTCAGTGAGTGCAAGGTAGGGTCCAGATCTCAGTAGTTTTCTCTTTGAGATGAACTTCACTGCCAGCTTTTGGTCAGTGGCTGGATGGGTGGCCAACATGTTGGGTGTCCAACACCACTTTCCCAAAGCTTCCCTCTCCAAGTACCTTATGGAAGGTGAAGGTTTCTACATATAGTTTCCTGATACTGCTGAATGGGACCAGTTCAGATGTCTTCTTGTTCATGGTGGGGATGGATCGAGGTTGATTCTGCCCAGGCATTTTGGCTCAAGATATGAGGTGGTGATAGCTCATTCTTTTTGCACTTTGGAGGTTGTTGTTGCTTTATGAAGTTTGCAAATGCTGCCCAAAATTAGTTTTCATCCTCACCATTAGAAGGAGTGAGTGAATTTTGCTGGTTCTCCTTAACTGTATCCAGTTTAATCCCACTGGTGGATGGAGCCTGTGGGTTTTCACCCTCCACTATGTCTGAAGTGATGATACTTTGCTGGTCCTCCATTGCTGTGTCCAATTTGGTTATACTCTCACTGGTGGTAGTAGCCAGTGGAGTTTTCTTACTGTCCTTTGTGGATGGGATGACTGGACATTTATGGCCTTCCACAATCAGAGATACTATGGTTGTCTCATCCTCATCCTCACTGGTGAATGGAACCAGTGCAGTTTGCTCACCCTCCATGGTAGATGGGGTGACTGCACTTTGTTGGTCCTCCACAGTCATAGCTGGTGTTGCCTCATTGTCATTGGTGGATGGAACCAGTGAGTTGTTCCCCCCCCCCCTCCAGGGTGGAGGTGGTGACACTGAGAGATGGTGCCAAAGACCACTGATCTGCTACAAAGGGGGGCCTATTGTGGTTCATTATGTATGTAGGCTGTGTTGCCTGTTTAGTAGTGCTTGTTCTGTAATGATGCTTCCTCTCAATTCAATTTCATCGTTCTGCTAAATCCTAAATAATAATAATCCCAGTGTATTTATTCTCTATATTATTACATTAGTTATGCAGCAAGGGTGCGATCTGAACTTTTCTCATGCTCTACAGTCACATACAGTATACATAGATATATATATCATCTATATATACACTGTATGTGCCTCTACAGACTATGTATGTATGTATATATATATATATATATATATATATATATATATATATATATATATATATAAATTCTACACTGTAAAGGCACATCCCCTCTCTCTCTCTCTCTCTTTCTATATATATATATATATATATATACATACATACATATACACTGTATATGACTGTAGAGCATGAGAAAAGTTCAGATCGCACCCTTGCTGCATAACTAATGTAATAGTATAGAGAATAAATACAGAATACTGGGATCATTAGTATTTAGGATTTTGCAGAATGATGAAATTAGATTGAGAGGAAGGAATTGATATTTGGGCATTAAGGCTTAGGGCCAGTTCACACCACATGCAGTCCAGTGCATTTTTTTTCTGCATCAAAAATTATTGTACACTCCCTGTAACCTACTACACATTAATTTACTGTTAGCTCTGTACAATTTACCTAGTATGTCTCGTTCTTTGTACAACCGGAGCTCATGTTTTTAAAATCTTGTATTTTCTAAAATCATGTTCGGAGTATTTTGCTAATAAACACACGTTTTTTTACAAAAAATGTATATCATTTTCTCAATGATTGCTGCTAAAAAACCCCATGGGGAACTTTCCACTTTTTTTTGGTAACATTATAGGTGATGTTTGCCTAGGAAATGCTCACAAACCAACCAGTGTGAACTCTTTTTACAAGGACATTAGAGAATGGGCATCCATCCCAGACAAAAGAAGACCACAAAATTGCCCTATCTATTGAAGACCATATCTTCTTGAAGATAATGGTACAGGGATTCTACAAAAATGATGCAAACAGCTGCGTAGCACCCCTGCGTTTCAAAACACAGAGACCATGTATTCCTAACAGGCTACAGGCTCTAAAACATTTTTCTTCTCTCAGGTGCAATTTTCAAAGGAAACCAGAAATGAAAGCATTTCTTCTCGTTCATGAGTAAGATGTTTGAAGACAGCCATGCAGAGGTGTCCCCACCACTGAGAGAGAAAGAAGAGTGCTGGTACCTACCTATCTTTGTTGTTTACCACCCCAAGAAGCCAGGGAAAATCTGAGTAGTATTTGATTCCAGTTCCCAGTAGGAAGGAATCTCTCTCAACAACGTCCTCTTAAAAGGACCAGATCTCAACAACACACTTATTGGCATTCTCATCAGATTCCGCAAAGAAGCCATCGCCATACTTGCTGACATACAACAAATGTTTCACAGTTTTCAAGTCAAGGAAGAACACAGGAACTTTCTGAGATTCTTCTGGTTTAGGGATAACAACCCCACTAAAGACGTTATGGAATACCGCATGAAAGTGCACGTTTTTGGCAATAGCCCATTCCCTGTTGTTGCTATCTATGGACTTAAGCTATCTGCCCAATAAGGTGAAAAAGACTATGGGCAAGATGTTAGACAGTTCATTGAGAGAGACTTTTATGTAGATGATGACCTGAAGTCACTTCCATCACCTGAGGCTGCAATCAGTCTACTTAAGAGGACCCAAACCACACTTGCCTGTTCAAACCTTAGGTTGCATAAGATAGCTTCAAACAGCAAGGCTGTTATGGAGGCCTTCCCCTCTTAAGATCACACCAGTGATTTGAAAGACCTAGACTTGGCAACAGATTCGCAACCCATGCAGCGCAGCCTGGGACTCAATTGAGATCTCAAGTCTGACACCCTCACCTTTCAAACCAACCAAGAACCAAAGCCTTTCACACGGCGAGGTGTCTTGTCTACAATAAACGGTCTGTATGACCCACTTGGGTTTTCAGCACCAGTGACCGTCCAAGGTAAGATGCTGCTCAGAGAGCTTACTGCAGACACATGTGATTGGGATTCTCCACTTCCTCCTGAGAAAGAGACATTATGGGTAACATGAAGAGACTCTTTAAAGGCATTATTCAACTTACACATACATAGGCCATATGCTCACATTTCCCCTGCAAAAGTTCAAGTTAAGAAAGCTATGTGTATTCTGTGATGTTTCAGTCAAAGCTATAGCTGCAGTAGCCTACCTTAAGTCAGTGGACATCAAAGGTCAAGTCCATATTGGATTTGTAATGGGTAAGGCCAAGCTAGCACCATGTTCTGAGGATACAGAGCTTTATACGGACAGCAAGGTAGTGCTGGGCTATATTTACAACGAGAGCAGGAGATTCTATGTCTATGTACACAACAGAGTCCTGAGGATCAGGAAGTTGACACAGCCTACCCAGTGGCATTATGTCTCAACTGATCATAACCCAGCAGATCATGCTACAAGGGCTGTACCAGCATCCCGCCTTAGAGATACTACATGGCTCACAGGACCACCCTTCCTGTACAAACCAGCGCCTAGCACTCCTGAAAAAGGCACATATGTACTGATGGAGCCTGAGTCTGATGTACAAGTTGTAGGATCCAACTTTCTTACATTTATCTGGGCAGGGTTCAAAGTGTGATCTTGTGTATGTGTGCTTGCTACCAGGGTGTTTGGGATATCCTCTTGTTTGTTTTTTGCACACGGCTATGTTGAGCTCTTATAGGGCGTACACACGGTCGGACTTTGTTCGGACATTCCGACAACAAAATCCTCGGATTTTTTCCGACGGATGTTGGCTCAAACTTGTTTTGCCTACACACGGTCGCACAAAGTTGTCGGAATTTCCGATCGACAACCACGCGGTCACGTACACCACGTACGACGAGACTAGAAAAGGCCGGTTCAGAACCAAGCGCGGCACCCTTTGGGCTCCTTTTGCTAATCTCGTGTTAGTAAAAGTTTGGTGAGAGACGATTCGCGCTTTTTCAGACTCGTGGCTTTCAGATCATTTTCTGGCATTCAGTTTGTGCTTGTGGGTTTGTATCTGCTCTTCAGTGCGTGCAAGCAAGTTCCGCGTGACTTAGTCATTGTATTCTTGTTCGTTCGTTACTGTTTTTCAGGTCGCTCTTCACAGGCCTTGCTGTTCTTCAGTGCGTTCTGTTACTTCGTTCTGAGCAGCCGACCGTTTTCTAGCCATGTTTCGTATGCGCACTCCTCGTAGAGTTCGTGCTGTGCGGGGGCTTGGTGTTGGGGTCCTGACCTTGACACAAGTCCAGTCCATGAACAGGGTGGGGAGGAGTTCATGGACCAAGAATTGGTTGCTTCAGCGTGACCAGTTCTGTCATATGCCTTTGCTCCGTGAGATCCGTGAGAATAATCCTGATGATTTCAGGAACTTTCTCCGGATGACGGACCCCGTATTTCACCGTTTGTTGGCTTCGCTGACCCCCTATATTAGCAGGCAGGATACCTGCATGAGGCAAGCCATCACTGCGGAGCAGAGGTTGGTCGCTACCTTGCGGTATTTGGCCACAGGGAGAAGTCTGCAGGACTTGAAGTTCTCGACAGGCATCTCCCCCCAGGCTCTGGGGATCATTATCCCAGAGACCTGTTCTGCCATCATCCAGGTCCTGCAGAAGTAGTATATGAAGGTAAGATTTTTTTCCTTTTATATCACATTTTATTGTATTGAATGTTTGCTAATATCTTGTATTTCTTTCCTCATTCCCTAATTACCATGATTGTAATATGCTGTGAATGTCCCCTTTGTCCTCATGCATGCTGGATTTTTATGTAATTATTATTTTAGGTCCTTCATACATATTTGCCCTTCAATAACCTCTCCAGCATGGTGTCTCCTGCCCTATATTCACCTCATGTAGTCACTTAACAATGTATTTTATCAGCTCTATAGTAGTGGTTTACCCCAAACACCCCCTAAAATGTTTGGAAATGTTATTTTTTATTTAAATTCAGGCAGAGTGCCAGAGGCTTTTTTTTGTGGTGTCCCCAAATTTTTTGTAACCCTCCCTCCCCCCAACTGCTAAGTCAGCTGATCCCAATTCTCTATCCTCAATCATCTATCTGCTGACTTTGCCAAACCCATACACACTATACCCACCTCTTTACTGGTCAGATGTATGGATGAATTACCCAAAGCATGTAGTGCAAGGGCCTGCCTGTATACTTTCCAATGGTACTGTTTAAAGTTTTTGTATCCTATTATTATCTTGATAGGTAATAGCAGAATGTCCAAATGTCCTCAAATGTGTACAGTGTGTATTTATATCTTTGTATTCAGACACTTCTTACCTGTCCATTGGTCTGCCAATAGTGTAACTAAGGAGGGTCTGTTCCAAGTAATACCCATTATTTAGACATTCATCTCTCAATGAAGTGAAGAGGGTTACCTGTCCAAGAGTTCCCCCCCCTATAATGTTAGAAATGGCCCATGAGAGGGGTGGAGGGGGAATATGATAGGTGTACCTTATACTTTGTTGTTGTTAAATTCCCCTTAATAAATGCTATCTGGAGGTTGCCCCATAATGTTTGTGTCTAATCTGCTTGCCATGTTTCTGTGAAAAAATAGTAATGTTTATTTTTTTTTCCTCAACAATTTCCTTCAACGCCACAGGAATGGCAGACTGTGGCCTCCCACTTTGCCCAGCGGTGGAACTTTCCTAACTGCGGAGGTGCAATTGATGGGAAACATGTCCACATCGTCCCACCACCCAACTCGGGGTCGTACTATTATAATTACAAGGGGTTTAATAGTATAGTGATGTTGGCGGTGGTGTCGGCTAATTACGAGTTCCTGTATGTGGACGTGGGGAAGAATGGCCGGATGTCCGATGGTGGAGTGATCGCCCAGACGGAGTTCTACAGGCGTCTCCAGAATGGCAGCTTGGACTTGCCACCTCCAGAGGACAATGTTGAAGGTCTCCCATTTGTGTTCGTTGCTGATGAAGCATTTGCGCTGGGGGACCACCTGATGCGGCCATTCCCGATGAGGACCCTCACCCCGGAACAGAGGGTTTTTAATTACCGGCTGGCCAGAGCCCGAAGAGTGGTGGAGAACACATTTGGAATCCTGGCCATCCGGTTCCGATTATTTCTGACACCCATCCATATGGCGGAGTATAAACTGAACCATATAATACTTGCCTGCTGTGTTCTCCATAATTTTTTAAGAAAACATTCAGCCAACTATGCTGTCTCAGTTGGGCCTGAGGCCGGAATCCCAAATCCATCAACACTGACGGCGCTTGAAAGTGGCCGTCCTGGCTTGCCCTCCCTGAGTGCCCATGATGTCCGGTTATGATACCTGGAGTTCTTTGCGGGTAGGGGGGCTATCAATATGCCAGACAATCTGTGAAACCTTTTTCAAATAAAAAACAACCAAAAAAAATTCTTTGTGGACATTTACTGCTTGTGTTTGTTTTAGCTGACCCTGACAGAAATGTGTTGAGTGCAGAAAATGTCGTGATTGGGTAACCTTATAAAAAACAGTGTTGGCTGGTACTTCCTAAATGCAAAAACACATTTCACTACAAGTGCACTTGCAACTGCACTGAACCTGCACTTGTAGTGCAAAGTGTATTTGCCCTTAGGAAATAACCCCCATTTTTGCATAAAAGAGCAATTACATCACCCCAAAAGTGTTGTAGTGTTGAGACAATAATGCACACATTCTTGAGTAAGCCACTTTTTTATACCTGCACAATCACATGTGCATTTACGAAAGGTTTTTAAAACAAACCAACATGTTTGTTGTATAACAATTTTTGCAGTAGCATTATCAAAAATCGAAATATCCATTTCAGATAAAACAGGCCTGTGTAAAACCAACAAGAAAGCCAAAAAACTTGAACTTACAAAGTTCACATATGGGAAAACCTGAAGGCTATATCAGACATCAGTATTTAGGAACTGGGTTTGATATAGCGTTTAGATGGGGGGAAATCACCCCTGGAAAAGCCAAATTTGGAAGATGCACACCAATTTACGAATGTCAACATGTGCTATCTGCCATCAGGGGGGATCAAGGGACGTGTTTTGGGGGAGCAAGCCCTTCCTCAACGCGACTTTATAATTGAGGAAGGGGTTGCACCCCCAAAACGCGTCCATTGATCTCCCGTGATGGCAGATAGCACATGTTGGCACACTGTGTGCATCCTCCAAATTTGGCTTTTCTAAACATTGAAAAAAATTTTAGAAGATTGGACCACAATAAAACAGGTGATTTTGTGGGGTTTAAATTCGCCCCAAAACATCAATGATGTTATTATTTTTTTTAATAACATCATTGATTTGTTGCTGTATGTTGTGCAATTCGAGATTACACCCCATGATCTCCCCGATCAGGATCTGGGCACTTTCAGAAGTAAAGCGTTCTCTATCCCTCACATCACGATCACCTAAAAAGAGATAAAGAACAAAAAAAAAGGTCTCAAAAATCTGCCACCATCCATCTCTTTTACCTGAGCCTGTGGTCGCAGACACTCACCTGTTGTGGTGCCAATCTCCACCACATCTTCTTCTTCCTCCTGCTCTTCTTCTTGTGTTGGTGGTATTTCACCTTCTTCCATAGGTGGGGGGTCTGTGTTCTCCTGGGATGAGGGGTGTCCTCCGAGTCTTTTCTCCCCTATGTAAAACAAAATGGTATACTTAGCACACAGATATTTGATGGCAGAACTAGAAATAGGAAACATTGCTTGGAATTTGGGTACAATTGTCTATTTTAGCCGAGTTCCAAGATGTATATTTTTTAGTGGCCTTTGTCAAGCTGCAATACTTTACCAGTTTGGTACAAGCTTCACAGATGTAGCCCCCCCTATAGTATACACTGGAGCACCTGTGTGGCCCCCTAATAAAAATGATGTTCTGGGGTCCCACACTAGTGCTCCAGTGTCCAGATGTGAAAACAGCTGCTCAGTGTCCTCTCCTTACACACAATCTAGTTGGCATTTCATTCTAGTAACAAACCCATCTACACAAACAAATATTTGGCATCCAAGTAGGCCCCAAAAAATGTGTGAAAATGCATATGGCCTAAACAATGGTGTTCTAGAGGCCGAAAGAAAAATGTTTGATACGAACGAATAATGGGCCCATGAACATTAAAGTTGCCCTTTTAAACGTTACAATTAATAAAAGCATATGGAGCAGAACGAACGGAATAAAGACAGAAAGAATAGGAACACAGCACAACTACTTACTTTTTTGCAGCACTCTCCGGATCTTTCGGTACTGCTCTGGCTCTCTCAACTTCAGGTCCGACCACCGCTTCCTGAGCTGATCTTTAGATCTTCGTACCCCGAAATTCCTGTGAAGGCTTTTGACCACTTTAGCAATGATTTTTGCCTTTCGGATGTTGGGGTTGGGGTAAGGCCCATATTTTCCGTCATAGTCGGACTTCCATATGATGTCGACCATCTCCAACATCTCCCCAAAGGACATATTTGTGGCCTTAAAACGTCTCCTTCTGGATCGGGACGTGACTGGATCCGGGCTTTCCTCCTCCTCCTCCTCGTTGCTAGAATTAGCACGCACCTGCTGTAACTCCGCCATGTGCTCTTCACCCACTGCGCCGAACGAAAAGGGGCGGGGAATAGACTAGAAAGAACGTCAGGGGCGGGCGGAGTTACACGCATGCGCAGTGTGTATAAAGCGTAACACGCGTGCGTATTACATACGATCTGTGAGCGGAGGAAGGAGCATTGGATCGTAAGAACGAAGGTAAGAGACAAACTTGTGCCTATACTGCTTCTAGATTGAGGCCTATATTGTAACAAGATTAGGAGAGTTTTGTCTGACATTAGGCTTTGTCTTGTGTTGTGTCTTGCAGTGAACATGGATATCTTAATGAAAGACAATGACTTCATGTCAGTATTCATAGAGATGCTAAGGGAGCTGCCCTGTCTGTGGGAGATTACCCACCCCCATTTCAAGAACCAAGCAAAGAGGAAGGCAGCACTGGAGCAATTGTGTTAAATTGTGCAGCAGGTGATCCCCACGGCAGACATCACCTATTTAAAGATCTTCATTGGTGGCCTGAGGAGCACATATCTAAGGGAGCGCAAGAAAGTCCAGGATTCACAGAGATCCGGAGCAGCAGATGACATCTATGTCCCCATTATGTTGTACTACGACAGGCTGCACTTTCTGGCAGGCCAGACTGAACCCAGGCCATCCCTCTCAAGTCTTCCTTCCACACTTCCTTCCCCCCCAGCTGAGGCTTCTGACGCCCAACCTGGGCCTTCCAGGCCACATGTGGAGGAGCCCAGATTGAGCCAGGTATAGCATTCCTCTAAATATTTCTGCTTGTCCAATCAATTATGTTAACTAGATGTTATTTGGGAGTACTAATTTAGGATTGGGATTGATGATGCAAAACATTACAACCATGTCCCTTTTTCATACACAGGGAAGTCTCAGCCAGGAGGTGGCCGGGCCGAGCCGGCTGGCTGATCTGCAGGTCCCTCCACCCCCCCTGAAAAGAGAAAGTGGCAGTAGGAGGAGTACCCTAGAGGAGGCTGCTATAGGATTCTTTTGGAGGGCTACAGAGGTCCTGGGAGCACCCCACACCATGGAGGAGAACATTGCTGCCTTCATAGCATATAAAATGCAGAGGATGGAGGAGGGCCAAAAAGTCTTGTGTGAGGCCCTCATATCGGAGGCTCTGGAGAAAGGTATAAGGGGCCAAATTACACCTCAGACACACCTTCGCGTTGGTCCTCCTCCTCCTCCTGCAGGTCCTCCTCCTCCTCCTCCCTCTCCTCCAGGTCCTCCCAGTCCTCCTCCAGGTCCCCCCAGTCCTCCTCCAGGTCCCCCCAGTCCTCCTCCTCCTCCTGCAGGTCCTCCTCCTCCTCCTCCCTCTCCTCCAGGTCCCCCCAGTCCTCCTCCAGGTCCTCCCAGTCCTCCTCCTCCTCCAGGTCCTACTCCTCCTCCTGCCACATCTCCAACTGCACAGCCACAGCCCGGAAGGAAGCGTGGAAGGAAGACCAGACAGTGATTGCCCTGGGTTCAGTCTGGTCGGCCAAAAGATGCAGCCTCTTGTGGTACCACAGCCTGGTGACACACATGTCATCTGCTGCTATCTGGATCTCTGCGAATTCTGGACCAGACTGCCCTCCCTTACATATGGACTCCTCAGGCCACCAATTTTGATGTTGAAGAATTGATGTCTGCCGTGGGGGTCCCAGGCTTCACTAATTTCTCCTGTTGATCCAGTGTTGCCTTCCTCTTTGTTTGGTTCGGATCCCTTAATAAAGGATTTTTGTTTTGAATTATACTCTCCTATGTGTTTTACTTCAAAAATGACAGTTGGTTTGTGAGGATTCAGGTACATTTCAAATATACAATGTGAAATGAACAAGGGACACCAACAACAAACAATCTCCTGGAGATTAAATAATAAAAGATATCAATGGTGTTGGGGTAACTTGACACACAAAACACACCCAAAAATATTCTGGATGAAAAATAAAAATAACATTGAACAAAGATCAGCCTTGGAAAAAATCCAAACATTAAAGAAAAAAAAAGGCTTAAAATCCAAAAAAAAAAAAAAATATAAAACTGTCAGATGTGACAACTAATAACAATGTATTCAGGGAATCCCACTAAAAAAACACAAATAAAACTTTGTGAGAAGTGTGTGTGAATATGAGCAGCAAAACTACTTAATTCTTGTCACATTATAAAGAAGAAGAGAGTGCGCTGTATTAAACCATTTTGAACATTGCAGCGTGACGAAAGTGCTGTATCCATTGCGAACGCTAAGTTTACCAGAACGAGCTGTCCCGTCTCGGAATTTCTTCTGAGCATGCGTGGCACTTTGTGCGTCGGAACAGGCCACACACGGTCGGAATTGACGCGATCGGATTTTGTTGTCGGAAAATTTTATCTCCTGCTCTCCAACTTTGTGAAAATCCGATGGAAAATGTCCGATGGCGCCCACACAAGGTCGGAATATCCGACAACACGCTCCGATCGGACATTGTCCATCGGAAAATCCGACCGTGTGTACGGGGCATTAGAGTTAATTTTTCAAATGTGGGCAGTCTGTTAGGTTCTCCAAGTAGCCAATTAAACCAATTACCTTGGTATTTAGCTGTGCAGGACCTAGAACACATCTAGCTCTGAAGAAAATCAGTTAACGTTTGAAACGCGTCAGCTGGATGCCCCCACACATACAGCAACCATCTGGAAATAATTTCCTGATCATCTCCCATCCTTCAGTTATTCCCGAAACTTTTGTTTCTCGGATGATTTCTTGGCGTTTCTATAACCTGGTCTCTGTGCTTCTCTATGTGAGCCTACCCATGGACTATTTCTGGGCTAGATACTGGTGCCTTTTGAGTTTTTACAACCGAAGACCATAATCCAAGACACTCATCTTGGTCAAGACTACTTTTTTTTTTTTTCCAAAATCTTTTTATTGGTTTTTAAAAAGAGAAACAAAAACAGATAAAGAGAACAAACAGTTAAACATAGATTGGTCTAATATGATGTCTATGTGATCCTTGCAGGAATCACGCTGTCACTTTATTCATGAAAAATATATTATGAAATCAGTCATAGCGGTACAGTTTACTGGGTCATGAGGTGGTGCTATGTGCAGTTGTACATGGTAAAATAGCATATTGTAGATTATTGTGTACACCTGGCACCCGCTTGGGAGCTACTTTGTGATTGGGGTCTACTGAGAGGCCTCTGAAGCGGTGGAGGGATCTGCCAGCCACCTAGACCAGACTTTGCTATATTTGTTGGGGCAGCCTCTGTTGTCATATGTGTCTTTATACAGAGGTAAGCTATTGTTAATTAATTGTTTCCACAGGGAGAGAGGAGGGGGGGTTGGTTTGCGCCAACTAAGGGCTATAGCTTTACGGGCATAGAACAGGAGCAATCCCACCAGTGTGCGTCCCGCCACCGTAGGAATTAGTTGTTCTACCAGGCCTAGTATGCAGATTGACATTGATGGTTGTAGTGGGACAGAGGTGATTTGTGTGATAAAGTCCAATATCTCCCTCCAGTATCCGACAATTGCCGGACAGGTCCAGAAGATGTGGGTGAAGTCCCCAGGAGTCCCACCACATCTCCAACATCTGGGAGGGGAGTCGAGGTTCATTTTGTGTAGTCTGTGAGGGGTAAAATATGCCCGATGGACTATCTTGAGGCATGGGAGAGTTGAAGGAATCGGAAAAAATAGGACTGTGGTATATTAAAATCGGAGTTTAGTTTGGAGAGCGGGACTAGGGATTGATTGGAGATAATCTGTGCCACCGTTTTAATGTTAAATTTGGTCCAGGCATGAGGCTCAGGTAGTTTATAGATGTGCTCCAGGGTTGGGTTTATCCAAAGGGGAGCATTGGGTGAGATTGCCTGTTGAGGGTATTTTTCTAATTTGAGACCTGCCCCCCATGCACGCAGTGTGGTGCGCATGGAGGGTGTCAGTGGATAAGGGGCTCGAGGGCCTCGAAAAAGCAAAAATTTGAGCGCCTCTAGGGATCCCAGCACTGCCGTCTCGACCTGGGTAGCTGGGTTGGAGGTGTCCGGATTGAGCCACCAAGCAGCTGTTACTAGCTGGGTGGCCAGATAGTACTTGTATAGATCTGGACACGCCAAGCCACCTTGGGAGGTCGGGCGTATCAGTGTTGACCAGCTGTATCCGGGGGATTGGGACCCCCATAGGAAAGAGGCGAGGAGGCGATGTAGTCGTATGAAAAAGGATTTAGGAACCCACTGTGGAGAGTGGCGAAATAAGTATGTAAATTTGGGGAGTATTTTCATTTTAAACAAATTAATGCGTCCCAACAGTGAAAGAGGCAACGATTCCCACGCTTTCAGCCGTTGCCGAGTCTCCTGAACCACCGGGGACAAGTTGAGGGGTAAGAACTCAGAAGCCTGCCTGGAGACCACCACCCCCAAGTATTTAAAATTCTCGACTCATTGTAGAGGGATGTCCATGGGAGCTGTGTCACGGGCTGCAGGATCTACGGGGAACAGGAGAGATTTTGTCCAGTTAACCCTGAGGCCCGTGACAGAGGAGAAGGAGTTGAGGACCTGTAGGGCTCCCTCGAGTGATGGACCCGCGTCATTGAGGAAGAGTAGGAGGTCATCCGCATACAGGGCGACCCTCTTCTCCAGCCAGCCAACCTGCAGTCCCCTAATGTGAGGAGAGGTGCGAAGGGCCTCGGCAAGTGGCTCCATCGCGATGGCAAATAAGGCCGGAGAGAGAGGGCAGCCCTGTCGCGTGCCCCTGGACAGATGGAAGGACCGTGACAGGCCCCCTCCCAGCTTAATAGCCGAGGTGGGGTCACGGTAGAGGACCTTCATCCATTCAATGAAGATCAGGGGGAACCCCATCCTGCGGAGGACCTCCCAGAGAAAAGGCCACTCGACCGTGTCGAAGGCCTTCTCAATGTCCAGGGAGGCCACCACTCTAGATCCTTCATTGAGATGTTGTGCGTGTATGTTGGTGAACAGACGCCTCAAGTTAACGTCTGTCACTCTATTGGCCATGAAACCAGTCTGGTCAGTCTCAATGATAGATGGTAGTAGGGGCTGTAGTCTCGTGGTTAGTAATTTGGTGAGGATCTTGAAGTCTGTATTAAGTAGGGCGATTGGTCTGTAGGAGGCACAGGATGTGGGGTCTTTAGACACTTTATGAATGAGAATGACATGGGCATGGCCCATGGAAGCTGGGAGGGCACCATCAGTCAAACATTGGGAATAGAGCTGGGCCAATTTGGGGGCCAATAGGTCCCCATGAGTTTTGTAGAACTCAATGGGTAGTCCATCTGGGACCGGAGACTTTCCCGCGGGAAAGGACCTAATCGCTTTCAGTACCTCCTCCGGGGTAATCGGCCTCACTAGGGATTCTCTCTCCCCATCAGACAACCAGCCAAGTGCCAAGGGGTCCAGCCAAGGTGCGAGGTCCCGCGACTGGAAGTCCGATGGTAGCACTGAAGTATAGAGAGAGCTGTAGTACTGACAGAAGGCTTCAAGTATGTCTGGCAGGGAAGAGACCCTCCCGAAGGGGACACCACACTAGAGATCACCGTCAGGGGTCTGTCATGTTGTGCCAGCATCGCCAGAAGGCGACCGTTGCGGTCTCCTTGTTCAAAGAACCGTTGTTTGTTGCGGTAAAGGTCAAGTCTGGTAACTTCGGTGAGGTGGAGGTGTAGCTCACGTTTCGCTGCATTGAGGGAGTCAAAGTGTGCGTCAGTGGGGTCAGCTGCATAGATGTCTGATTGGGATTGCGCAGTGGTCTGTAGGGCAGTAGTGGTAGCTGCTTGTTCTCTCCGGATCCCAGCAATAGAAGAAATGTATTGCCCTCTGGTAAAAGCCTTAAAGGCATCCCAGGTCACCGCTGTGGAGGAGGATCTTGTATTAAGATCCCAGTATTCCACTAAGTGTGGTGGAATGGTGTCTGCCAGGTCAGCATGAGAGATCCAATTTGTCCCCAGGCACCAAAGGGAGGAGGAACGGGAGAACGGGGAACGAACGGTAAGGAGTAGGGGGCAGTGATCTGAGAGTCCGCTGGGCAAGTATGAGGCATCAAGTACATCTGTCAGCAGAGTCGGGTTGGCAAAGGCGAGATCGATGCGGGAGGAAGTTTTATGTGTATTGGAGAAACAGGAGTATGCTCTGGTCGTGGGATGTTTCCATCTCCACACCTCAGATACACCCAGCGCCTCTGCCCATGAGAGCAAGTCAGTAGAGAATTGTTTGGGGGGGGGTAGGTCTGTCCAGGTCCGGGGCCAGAATGGCGTTGAAATCACCCATTAATAACAGTCTAGCAGGGCAGTATGGAGTGATTTTCTCTAGAATGGTGTATAAGGTGGAGGAGGAAAAAGGAGGGGGGATGTATACACCTACTACAATATACCGGACACCCCAGACAGTGAACACTATCAGTACATATTTACCCTGGGGGTCAGTGTGAGCATGTTCCATCACACATGGGAAGGATTTACTAATCAGGATTGTGACCCCTCTGGCATATGTGGAATAGGAAGCATGGAAGGCTCTCTGGATCCATGGCTTTTTCAGCGCCAGTAGTTTGCTGCCCATAAGGTGCGTTTCCTGTAAAATTACTATATGCGGGGAGTGCAATTTGAGGTACTTGAAGAGTACCGCTCTCTTAAATTTAGAATTGAGCCCCCGGACATTCCAGGACAGCGCACTGAAGGTGGGGGCGTCACGTCCTGTCATTGTGCGGAGGTCTGGCGGGGGGGAAGAAAGGAGGAGTGAAGCAGGTTCACGTGCACAGCTCAGGAGCAGCAAGGACCCAGGGAGCCTGTACCAGGTGGAATCATGACCTATGGAAGACCAAATAGACAAACGAACATGAATAGATATAACACTGATAAACAATACCCGTGATGACACTGAGGTGTCAAACCTGCCCTCATCTGATGACATCCCCAGAAAATTTGGGGAGTGATCAGATCTGGCCTATACCCAAAATTCAAAAACAGTAAACCCTTAAACTTTAATTAGCAACAGTTCAGTGTTGTGTTCCAACACTTGTGGAAGCTCTTAGGTATTGGAAGAAGGTTCCAGACAGTAGCACAGTCAAAAAAAAAAAAAAAAAGAGAAAAGAGGAAAAAAAAATTGGTGGTTGCCGTTGGAGCTCCGCAGACAGGAGCAGATGGTAGTCTATGTAACAAAGGGCGTTGAACAACCAATTGGGGTAATGGTGAATTAGAGCAGTGAGAAAAGACCTAGGGATGGATGGTGCATAATACTGTGAGTCAACATGGGACAGGAGGTAGTCCTGTTCAGGGGGATTGTGATAGTTAGCTGCTCCCAGTATGTTGTAATCAACTATGGTTCCATGGTAGTATGTTGTCAACGGGTATCTAGCCATGCAGCAGCAGCCTCCGGGGTGTCAAAGAAACGCGTGTTGTCACCATCAGTGATACGCAGCCTGCTGGGTTATAATAGACCAAAGCGTATTCCCCTTTCTCGGAGCCGACGTCTCACATCCATAAAGGACTTGCGGCGTTGCTGTACTTCCTGAGAGAAGTCCGGGAAAAAGAGCAGTTTGATATTTTCGTATTTAATTTCAGGCATGGCGCGTGCTGCTGCCAGAATGCGATCCCGGTCGCGGTAATTTAATAGCCGCAGCAGGAAGGGGCGAGGAGGGGCCCCTGGTCTTGGAGGGAGCGGTGGGACCCTGTGGGCTCTTTCCACCACGAAAGTGGGAGGCATATCACCCAGGCTGAACAGAGTGGACAGTAGTTGTTCAGTAAACTCAGCTGGTCTGGGACCCTCAGCTCTCTCAGGTAATCCAAGTATGCGGATGTTATTCCGCCTGAGGCGGTTCTCAGTGTCTATAGCACGCTCCTGGAGCGCCTTCACTTGGAGCTGCAGGGCCCTCACCTCCCTAGAATCTGCCCAGACTGTATCCTCCACCATGGAGACTCTGTCCTCCACCTCTGCGATACGGGACCGGAATTTGTCCATATCCTGACAGATGAGACCGACATCTATGGTCAGGAAGTCGATTTTGGTTGTCAGAATTTCCTTGCACGCTGTAATGGCCGCCAGGATTTCCGCCCCCGTGGGGGCCACCGTCGCCCCCGGCTCCGCCTGCGAATTCGCCGCCATAGTGGCAGCGGGCCGCCTCGTAGAGGATTTGGTCGCCGGTGGGAGGGTACGAGAGGCCAGATTTTGTGTAGCGGGTCCTAGGGTGACCCATCCGAGGTCCGCCCCGCGATGAAGGAGGTTCCTAGGGGGCCTGTGGGTAGGTATTGGGGTCCACGGGGTAGGATGTAGGATGTGAAGGTGCTGACGAGGGCAAATCGCCAGTGGGGCACGTCCACCCCTGCACAGATTATCCACTGTGGATAAAAAACAGTGTAGCGCTGGATAAAAATAAGAGTTACTCTAAAAATGTGTTAAGCTCAACCCCTAATATCACCAGATGCCTAGTGAGTTAGGTATCGGCAATGGAAAATGATGATAAATACACAGTGAATAAACAACATGACATTAAATAAATAAATAAATAAATAAAACAGTGCAGATAAACAATATAAGCACACCTGGTTTACTCATCAAAAACTATGTAAACTTAAAATAAAATCCATATAAGCAATAATGACCATTAATTGTGAAATTATACCCACAGGGTATATATGAAGAGAAACACAAAATATGTGAAAAAATGTTGTGAAATTGATATTAAGTTCATAAGTGTCCCAAATAAGGAATAAGTGATAATTCCAAAGAAATCCAGAAGATCCACAGGGTTCAGGATTGTTTGGTACACCTCGAGTGCGGCCCGCCACCAGATGTAAGAATTAAAGGCTTACCAGAAAGCCAGCGACCACCCTTACTCAGGGGGGTCAGGTCAGGCTTAGTAGTGGAAGGTAACCAGGGATGGTAGACCTCTGGACTCACAACACACTTTGTTCATCCGACCGGTAGTCCGCAGCGATAAGGGCTCCAGTGTGGAAAAAACCTGGGGTTCCTTCAACTCTCCATCCCAGGAGGCCAAAGCCACGGGTTCCAAAAAAACACAAGAGGGAACTCCAATAGTGCAGATTGAAAACGGAGATTCAATTTATTAAACTTAATATGCCAAAGCAGCACTTACAGCAAAATGACAGTAAAAAATTCCTAAGTTGTTTTAAAAGCGGTTCGCGCATGCGCGATGCGTGACAACGTTGTGACGCAATTTGGGCTGGGATTGATGCAGGGGGTGCCCAGGAAACTATAGGGCTGATCTGGAGTCTCACCGGAATGTTCGCTGCTGAGGATGGCTGTAGATTGAGTCAGGATGTGCAGAGCTCCACAGCAGCACACGCCTGTGCTGTTTTGCTGGGGCACAGATGATGGCACAGGGATGGCAGTGCTATATTGCTGGGGCACAGATGATGGCACAGGTAGAGCAGTGTTGTATTGCTGAGGCACAGATGATGACAAAGGGATGGCAGTGCTGTATTGCTGGGGCACAGAGAAGTCAATGCTGTATTGCTGGGGCACAGATGATGGCACAGGGAAGACAGTACAGTATTGCTGGGGCACAGATGATGGCACAGGGAAGACAGTACAGTATTGCTGGGGCACAGTACCTGAGTGTGGAGGATGTAGTAGGCCACAAGATGGCGGCGGATCTCTGAGGTATAATGTTGGCCACGGCCTGATGGAGACACAATCGGCCACAATTTACGCTGGGTCTGGTGAGGATGCTGTCCGGTGATTGTTAGGGAGAGTTTGGAGGCTCTCCAGGTTGTATTTCATGCAGGATGGCGATGGATTTGATCAGCAGGCCGCGGGCGCCCGGAATCAGCCTGTATGGATTCTCAGGTGGCCGTTCAGGCCCCCCACACAGTCCAGCTGTCTCCCAGGGACAACCTCCAGCTATGTGTGCTATTCAGCTGCCTCTCACCCCGCGGATCGCGGCACTCCAGCCCGGGGATGACGGAGGCTTCGTAGGCCTCAAGATGGCGGCAGGTCTCTGAGGTATAATGTCAGCCACGGCCCGATGGAGACACAATCGGCCACAATTTCCACTGGGGCTGGTGAGGATGATGTCCGGTAACTGTTAGGGAGCATTTGGAGGCTCTCCAGGTTGTAGTTCATGCAGGATGGCGACGGATTAGATCAGGATCGGCGGAGCTCCAGAGCAACACGTCTTTCTCCCACTACATCCGGACACGCCCCCCGGTCAAGACTACTTTTACTTCCGCTTGGAGCTGACCCACTTGGACTCCGCTCCTTGTGCTGCACGGCTGCATAGCTCAGCCTGTCCCGCTGGTAGCGTACACTGAGCAGTGTGGAGCTCCAGCTCAGCGAGCTACTACAAGCTGTTCTAACCAACGACTAGGTCTTGGAATTCGGTGTTACACCAGCTATATTGTTATACCGGGAGGACACATCACTTCTCTGGACCATCCAGGGATCCCTCCTTTGAGATACCGTCCAACCACGGAGCGGATGACCATAGTCAGGTGAGACCAGTCGACTCTGTATTTTATTTTTTGAGAAATAATCCCACAGAACTGTTGTGATCATTCTATGGCCACCTATATTATTTGATGCTGCCATAGACTCTCAAAAATATTCCTCTCACCAGGACATAAGGCATACTGCTAGTCAGATATGCTGTATAGGAACATATAAGGATATCCTGTGCTCCTTAACAAATCAATGGCCGTAACGCTGGGAATTTGCTACATCAACATTTCATTCACTCTGATACAGTGACTGCCCCACAACCTATTTTATTATCCAGGAGAAGTTTACTTTCTTTATATAGTCCGTGAACAGGTTTTAGGATCCTTGGCGCTTACATGGGTAAACTGGAGTGAATGAGGGGCGCATGGATGGTGTGTCTGTTTTGGTATTTATTCATTTAGATTTTGGTGGAAGAATTAGTATTTTCACTTGCATTATTTGTCTGTCATCTCACGTATTTATTAAACTTACCAATTTGTATCCTTTTAAGACCTGAGCGTTCCTCTTTGAAGAATCTCTTTTGACCTTTAGTCTTTTTTGTAATGTAGAAGAGGAACCAATGGCCCTTGGGCCTGATAACCCAAGTGTTTCCAAGCAAAGATAAGAAAGTCAGGAATGTTGAGGTTAAGGTCTAAGGATGAGCCGAACACCCCCCTGTTCGGTTCGCACCAGAACATGCGAACAGGAAAAAAGTTCGTTCGAACACTCGAACACCGTTAAAGTCTATGGGACATGAACATGAATAATCAAAAGTGCTAATTTTAAAGGCTTATATGCAAGTTATTGTCATAAAAAGTTTTGGGGACTTGGGTCCTGCCCAAGGGGACATGGATCAATGCAAAAAAAAGTTTTAAAAATGGCCGTTTTTTCAGGAGCAGTGATTTTAATAATGCTTAAAGTCAAACAATAAAAGTGTAATATCCCTTTAAATTTTGTAGCTGGGGGTTGTCTATAGTATGCCTGTAAAGGGGCGCATGTTTCCTGTGTTTAGAACAGTCTGACAGCAAAATGACATTTCGAAGGAAAAAAGCCATTTAAAACTACTCGCGGCTATTGCATTGCCGGTCCGACAATACACATAGAAGTTCATTGATAAATACGGCATGGGAATTCCCCACAGGGGAACTCCGAACCAAAATTTTTTAAAAAAATGACGTGGGGGTCCCCCTAAATTCCATACCAGGCCCTTCAGGTCTGGTATGGATATTAAGGGGAACCCCGGACAAAATAATAAAAAAAAATGACGTGGGGGTCCCCCTAAATTCCATACCAGACCCTTCAAGTCTGGTACGGATTTTAAGGGGAACCCCGCGCCAAAAAAAAACAAGAAATGGCGTGGGGTCCCCCCAAAAATCCACACCAGACCCTTATCCGAGCACGCAACCTGGCAGGCCGCAGGAAAAGAGGGGGGAGGGGACGAGAGAGCGCCCCCCCTCCTGAACCATACCAGGCCACATGCCCTCAACATTGGGAGGGTGCTTTGGGGTAGCCCCCCAAAACACCTTGTCCCCATGATGATGAGGACAAGGGCCTCATCCCCACAACCCTGGCCGGTGGTTGTGGGGGTCTGCAGGCGGGGGGCTTATCGGAATCTGGAAGCCCCCTTTAACAAGGGGACCCCCAGATCCTGCCCCCCCCGTGTGAAATGGTAAGGGGGTACAAAAGTACCCCTACCATTTCACTAAAAAACTGTCAGACGAGGAGACGCCGTCACACAGCGGGAGCCTCCCTCCATGCCAGCATGGATGCGGAGCGGCCCGGAGAAGAAGATGAAGAAGAGAAGAAGAGGAGAAGAGAAGAAGAAGATGAAGAAGAGAAGAAGATGAAGAGAAGAGTGGGAGCCTCCCCCCATGCCATGGGTGCGGAGTGGCCCGAGGAGAAGAAGATAGAAGATGCCGCGGAGGAGATGCTGGATGAGAATGCTGGAGGAAGAACCAGAAGAGCCAGAAGAACCAGAAGAAGAGGATAGAAGAAAGAAGAAGCATTTAAATAAAGGAATTGTCAAAAACTGTCATTTTTAACATTTTTGACAGTTTTTTAGTGAAATGGTAGGGGTACCCCCTTACCATTTCACACAGGGGGAGGGCCGGGATCTGGGGGTCCCCTTGTTAAAGGGGGCTTCCAGATTCCGATAAGCCCCCTGCCCGCAGACCCCCACAACCACCGGCCAGGGTCGTGGGGATAAGGCTCTTGTCCTCATCAACATGGGGACAAGGTGTTTTGGGGGGCTGCCCCAAAGCACCCTCCCAATGTTGAGGACATGTGGCCTGGTACAGTTCAGGAGGGGGGGCGCTCTCTCGTCCCCCCTCTTTTCCTGCAGCCTGCCAGGTTGCGTGCTTGGATAAGTGTCTGGTATGGATTTTTGGGGGGACCCCACGCCGTTTTTTTTTTTTTTTTTTGGCGCGGTGTTCCTCTTAAAATCCATACCAGACCTGAAGGGTCTGATATGGAATTTAGGGGGACCCCCACGTCATTTTTTTTTTTTTTAATCTTGGCAGGGGTTCCCCTTAATATCCATACCAGACCTGAAGGACCTGGTATGGAATTTAGGGGGACCCCTAAAGAAGAAGCATTTAAATAAAGGAATTGTCAAAAACTGTCTCTTGTCATTTTTAACATTTTTGACAGTTTTTTAGTGAAATGGTAGGGGTACAAGTACCCCCTTACCATTTCACACGGGGAGAGGGCCGGGATCTGGGGGTCCCTTGTTAAAGGGGGCTTCCAGATTCCGATAAGCCCCCCGCCCGCAGACCCCCACAACCACCGGCCAGGGTTGTGGGGATGAGGCCCTTGTCCTCATCAACATGGGGACAAGGTGTTTTGGGGGGCTACCCCAAAGCACCCTCCCAATGTTGAGGGCATGTGGCCTGGTACAATTCAGGAGGGGGGGGGCGCTCTCTCGTCCCCCCCTCTTTTCCTGCGGCCTGCCAGGTTGCGTGCTTGGACAAGGGTCTGGTATGGATTTTTGGGGGGACCCCACGTCACTGCTCCCGAAAAAACGTCCGTTTTTAAACCATGTCCCCTGGGGCAGGACCCAGGTCCCCAAACACTTTTTTTGACAATAACTTGCATATAAGCCTTTAAAATTAGCACTTTTGATTATTCATGTTCGTGTCCCATAGACTTTAACGGTGTTCGCGTGTTCGAACAAATTTTTTGCCTGTTCGCGTGTTCTGGTGCGAACCGAACAGGGGGGTGTTCGGCTCATCCTTAGCGAGGAATCAGCCCAGAACTACACGGAAGAATCTTGTCAATGATCTAAAGGCAGCTGGGACCATAGTCACCAAGAAAACAATTAGTAACACACTACGTCGTAAAGGACTGAAATCCTGCAGCGTCCGCATGGTCCCCCTGTTTAAGAAAACACATGTACAGGACCGTCTGAAGTCTGCTAAAAGGGATGAGCTTCGAGTTAGAGTCAAACTCATGTTCGACTCGAACATCGGCTGTTCGCAAGTTCGCTGAACAGCGAACAATTTGGGGTGTTCTCTGCAAATTCGAATGCCACAGAACACCCTTTAAAAGTCTATGGGAGAAATCAAAAGTGCTAATTTTAAAGACTTATATTCATGGTATTGTCATAAAAAGTGTTTGGGGACCTGGGTCATGCCCCGGGGACATGGATCAATGCAAAAAAAAAGTTTTAAAAACTTCAGTTTTTTCGGGAGCAGTGATTTTAATAATGCTTAAAGTGAAAAAATAAAAGTGTAATATCCCTTGAAATTTCGTACCTGGGGGGTGTCTATAGTATGCCTGTAAAGGGGCGCATGTTTCCTGTGTTTAGAACAGTCTGACAGCAAAATGACATTTCAAAGGAAAAAAAGTAATTTAAACTACTCGCGGCTATAATGAATTGCCGGTCCGACAATACACATAAAAGTTCATTGATAAAAACAGCATGGGAATTCCCCACGGGGGAACCCCGAACCAAAATTAAAAAAAAAAATGACGTGGGGGGTCCCCCTAAATTCCATACCAGGCCATTCAGGTCTGGTATGGATTTTAAAGGGAACCCCGTGCCAAAATTAAAAAAAAAAAAACGGCATGGGTCCCCCCAAAAATCCATACCAGACCCTTATCCGAGCATGCAACCTGGCAGGCCGCAGGAAAAGAGGGGGGATGAAAGAGCGCCCCCCCCTCATGAACCGTACCAGGCCACATGCCCTCAACATTGGGAGGGTGCTTTGGGGTAGCCCCCCAAAACACCTTGTCCCCATGTTGATGAGGACAAGGGCCTCATCCTCACAACCCTGGCCGGTGGATGTGGGGGTCTGCCCTCCCCCCTGTGTGAAATGGTAAGGGGGTACAAAAGTACCCCTACCATTTCACTAAAAAAAGTGTCAAAAATGTTAAAAATGACAAGAGACAGTTTTTGACAATTCCTTTATTCATTTCTGCACCTCAACTGCACTGAATGAATGGAGTGGAATAACTCTGCACAGAGCTTCCTGTCATTCATAAAATGAAGCATAGTAATAGTCAGTGATCGGTGTCATTTCAGACAAGAAGGGGCCAGTAAATTACATATTTATTGGCCCCTTCCCCACTCTCCATCCTGACCCATCCCCAAAGCAGCCAGCAGGAGAGGGAAGGGGGTAACCCAGCAGCGCTGCTGGGGGGGCAGGAGACAGCACAGGGACCAGAGAAGAGTGGGGGGACAGGAGAGGAGTGGGGGGCCTGGTCTAGAGTGGGGGGACTGGAGAGGAGTGAGGGGGTCGGATAGCAGAACTAATGCCCTCCATGTTCCTCCTGCAGCCCCTGAATGCCTGCAGGAGGGAGAGAAGGAGAAGCGGGCATTCAGTGGCTGCAGGAGGAACATGGAGGCCATCGGTTCCAGGTGTCCAGGTGTAGAGGGGAGTCGCACGGGACCCCTGGAGCATTGGGGTCAGGAAGCAATTGCACCCCCTGTAGTTACGCTCCTGCTTCCTTGTTTTCTGTGACACAGAGTCATTATGGCCTGTGAGTAGGCACTGCTGTGTCACACATTTCACAGAGCCCAGTCTTCTGATTTATAGAGGTGCGGAGAGGAGGCAGAGTCAGTGTAGGGATCACTGCTTGTGGGCAGCAAGGTACCATGGAATATGTAGTCCTTAGAAATGAGGAGTAGCTGAGAAGCATTCAGTGAGTCCAGGAAGTTGTGGAAAGAGATTGTTAGCAGACAGGCAGCACTCACACCATGAAATTGGATGAAAACTATTTCTTCTACTGATAACAATGATGGCCACTATTCCTCCCACTGACACCAGGGCTGTCTTAATAGCATCATGGGCCCCTGGGCAAAGTAATGCTCTGGGGCCCCTACAATGGAGACAGTGCAGGTAAACAGACATCAAGTAGGTAGGAGGCAGACACGCAAAGCTTCCCCTTTTGGATGGAGCTCCGCATTAACTACATGAACAATCATTCTGTACATTGTAATCCCCTCTACATCCCAGATATCCCCCAAGCACTCTGACCCCTCTACACTCCAGATATCCCCCCAGCACTCTGACCTCTCTACACCCCAGATATTCCCCCAGCACTCTGATCCCTCTACACCCCAGATATCCCCCCCAGCACTCTGACCCCTCTACACCCCAGATATCCCCCCAGCACTCTGACCTCTCTACACCCCAGATATCCACCCCCAGCACTCTGATCCCTCTACACCCCAAATATCCCCCAGCACTCTGACCCCTCTACACCCCAGATATCCAACAGCACTCTGATCCCTCTATACCCCAGATATCCCCCCAGCACTCTGACCCCTCTACATCCCAGATATCCCCCAGCACTCTGACCCCTCTACACCCCAGATATCCCCCCAGCAATCTGACCCCTCTACATCCCAGATATCCCCCCAGCACTCTGACCCGTCTACACCCCAGATATCCCCCCAGCACTCTGACCCCTCTACACCCCAGATATCACCCCAGCACTCTGACCCCTCTACAGCTCAGATATCCCACAGAATTCTGATTCCTCTACACCTCAGATATTCCCCCAGCACTCTGACCCCTCTACTCCCCAGATATCCCCCCAGCACTCTGACCGCACTACACCCCAGCTATCCCCAAGCATTGCTACCCACTATACACCCCAGATCCCCCCTCAGCATAGTTTTCCCCCTATACACCCTTGATATTCCCCAGCACCATTATTCCATCCATGTAGTACCCCCTTTTCCAGTGGAGATGCAGTGCATGTAAACTTTTGGTTATGTGCCCACCTCCACCTGCTGGACAGCTGGGCTCACCATGACACCATCCACAATGCTACTTCCGCAGGTGGGCTCTCAGTGCTGCCGACTCAGCAGCTTGGTGCTCCAGCCCTGCCCCTCCCTGCTGGCTGTGAAATAATAGGTATCGTTCTGCACAGCATGGCACACCGCTGCCAGCCTGCCTCCCCTGTGTATCCATCACTCTCAGTGCCATCATAGGGCCCCCAATTTCGGGGCAGCATGGGCTCAAGGACCAACTGCTTTGGGGAAAGTGTAGGGCCCCCATGCAGCTGGGGCCCCTGCGCAGTGCCCAGGTATGCCCACTCATTAAGACAGCCCTGACCAAGACTTGGATGTCTTTAAAGTTCCTGTGCGTGTTAAGGCAGGTGTCCCAATACTTTTGGAAATATGCTAATGCCCCCTTTTTTCTATGCCTTTCTATTGGCACTTGGTATCCTCTGGTTCCTTAGGTTGGAGACTTTGAATTTTTCCCTGGTTAAAAATGTTAAAATATGAGTGGTTTAGTTGAATACCATTGCATTGTGCCCTGTGCTTCTTCATATATTGTTAGGAATTTTATGGTATCTCAAAGTTGTTGTAAACCTCAGACATGAAATCTGAACAAAGCACATATTTCTCTACTGTGCACTTGCTTCTTTCCAAAGCATTGAGTGTCAATTCCCTCTGATGCCTCATTCCTCTGTTATCAGCATGAGTCACTTCTGACAAGTTTCACTGACATAAAATAGGTAATAGATGCGCAACCCACAAGAAAAAAATGAATGTGTACATAAGACACACAAGGGAAAGGGAATAAGTGCACTCTAATGCTCTAATTGTGACAAGTGAATAAATGGAATATTGTAAATGTCCAGATGAATCTCAAATGGCCTCTATCCGCATACCCATATTAGAATAGACAAAAACATGCTGAAACAAATAAGTGCTGAAACAAATAGGGGAACTCCAGTGTTAGCAAAAACACAAAAAAGGCCCATAGTACCTTAGGTACACTTCATATGGAAAAGGATTATTCCGATGAAGAGCCCCAATGTATCCTTTTCAGCATATAGTCCCAAAAGATGGTCAGGGAATGAAAGAAAGGGGAGGCCAGGTGGTCGCTTACCGGAACTGTAGGACCCCTATTACAGAGGGCTAATAGGCACAAACAGAAGTGAGCGGTCAGTCACAGGCGGCAAATTCAAAGGTCCATCCAGATCCTCTCATCCACGCATATGCCAGACTTCAATACATTCCACAGGACCCACGTTCCGTAGATGGAAACGGAAAAGGAGGGCTCATGTGCACACTGGCTCCAGATCACACAACGAACCAATCAGGAAACAAGCAGAACTGGAGCAGAAGAGGTCACTGAAAGCATTTAACTCTGTGCATGCCAGGCGGGGGACACATGCAAACCTCCCAACTTTTGAAAAAAAACTCCTCATTACATCCTTACCTTTTATGTAGCTGCAGGGGGAAGTGAACAGGAATACTAAAGAATGTCACTTAAGTGACAGGTCTGAGTCTACTGGGGCTGCTAACATCACATCCAAGATGGAGGTGCTCAGCAGCAGTCTTAGGGCCCAGGGCTTTTTTTCAGCTGGAATGTGGGGAGGCGCGGGGGGACGTGGCACCTCCAGCACTGAATGTATGCAGTGGCAAGGGGTAGTGGGGTGTGCAGAAGGGTCCAATGATGCCAGCTGCTGGAGGATCTGTTGTTGCTGCCCTTCCCAGCAACAATTGACCAACTAGCAAAGTAGACCTCCCTGTCTTATGTTGCTAGTGGGTCAATTGTTGCTGGTAGTGGTCTACTGTTGAAGGAGGGGTCTATTGTTGCTGGCTGCTGGAGGGTCTATTAATGCTGGCTGCTAGGGGATCTTTTGTTGCTGGGGGGATTTATTGTTGAGGGAGGGGGTCTATTATTGCTGGGGGGGGGTCTTATATTGCTGGTGGTCAATTTTTGCTGGGAGGGTCTATTAATGCTGGCTGCTGGGAGATCTATTGTTGCTGGTGGGGTCTATTGTTCCTGGGGTGGGTCTATTGTTGCAAGGTGGTATTTTGTTGCAAGCGGGCTGTTGTTTCTGGGGGATCTGTTATTGTTGGGGGGGTCTATTTTACATACAGATGGTGGGTAAAGGATGGAAACAAGGGATGGTGCTAGGAGGTGGGCGATTTGAGAGAGGGGAGTTCCTGCACCTATTCTCTGAGAAAAAAAGCCCTGCTTAGGTCTTTAGGATGTCTACAAAAAGAGAGGCTATTACAGCTAAATAACATGCATAAAACATGTTAAATGTGTGTATAATCTTAATGGGAAGATTGTTGCTGAAGTGAGTGGTCTCTTTAACCATTTCACTGCCAATGATATAATGCTTATGTCTGTGCAGCACAGGCTTTTAAACACACTTCCAGCTGCCAAACTGTTTTTACATTTGTTAAACTGATTTTTGGCTTTCTGCTTTCACTCATCCCATATTGTACCCCTTCCTCAAAAGTAAATCAACCTCACTGAAAGTGCAGCTCTTTTCCCTTTGCTTTCTATAGAGGGCAGAATCTTGGCAGCCTGCCAGCTCTAAAAGCCAAGTGCTGTTAGAAACTGACTGAAACCCTACTTCAGACTGGGTTCAAATGTTAGGAATATACACTATATTACCAAAAGTATTGGGCTGCATTAACCTTCAATATTGAGTTGGCCCACCCTTTGCAGCTATAACAGCTTCAACTCTTCTGGGAAGGCTGTCCACAAGATTTAGGAGTGTGTCTATGGGAATGTTTGACCATTCTTCCATAGATGCATTTGTGAGGTCAGGTACTGATGTGGACGAGAAGGCCTGGCTCACAGTCTCCACTCTAATTCATCTCAAGGGCAGTCTATCGGGTTGAAATCAGGACTCTGTGCAGGCCAGTCAAGTTCCTCCAACCCAAACTCACTCATCTATGTCTTTATGAACTCTGCTTTGTGCACTGGTCAAAATCATTTGGTAGAGGAGGGATTATGGTGTGGGCGTCAGCATACCAAGACATTTTAGACAATTTCATGCTCCCAATTTGTGGGAACAGTTTGGGGATGGTCCCTTCCTGTTCCAAGATGACTGCGCACCAGTGCACAAAGCAAGGTCTTTAAAGACATGGATAAGTGAGTTTGGGGTGGAGGAACTTGACTGGCCTGCACAGATTCTGACCTCAACCCGATAGAACACCTTTGGGATGAATTAGAGTGGAGACTGCGAGCCAGGCCTTCTTGTCCACATCAGTGCCTGACCTCACAAATGTGCTTCTTGAAAAATGGTCAAACATTCCCATAAACACACTCCTAAACCTTGTGGACAGCCTTCCCAGAAGAGTTAAAGCTTTTAGAGGGTGCAAAAAGTGGGGCAACTCAATATTGAACCCTACGGACCAAGACTGGAATGCCATTAAAGTTCATGTGCGTGTAAAGGCAGGTGTCTCAGTACTTTTGTGAATATAGTGTATAAATTATCGAATGTCCAAAGTCTGGGCACAAACGCAGTTTATGGGTTCCTGATACAGAATTATAATGTGTACCAAAAAACTCTCTGCCTGCTGTGTCTCAATAGCAGAGGGGAGGAGAACCCTCACTGGTACCGGTGAATGAGCATTCTCTGCCTGAGTGCTACAAATAGTACATGCAGGCAGCAGTAGCTTGTAATAAAAAGCTGAATCTGGCAATATATACATTCCATTAGCATACTCTGTACTAGATGCAAGGTTTTGCCTGAAAAAAATACTTTTTAAATGTACTGGATGGGGGGAAATTTACTAAAACTGGATAGTGCAAAATTTGGTGCAGCTGTGCATGGTAGCCAATTAGCTTCTAACATCAGCTTGTTCAATCAAACTTTGACAAAAAAAAAAAAAAAAGAACTGGAAGCTGATTGGTTTGCAAAGCTGCAACAGATTTTGCACGCTCTAATTTTAGTACATCAACCCCTATATGTATTAAATAACATATACCGGTACTTATTTCAGATTAGCATAAGGTTTTGTCCTCTTGCTTCTCTTTGGATAACTCAGATTATGTTTATGATGCATATTTAATGCTCTATCCTTCCTGACGTCTGACAGTAATTTAATGTATATATGTAATAACTACAATAAATAAAACTAAAATTATTGCCTGTTACCAAGATAGAACATTAGTATTTTAACTTTTTTTCCCATGTGCTGCCCTAAGAAAAACATGTTTATGGAGGACTTGTGCAGAAGAGTCCAATTAAAAAGGGTTATATAAGTTATTGCAATTACGAAATCTTTGTATATAACAGCACATACTTCAGCCTGACCAGTGCAAGCTTAAATTTAACAGGCATGACCAATTTCTGTTAAAATTCCCCTGTTGCGCTGTCCTGGATGTCATCCATTGCATTACATGCTTGATACACTGGCTGTCACTGCCAGGTTATGTGACTTCCTGTAATGTATGAATGCTTGTAATTGTAGCAAATGTATATATTTCCTACATTTCTCTGTTTAAAAAAAAAAAAAATATATATATTTCCTTGTTGTTCTTTCAAGTTCTCAAAGAAGTTCAAAATTAAAAATGATGTTTGATTTCATCACAACGCAGTTTACTGTAAGGTTATCATAAAATCATACTGCAACAGATAAATTACCCTTATATAAGGTATTAAAGGAATTTTATGCTCACAGCATACACTTTTATTTTATATTATCAGCATTGTATTAGCCATACACGTTTTGCCTGTCTGCTGGCCATCTTATTCAAAACTTTCTGGATTCCCTGCATACTTTGCAGCTTTTCCTCTGCTGTTTACTTTCAATTTTCATGGACTACATATTCCATAGTACTTTTCTGCCTGGAAATTGTGGTTCCTGTACTTACTCCTGAACCTCCTCCTCTCAGCTCCTCTATAGTTTAGAAAGCCGGCTCTGTGACTTCTGTGACACAGCAGTGCTTGCTCACAGGTCATAGTGAATGTGTGTTTCAGAATTCAAGTAAGTTATTATGTGGAGATCTTCACAAAGTAAGTTTACAAACTTCAAGATTGATAGATTAATAGAAATAGGTTACAGATAATTGAAATACAATGTGGAAATTAATACATCATTTAAAATTTTGACCATAGATACACCTTAAATAATTCCAGGTATGGATATTTATACAAAGTTATGTAGCAAAGCATACAAAAGAAACCCAGTATTGCTACCAGGATCTGTCTGCATGGGTAAAATGTTTGGTGGGAGCTGTTATGTATGTCGTCAAATTAGGGATGAGACAGTGTTATTAAACTCGGATGATAATGTACCCTTGTAATTGACAAACTAGGGCCCTGAGTGGATAGAACCAATAGATGATATTGCACGGGTCCTGGAGACATTTGTAGTATACCACAGCACTGAGCGGAATAGATGCCCTTTATATCATTCAACCATGTGGGGAGTTCATCGACTGAGGAATGGACAATAGGAGGTTTTGTTAACATTGTATTAGGGCAGACGTTCATAATGAATGTGAATAGCGTGACACAGAGAACCGGAACTTAAGTGATTTGTATCACTGGTGGCAACATGGGCAGCGTTATAGGAAGATCGTTCTCAATATAAGGAAGTGTCGGCTCCTACCTCCATTGAGTCCAGATGAAGCTACGCCTACCAATTTAGCGAAACGCGTTGACGTCACAGCGGTCATGTGACGTCGACCCACGCTGTGTCTCCGTCTGCGGGAACTTCTGAGTAAGGATTCGTGACCAGCGCAGCCCCATACAGGAAAACAAAGCGCAGCGTGTCTTAGACTAACCTGGTGGCTGCGGCTAATAGATCCCGGAAAATGAAGGTCGCGTCAAAAAGTGTGATCACGGAACGGAGCTGGGAGATATCTAATGTGGAAGGGGATCCAAATCGCAGTATGATCTACTGAGTGGTAAGGTGCTTATGCATCATTTTGAATACGTGTTCCCACTAAACTTGGAATTGACTTTTTGAGTGACGGACTATTTGTCTGATATGACTATACAGTGACAACATCACTAAATATATCGTTGTGCGGGAGCTGCATATCATTATCTTGGAATCAGCGAAATCTCTTTGGCCATCTGTAGGCGTCCCTGAGCCACGTGCTCAATGGATCTCTAAGTAAAGCAATCCGCTGTTTTCTCTTTTTGAACTGATCCTGTATTATGTATACCATAGATCAAGTTGATGTTCGCTATTCCCCCTTGGAGGTCATTATATGATGGAAGGGAGAACTCCCTAGTTCACAGGAAGGATAATATATGCTTACTTATTTAACTTGGAAACTGATTGTTGATTAAATACCAGGACTGTTTATTGTACAAAGGGAGCAAATAGGCAGCCTTGTAGTATTAGGCATCGCTCAGGCTGTGATCCCCTCCAATTCCACTCAATCCTTTCTTTTATTCAGTTGGAAAATTTTTGTATATTTATATATGCAAATTCCATTAAAATATCCCCGGGGGCCATTCATTGGTAACTTGCACAACGTAGAACCAACATGACTATGACTTATTATCAATTTTACACATATAACTCAGTATTTCTCTACAGTTGGCAAGTTCCCCGTGAATAAAATTGCTAGGTAGATGTCCGGACCGTCTGTGTGTGTGTGTATGTGAGGGATGGGGTTTTTGTATCCCGTTTGATTTTGTAGTACTGTGTACTTGTTGTCTTCGTTTCTCTGTGCCAGAATATACTCAGTGCTCTTTGGGTCATCCCTCCCATGGATGGGACCCGGTGAGTACTACATGTGGAGCTGTCATGCAATTTTATCTTAATAATCATGTAATGAAACATATTTATATTATCAATAAATTTTGTGTTCAATTTTTGGAACCAAGCTATCTGGAATTTCTGTTGCAAAAGTAGCTATCTGTCTAGATCCTGGTAGCAATATTGGGTTTCTTTTGTATGTTTTGTCTAGTTTCTTCAGCTACAGCGACAGCACCGTAGTGGGTGTACAGTATCTAGGATTTTGTGAGATAACCACATTAAGGGTTTTGGTTCCATAGGATTAGTTTTTTCTTTTTCTTTGTTTTTTTGGCGTATAGTTATGTAGCACCCTGATGTTTAGGCAGGGTTGCTGTTGAATTGCCAGGTGGTGGTTGTCTTGACCGGTTGGTGGGGGATCGATTGATTTCGACCTGGTTCTGGGGTTGCTGCACTTCTCTCTTATGTCGCTGGATGGCCGGGTATCTGGTGACATTGGATGGGACAGAGGGCATTGCAAGGATAGATTAGGAATGAATGGGGTGTCTCAGCCAATGGGCAGGGATTTTCTTGGGTCCCTTGGCCTACTGGGAGAGCCTATTTATTTGGGTGGAATCAGGTGATCGGGGTTCTGTGCCTTCTGGATGGCTGTCTGGGTGGATGTGTGTATCGTATTGCCCCGGGCTGCTAGGCCAGGGCCAGAAACCTAAGGCCTATCCCAGGGACATCTGGCTGCTAGGCTATATGAGAGCCTATCCAGAAGTAGTGCAGGGTTGGGACTGCGGGCTTGTAGTCCAACCAGAAGTAACGGTTCCGCTGGCCGTGAACCTGTCGTGGTCGGAGGTAGTGGGGAAGCTGTTGCCACAAAGGGACTATCCACCTTACTACCGGAGACCACAGTGAGTGAGCTGAGGCCAGTACCAGAGCAGACTTCTCGCCAACCAGGGATGGTGAGGAAGTGGGAAAGCATTAGCAAATGCCAAGTCAGGCACCCAGCAGGACAGCAGAGGTGAGGCTTGTGGAGTGCCAAGCCAGGGACCTAACCTGTCAGCAGGGGTGAAGCTTGAGGAATATCTGTGAGTGCCAAGCCAGAGACCCAGCAGTGAAGCGGGGGTGATCCTTGAGAAAGATACTGAGTGCTATAGTGAAAGAGCTCAGGGGATCCAGTGGCTAGTGGATCTGAAGTCTAGTGAGAGAGACTGGGAGCTCGTTGAGTGAAGACCCACAGTGAGTGAGTGTAGGGTAAAGATAACTGTTGGTATTGCAGAAAGTTAAATACCTTTACCGCTAGTAAAAGCTAACAAGATTGTTGCCATAGGGGACAGCGGTCCTATCTATACAGAAGTGGTGTCCGGCTGGAGGCCTTCACCTGTATAGCTGTCTACCTATAGAAGTCTCGGAGTCTGCCAATTAACAGTGCATCTACCTAAGGGTGTCCTGACCCTAATCCTCTCTCCCACAGTTCTGTTTAAGAGACAATAAATCTCTTTGCATTCAAAAAGTGTCTGGCGCTCACCTGTTCATCTTGCATTACACTCACCATGCCTTGTAACCCATTCTACACTGAAGGATGTCAGCTGTCCTTAACGCTGGAGGTCACCATTGGAATTCAGGGGCCCCTGCTACATTTGGCGCCCGGGCAAAGGCATTATTCCTACAGCAGTCGCCCCTAGCAACTGGCTACAACTACCTTGGTATTTCATCTGGCTCTGTGGGAAAATGGCAAGTAACATCTTGACTTCATATAGACTGTGTTATTGTGCATTCCAACAATGTGGGGAAGAACCAACATGTCTCATTGCTCATGGGAGAGTATCAGCCTGGTCTTTTGACACTTCACGCCAGTGCTGCAAGGGTTAAAATGGACTCCATTAAAGTTTTGGCGCTCTGCAAAGGAGCAGAGGTGGGCGCTGAAGTTTCCAGAAAGTATCTGCACCAATGCGTTGGCAGGGGGAGGAGCCCCTGCTCTGCAGAGGAGGATAAGGAAGTGCTGCCACGTGTGCTTGGTTGTGGGTTGGAGATGATGGCGCAGTTTGGAAGTACTATGGCCAGGGCTTTTTATCAGCGGGAATGTGGGGAACACAGTTTCGGCACCTCCAGCACTGAATGTATGTAATGGCAAGGAGTGCTGGGTTGTGCTACAGTGTCTATTGATGCTGGCTGCTGGCGGATCTATTGTTGCTGGTGGGGATCAATTTCTGCAAAAGGGTTGATTGCTGCTGGGGAGGTCTATTGTTGCTGGTGGGGGATCTATTGTTGCTGGGGTGGGTCTTATGTTGCTGGGGGGTCAGTTGTCGCTGGGAGGGATCTACTGCTGAGGAAGCAGTCTATTATAGCTGGCTGCTAGAGGGTCTATTATTGCTGGGGGTATTTTGTTGTAGGTGGTCCATTGTTGCAGGGGGGGATCTATTGTTGCTGGTGGGTCTATTGTTGTTGCCTGTGGGGAGGGGGGGTCTATTTTACTACTTTTCTTGTTATCAATAACAAATTCCATACAAATGACTTAGTACCACAAATGTTACTTGGTTCTGTATTCTCTAAAAGGGGCAGTGCTGGGAGGTGGGTAGGGGGTGGAACCAAGGACTGGTGCTCAGAAGTAGGTAGGGGCAAAGACAATGGGTTACTCCCAAAAGGGGGAGTTCCTGCACCTATTCTCTGAGAAAAAAAGCCCTGACTATGGCGGATTGGAAGATGTATGCCCCGGGTGTTGGCTTTGGACTGAGTGAGCCCAAAGGTGTTCTGACTGACACTGGAGTGCAGTATACACCTAAGGGTAGTCTTGCCCTGTACACGGCTGGAGGCTATGAGGCCTTGGGACTGATCTGCGGGAAGTGTTCTGGTTTGGCCACGCATCTGGGGCCTTGGATTGTCTGTGGACATTGTGGGGAACCCCTGCTCCAGGTAGTGGCACCAGCCCAAACTCTGCAGATACTGCAAGTGGAATGGGACAAGAAAGTTGCCGTCTCGGCTGGGAGCGGCATCGAGAGTCCACCTGCTATCACCCGGCTAGTGAGAGAAGCTGCTCCTCCTGCTTCTGTGCCTGCTTCAGGGCCCAGCCACAGTCGCCCCTCGAGGCCGTGGTCGGGCCCACCTGCTCTCCTTGATGGCGGAATCACAGAGAAAAAGAATACTGGAGTCAGGTAAGCCTGCAAGGGGTGAAAGTGGTGTGCCAGTAGGGGAGGTGATACCTGTGGCCATTAAGGGAGATAATGCGGTTGTGCCAATTAAAGCCAGCTCCAAGCACAACTATTTCCCAGCCGAAGAATGCTCCACCATATCTACAATGAGCGAAATTATAAACGCAACACTTTTGTGTTTGCCCCTATTTATCATGAGCTGAACTCAAAGATCTACGACTTTGTCTATGTACACAAAAGGCCTATTTCTCTCAAATATTGTTCACAAATCTGTCTAAATCTGTGTTAGTGAGCACTGCTCCTTTGCCGAGATAATCCATCCACCTCACAGGTGTGGCATATCAAGATGCTGATTAGACAGCATGATTATTGCACAAGTTTGCTTTAGGCTGGCAACAATAAAAGACCACTCTAAAATGTTCAGTTTTATCACACAGCACAATGCCACAGATGTCACAAGTTTTGAGGGAGCGTGCAATTGGCATGCTGACTGCAGGAATGTCCACCAGAGCTGTTGCCTTTGAATTGAATGTTCATTACTCTACCATAAGCTGTCTCCAAAGGTGTTTCAAAGAATTTGGCAGTACATTCAACCGGCCTCACAACTGCAGACCACGTGTAACCACACCAGCCCAGGACCTCCACATCCAGCATCTTCACTTCCAAGATTGTCTGAGACCAGCCACCCGGACAGCTGCTGCAACGATCAGTTTGCATAACCAGAGAATTTCTACACAAACTGTCAGAAACTGTCTCAGGGAAGCTCATCTGCATGCTCGTGGTCCTCATCAGGGTCTCGACCTGACTGCAGTTCATCATCGTTACCGACTTGAGTGGACAAATGCTCACATTCAATGGCGTCTGGCAATTTGGAGAGGTGTTCCCTTCACGGACGAATCCCAGTTTTCACTGTACAGGGCAGATGGCAGACAGCGTGTATGGCATTGTGTGGGCGAGCGGTTTGCTGATGTCCACGTTGTGGATCGAGTGGGCCATGGTGGTGGTGGGGTAATGGGCAGGCGTATGCAATGGACAACGAACACACGTGCATTGTAATGATTGCATTTCGAATACACAGAGATACCGTGACGAGATCCTGAGGCCAATTGTTGTGCCATTAGTTCACGACCATCACCTCATGTTGCAGCATGATAATGCATGGCCTCATGTTGCAAGGATCTGTACACAATTCCTGGACGCTGAAAACATCCCAGTTCTTGCATGGCCAGCATACTCACCGGACATTTCACCCATTGAGCATGTTTGGGATGCTCTGGATCAGCGTATACGACAGCGCGTTCCAGTTCTATCCAGCAACTTTGCACAGCCATTGTAGAGGAATGGACTAACATTCCACAGGCCACAATAAACAACCAGATCAACTCAATGCGAAGGAGATGTGCTGCACTGCGTGAGGCAAATGGTGGTCACACCAGATACTGACTGGTTTTCGGACCCCCCCAGACCCCCCCAATACAGTAAAACTGCACATTTTAGTGGCCTTTTATTGTGGCCAGTCTAAGGCACACCTGTGCAATAATCATGCTGTCTAATCAGCATCTTGATATACGAAACCTTTGAGGTGGATGGATTATCTTGGCAAAGGAGAAGTGCTCACTAACACAGATTTAGACAGATTTGTGAACAATATTTGAGAGAAATAGGCCTTTTGTGTACATAGAAAAAGTCATAGATCTTTCAGTTCAGATCATGATAAATAGGGGCAAACACAAAAGTGTTGCGTTTATAATTTTGCTCAGTGTAATTCGAGTGTTCCCTCTGACGGGATCTCCGAAACTGTTCCTAGACAATTTTTCTTGGACTGGAAAGTGGAGTGATAGCGAAGAGGAGCAAGTATGTGATTTGGAGGAGGATGAGATTCCTCCTGGGCCTACTGCAAGTGTTAATATTGAACTGTCTGCTAGTGTTGCCCCAAATGTGCGTATCATTAAGTCTTTTAAGGAGGATCGCTGGGAACATTGGGTCTCTAAAGTTGTTTCCACTAAACTGATAGAGGCAACTAAGTCCAATTGCAAACGTGATGTTGTTGCAGGATACCCGGTTCAGCGTGCTCCAGACCCACGGGTCCTACTGGGTATGGAGACCCTAAGACACTGTCCAAAGTACAGTGCATCATCATTAAGAAAGTGGCTGAGGAATACGTTTATTTGTATCCCTGTATACTGGCCCATCTAGGGGAGGAGATCCAGGATAAAGAGACTAAATGGATAGACAAAACTGTGCGAAGTTTCCTTAGGATCCCTCTGCGGGTGGACTTCCCAAATTTGTCCCCCAAGATAGCCGAGAAGTATCTGTCAGTGCTGCACGCCTGGGGCTATGGTCGCAAAATTAACATGGATAGTGTGATCATCCGCAGGCCTAACAAGGCAGACATTCGACACTGCATTACCACGGTAAACAGTAAAGGAGGGGCCTTGAAATTACCGGATCCCAGGTATTACTGGTAAATGATGTTGGACTGTGTTTCCCTGACACTGTGGATTACAAATGTGTGCTTTGTGGAGTTAAGGTGCTATGCTGAGAAACCACTCCACCCTTTGTACAAGAATTGTTGCTAGTGGGGAACACTCCTGTTGGCTGTATTGCTGGGACTGTGCTGGACTGAATGCTGCCGGCAGATAAAGGGAGTGTCCACCTGAGTCACGCTGGCTAGTGCTGTGAAGTTGCCAGTGTACCTTCCTCTGAAAAGTAACCTGTTGATGTGACTTTCAACCTGTTTGTTCTTCAACCAATGAGGAAATCTTTCTCAGTTCCCAGTTGTCACACCAACAGACTGAGATTACTATTGCAAGGGGACCTGTGTTCAGAAGTGCGGTCCCTTGCACCATGGCCTGGCTGCTTGTTGCCTGATTGCAGCCATGCTTCCTGTCCCCACAGTTGTCCCTGAGAAGAAGGGAGGCTGCTGGGAAATATTATTCCACCCCGTGTGAAAAAATTTGGTGGACTGTGAAACGTCAAGGACACTGGGGTGTTTGGCTAGTTAGGTAGAATGAGCTATGGCAAAGGGGCAAATTCTCACCTTACATTTGAATGATGAACTGTTCAATGTACCAGGATTGTTTCCTATACTGGTAACCAGGTGGCGTGAGTAGTGCCAACCTGAGTGAGCTTTTATTCATATTATGTGTATTGCTGATAGAACATACTAAGGAAAGTTTCTGTAGGTTATTTGGGGAAGGGGGTGGCATCTTCGGATGAGGTTGGGGCCAGCTTTCATTTATATGTGTGCAGTTTAGATATATTATAGGGTGTATTTACACTGCTATGCTGTTCTTGGCTGAGGGCAATTAACAACTTCTTAAGATTAACTTATATATATATTGCACCATAGGGATAGGATGCATGTGCACTAATGTTTATTTTCTCTTTCAGGTGTTCCTGCACCATTGCGTCTTCCTTGGACAAGGAGAGACAGTGACCTGACATGGATAATAATGCTAACTATTCATGCCCCTTACTACTGAATTTATTAGATAGATAGTTATGATATAAGGCTACTGTTTATATGTTTCCCTTAACTGTTTGGGTGGTACGCCACATGTAAAATTGTATATAATGTCTAATATTTATCTGCCCCGTGTGAACTGCCTTTCGTTCATGTATATATTATACATGTTTACTCCATGTGGTGTGCCACGTGTATTGTTTGTTATTATTATTCTTTTCCTGTTTCCCCACCCATCCCAGTTTTTCCCAGGACATTCGCTCTCAGGCTTAAGTGCTCAAATTATTTTCTGGAACTCCGAGATGTAGTTTTCCTAGGCAGGGGAAGAATGTAGCACCCTGATGTTTAGGTTGCTGTTGAATTTATTTTCCGGGTGGTGGTTGTCTTGGCCGGTTGGTGGGGGTTGATTGATTTCGCCCTGGTTCTGGGGTTGCTGCACTTCTCTCTTCTGTTGCTGGATGGCCGGGTTTCTGGTGACATTGGATGGAACGGGGGCATTGCAAGGACAGATTAAGAATGAATGATGTGTCTCAGCCAATGGGCAGGGATTTTCTTGGGTCCCTTGACCTGCTGAGAGAGCCTATTTATTTGGGTGGAGTCAGGTGATCGGGGATCTGAACCTGCTGGAAGGCTGTCTGGGTGGATGTGTGTTGTATTGCCCCGGGCTGCTAGGCCAGAAACCTAAGGCCTATCCCAGGGACATTTGGCTGCTGAGAGCCTATCCAGAAGTAGTGCAGGGTGGGGACTGCAGGTTTGTAGTCCAACCAAATGTAACGATTCCGCCGGCCGGGGAACCTGTCGTGGTCAGAGGTAGAGGGGAAGCTGTTGCCACAAAGGGACCATCCACCTTGCTACCGGAGACCACAGTGAGTGAGCTGAGCCCAGTACCAGAGCAGACTTCTCACCAACTGGGGACGGTGAAGAAGTGGGAAAGCATCAGCAAGTGCCAAGTCAGGGACCCAGCGGGCCAGAAGAGGTGATGCTTGTTGAGTGCCAAGCCAGGTACCTAACGTGTCAGCAGGGGTGAAGCTTGAGGAGTATCTGTGAGTGCCAAGCCAGGGACCCAGCAGTGAAGCGGGGGTGACGCTTGAGGAAGATACTGAGTGTTACAGTGAAAGAGCTCAGGGGATCCAGTGGCTAGTGAATCTAAAGGCTAGTGAGAGAGACTGGGAGCTCGTTGAGTGAAGACCCACAGTGAGTGAGTGGGGGGTAAAGAGAACTGTTCATATTGCAGAAAGTTGAATACCTTTACCGTTCGTAACAGCTACAATATTGTTGCCATAGGAAACAGCGGTCCTACCTATACAGAAGCGGTGTCCGGCTGGAGTCCTTCACCTGTATTACTGTCTACCTATAGAAGTCTCGGAGTCTGCCAATTAACATTGCATCTACCTAAGGGTGTCCTGGCCCTTATCCTCTCTCCCACAGTTCTGTTTAAGAGACAATAAATCTCTTTGCATTCCCAAAGTGTCTGCCGCCCACCTGTTCATCTTGCATTACACCCACCATGCCTTGAAACCCACTCTACACTGAAGGATGTCAGCTGTCCTTAACTCTGGAGGTCACCATTGGACTTCAGGGGTCCCAAGACTTTGCTACCATTACATTGATCCAGCTTGGACCAATGTAACTATGCATATACCATACCTTCGGGATCCCTCTAAAAGCTGGAAATCACTGCAGTAAACATCGCTACTTGAGTGATTTGCACTAGCTTCCATATCCTGTGCTGAACAGCTGCCTGCTCCATTCTGAACATGAAAGGCTGGGCGCTTGGCACTGGTGCTAGTCAGAGAACGCTATGCATTTTCTCAATAAATGCAATGGGTTCCCTGCTTTGATGAGCTGGAGAGGCAGGGCAATGACTGCTCTCCACCTTGTCCAATCAGAGGATGCTTTGCATTCACTGAGCAAATGCAAAGCATTCTCTGAATGGCCAGCGGCTGACCTCTTGTGTTCACATTGCAGCAGGGCAACTGATTGACATGGAACCTGGAAGCTAGGGGAGATCCCTCAGGTATGGTATGCATATACTGTACCATACCCTGTGAACTATAATAATATACCGTATATACTCAAGTATAGGCCAACCCAAATATAAGCCGAGGCACCTAATTTTACCACAAAAAACTGGGAAAATGTATTGACTTGAGTATAAGCCTAGGGTGGGAAAACTTACTGGGTAAACAATGCCCATTTGCAGCCTCACTGTGCCCATTTGCAGCCTCATTGTGCCCATTTGCAGACTCACTGTGCCCATTTACAGCCTTACTGTGCCCATTTGCAGCCTCCTTGTGCCCATTTGCAGCCTCACTGTGCCCATTTACAGCCTCACTATGCCCATTTACAGCCTCACTGTGCCCATTTGCAGCCTCATTGGGCCCATTTGCAACCTCATTGTGCCCATCTGCAGCCGTACCTTTGATTACTAAAACAGTGGGTGTCTCCCGCTGTGTTATGCAGTCTGTTTGGAGGCCGACCATTGTAACAAAGCCCGCCTCCTCCTTGTCCATGATAGGCGGAACACTGATACAGTTTCCCAGCATTGTATCAGTGTTCCTCTATCATGGACAAGGAGGAGGCAGGGCTATGTTACAATGGACAGCCACCGAACAGACTGCATAACACAGCGGGAGACACCCGCTGTTTTAGTAATCAAAGGTAGATGGGCACAGTGAGGCTGCACCCTCGCTCGAGACCCCCACTCGAGACCCTGACGTGAGTATAAGCCAAGGGGGGTGTTTTCAGCCTAAAAAAAGGGGTGGAAATATACGGTATATGTCGAAATAGTCACACTTATTCAAGAGATCAATGGCACCCACATCCCAAATATAAATTTATGAAGAAGAGCTGGAGAGGGGGATTTTAATGGTGCCACAAATATACACAAACATTTTTTTTTTTAAATAAAAAAAGAAATATTTTATTAATTCCAAAGTTAAAAAGAGTATACGATGTTAACTCTCAAGACAAGAAGTATACTGTATATATTTATCACTGAACATAGGCTACAAGCACACCTATACCCAGGTGTCAGGTATATGTCAGGTCCATCTATTTTCCCTTTATGTTTTAGTTTAAATAAATTTGAAGGGTAACTCCACTTTCATGGGGAAAAAAATAGCAAATAAAGAAAAAATAATATAGCGCATACAATTACGACACAAGTCATATTGTAATTGAATGTTATTAAAAATGACCTTACCTTTTCAAACTGCAGCTCTGTAATTGTCTGTAAAATGCAATATGACTACTTGGAGGGGTTTTATACACATAATATGTACAGAGCACCCCCCAGAAACATAATTTTCTGCTTGTGTGATTAGCTCTCTAATTTTCCCTGAAGTCTAAGATATAAGTCAGATTTCAGGCATCCCCTGCAACAAAAATGTCATTTTTGGTGAGATACTCCCAATAGGAACACGTCTAAAGAGATGCAGACCCTGCAATTTTCCTCATTAGAGCTCTGCAGGTGCACAGCTGACTGATAATTATGAAACCACTCCCATTATACTCACTTTGTCACATGGATACTGTGACAGACCTAGCCAGGACAGAGGCTTTTAGAGGGGACTGAATGCTAGCCTCTTGCCTACCGACTATGGGCCCTGGCATTTGGGGGAACGGTGATCTTTGTGAGCTGTATGCCTGGGGATGCTTGAGGTGGTGTTACTTTGGATTCAGGTCCATATCCCCCAAGACACACAGACTCTGGGAACCCTGTATATGCCATATTAGAAATAGTGACTGATTCATACTGTTGGGACACATACTGTTAGATGCTAATGTCATCAACTCCGGCCACCTGTCTGTTGTCTTCTATAATGTAAATGAGTCTAGTCTGGCTTGCCACAGCTTCTAAGAGTATTTCACCTATTGTTGTTTGTGCTAATTAACCTTGATATTGTATGAAGGAGTTCTGTGTTGATGTTTATGATAATGTATAATCTACTGTGTGAAGCTCTGTGACAACAAGTCTGACCTGTAGTGAAATCCTTATTAATCATAACAATGCTCAGGAGGGCATGGTGTCATATCGGCTGCTTTAAGGGATTAGTTAATTAGCTCTTGTTAATTCTGTTTCAGGTTACAGTTGTATTGTTAGAGTAATACGAGCAGGAGGGAGGAACCTCCTCTTTTACTGTGTATAAGACTTGTATTTTGGTTCTAATAAAAGAGTCCATGTTCAGCAACTAAACAAGTATCGTCTTGTTTTGTGCTTGTGAGCGGTTGGAATATCTGGTATCTATACTCAGACTGGGATGAAGCGGTATATGACGAAAGCACTCAAGCCGAGTGTGGGACGTTACATTACATTGGTGGAAGCAGTGGGATGCTTCCTGCAGTCTGGGACATCCAAACTTACACCTGGATCCAAGGTCCGGATAGCAGGAGAGGATAGGAGAGGTAGAGATACCAGCCGCCATGGAACAGGAATTCCAACGCCTCAGATGACGTCTTGATGACGAAACGCGTAAGGCGTGGTCACATGGTATGCACACGTCGCTTTCTACGTTTGACTCTGTGTGAGCTTCCGGTTTTGTTAGTTAGGCTGTGGAACGCACACGCCGTTACCACGCCACCTTAGCGGCTATTGGTTTCAAGCCAGCGGAGCATTGTCAGCTCCCATTTAACATTTTTTTTTTTATTCTTTTGTCTAATAAATTCATATCTTTTCGGATTTACGCTATGAGGCTTCCTTGTTTTCTCTAACATGAACTTGCTCCGGTGGACACCATTTAAAGAGTGATAGTGAATTAAGTGGGAAGGAGATCACGGACCCTGAGAGAGGGATTTCTGTCATCCAGGATTCCGGCTATTGGATCTACATATGCCCTTTACCCCTGCAGGGATTGGGCTTTCCGGTGAGTGTGGGCACAAGTGGGGGCCTAACTAAAAACGGACTACACCAGTACTGAAAATCTGCTGGGGATTACCTGTATATACACACCATCTGCGCACAGGGACTTCTTTTACACTGATTGGACAATTTTTATTGGACAATTTTTATTGGTGCACATGAAATTTATACACGTTTTTGGTTGCACACATTCACGAACTGATTGATCATATTTATATTTTTTGACTGCTGCACATTTATTAATTATATATATTTAGCACTCACTTTTTCTGAATTTTTTCAGTAAATTTCAGAGGATTTTTAGTCGTTCATTTTTTATGTCACATGGCACGTTAGTGGAATTTTTAATGTGGATATGTTTTAGTGTCACTTATACCAGTTTTTTATATATATATTTTTTATGTTCTTTATGTTTCTTTTCACTTCGTACTAATGTTGGTGACTTGCACACCCACATCCTATATAATATATACACTGTAAATGGTTGTAGCATTTTTTTAGGATTTTTTCATCAGATTTGTTGTGGACTTTGGTGGACACATTTTATATATTTTTATTCATTTATTCACTTGTTAGCTTTCACCTCCTTAAATTGTCTGTGAACAGCGCCACTCCCCTATTAGAACATACTTTAGTACATGGATTGCACTTCGGTGTTTTCCTTTTGCTTGGGGGGCTGCAGTTCCTTGCTGGTATTGATCCTAAGCGCGGAATATTTGATTTTCATTTTCAACAGGAATTCAGAAGGAGTTTGCGAGAGATGCAGATACAGCACAGAGGTCCAGTATCAGAGCGGGTCCTGCTGGGATAGTTTGATTCTATCCGCTGCGAACTCTGAAAGGAAGTGCTAGCCCGTGAGCAGCAACACCAGGGAAAAGTTCTCCCCTCCATCGAGGAAAGGTACTGGTAGCAGTATGGATTGCAGGTGCTGTTTTTGGGAGAAAAAACGCACAAGCAGCAGACAGCTGAATTAAGCAGGCTGGTCTGGGCAGAGATGCGGCTGGATGAGAGTTACAGAGCCCTCCGGTAGCATGTATCCCAAGCATGCCCATGGATAGTGGATGACAGCCCAATGGAAGGCTTTAGCTATGGCGGCCTGGGACTGTTGTATGTGAAGCTGACAGGGGACCCTAACTTTGGGAGTGATTTGGAGTGGCGGTTGGACGAAATCATGGATTTCAGAGAAGGGCTACTGAACGTCTCGGAAGTGCACTGGGCACTGGAAGATTTATGCCCCGTACACACGGTCGGATTTTCCAATGGAAAATGTCCAATCGGAGCGTGTTGTCGGACATTCCGACCGTGTGTGGGCTCCATCGGACATTTTCCATCGTATTTTCCGACACACAAAGTTTGAGAGCAGGCTATAAAATTTTCCGACAACAAAATCCGATCGCGTCAATTCCGATCGTGTGTGGCCTGTTCCGACGCACAAAGTGCCACGCATGCTCAGAAGAAATTCCGAGACGGAACAGCTCGGTCGGGTAAAATTAGCGTTCGGAATGGATACAGCACTTTCGTCACGCTGCAATGTTAAAAATGGTTTAATACAGCGCACTCTATTCTTCTTTATAATGTGAGAAGAATGAAGTAGTTTTGCTGCTCATATTCACACAGACTTCTCACAAACTTATTTCTTTACTATTTATCGGGATTCCCTCAATATATTTTGATTTGTCACATCTGACAACATTATTTTTGTGTTGGTTTTTTTTTTTTGGTTTTAAGGCAGATTATTTTTTTTTTTGGTTTGTCTTTTTTTCAAGGCTGATCTTTGTTTTATTGTATTTTAATTTTTACTCCAGAATATTTTTGTGTGTGTTTTGTGTGTCAAGTTACCACAACACCATTGATATGGTGTTCTATTTAATCTGTAGGAGATTGTTTGGTGTTGTTGTCTCTTGTTAATTTCACATTGTACTTTCGAAATGTACCTGAATCCTCACCAACAAACTGTCCTATTTGGATGAAAACACACATAGGAGAGTATAATTTTCCCCAAAAATTCCTTTATTAATGGCTCACAACTAAACAAAGAGGGAGGCAACGCTGGAGAAACAGCAGATGTGGGTGAAGCCTTGGACCCCCAGGGCAGACATCAACTATTTTCAAGCAAAATTGGTGGCCTGAGGAGTCCATATATAGGGGAGTGCAGTCTGGTCCAGAAGTCCCAGAGATCCGGAAAGCAGCAGATGACATCTGTGGTCATACAAGAGACTGCAGCTTTTGTCAGACCAGACTGAACCCAGGGCCATCACTCTCTGGTCTTCCTTCAACGCTTCCTTCCACGCTGTGGCTCTGGTGGTGGAGTTGTGGCAGCAGGAGGAGGAGGAGGATGGTCCAACTCAATCACGTCGGTCTTGGGTGTGATTTCGCCACTCACCCCCTTAGTTAGGACTTTATAAATAAGTTGCTCACACATGAGGCGTTGACCCTCCTGCATGCCCTGCAGTTTTGTGGCAGCCATGCAGGCAAAGGCCTCTTCAGGAGTGGGTAAGGCTCTGAGGGACGCAGAAGCCTCCTGAATAAGCCTGAGCACAGAATCCTGAACGTGACTTCCCTTCCTGGGTCTTTTGTATGGAAGGCGGAGGGGAGGAACCTGCGATTCGGTCAGGCTGCGACTGGTCCCAGGCTTCTCCTGGCTGACACTTAGCCCCGCCTCCTCCTGGCTGCCACTAACCCCTGCCTCCTCCTGACTGCCACATTCCACAACCTCCTCCTGGCTGAGGTCTTCCTGTGTATAAAAAAGGGACATAGTTTTAGTTTTTTATTCATCAATCACACACAATTTTTACCTCATGACTGTTGCAAATTGAATGTTAACAAATATAACAGACTATCATTCTGAGCCCAGCATTTTTCATTCTTGTCCCAATTTTGGGTGCCCACTACTGTCTATTGATATGTCAAACACTTTTTCAATCAGCAATTAGTGATCAATAATAAAATCTAGTAAAGATCATTTCTTTATTGACCAGAAATCTGTAGAAGAATGCTATACCTGACTCCAGCTGGGCTCCTCCACTTCTTCCCGGCTGGAAGGCCCAGGTTGGACATCGGAAGCCTCAGCTGGGGTGGAAGGAAGAGTGGAAGGAAGAGTGTAGAGGGATTTCCTGACTTCAGTGTGGTCTGACAGAAATCGCAGTCTCTCATAGTACCACAGTCTGAGGACATAAATGTCATCTGCTGCAGCTCCGGACCTCTGGGAATCCGTGACCTTCTTGCGCTCCCTAAGATAAGTGCTCCTCAGGCCACCAATTTTGTTTTTTAAATAAGGGATGGTTGCTGTGGGTCCCCATCGGCTTCACCAACTCCAGCAGTGTCTCCAGCGCTGCCTGCCTCTTTTGTTTATTATTATAATGAGGATGTCTCACCTGTTAGACAGGGCAGCTCCCTGTACTTGTCTATGAACAGGGGGAGAAAGTTGTGGTCATTGAAGCCATCCATTTTCTCTGCAAGACACAACACAAGAAAAACCCTAAGGTCAGGCCAAACTCTCCTAATCTTGTTACAATATAGGCTTCAATTTTGAAGCAGTATAGGCCCAAGTGTAGATCTTACCTTCGTTATCACGATCGGTGCCTCCGATGCTCCTTCCTCCGCTCACAGAACGTACGTAATACGCACGCGTGTTACGCTTTATACACACTGCACATGCGTGTAACTCCGCCCGCCCCTGACGTTCTTTCTAGTCTATTCCCCTCCCCTTTTCGTTCTGCGCAGTGGGGGAAGAGCACATGGCGGATACACAGCAGGTGCGTGCTAATTACAGCAACGAGGAGGAGGAGGAAAGCCCGGATCCGGAGACGTCCCGATCCACAAGGAGATTTAAGGCCTCAAATATGTCCTTTGGGGAGATGTTGGAGATGGTGGACATCCTGAAGAAGGCCGACTATGACGGGAAGTATGGACCTTACCCCAACCCCAATGTCAGAAAGGCCAAGATCATGGCGAAAGTGGTCAAATGTCTGCACCGGAATTTTGGGGTACGACGATCAGCTCAGGAAGCGGTGGTCGGACCTCAAATTACGAGAACATGAGCAGTACAGAAAGATCCGGAGAGTGCTGCAAAAAAGTAAGTAATTGTCCTGTGTTCCTATTCTTTTTGTGTTTATTACGTTCGTGCTGCTCCATGTGCTTTTCTTAAAAGTGTACATTTTAAAATGGCAACTTTCATGTTCATGGGCACATTATTCGTTCGTATCAAACATTTTTCTTTCGGCCTATAAAACACCATTGTTTTGGCCATATGCATTTGGCCACATTTTTTACGCCCTACTTGTATGAAACTAATTTGGTTCTGTAGATGTGTTTGTTACTAGAATGAAATGCAAACTAGATTCTGTGTAAGGAGAGGACACTGAGCAGCTGTTTTCACATCTGGACACTGGAGCACTAGTGTGGGACCCCAGAAAACCATTTTTATTAGGGGGGCCACACAGGTGCTCCAGTGTATACTATAAGGGTGACTCCATCTGTGAAGCTTGTACAAAACAGGTAAAAAGTATTGCAGCTTGACAAAGGACACTGAAAATGCTACATTTTGGAACTCGGCCAAAATAGACAATTGTACCCCACTTCCAAGCAATGTTTCCTATTTATAGTTCTGCCATCAAATATCTGTGTGCGAAGTATACCATTTTTGTTTTACATAGGGGAGAAAAGACTCGGAGGACACCCCTCATCCGAGGAGACCAGAGACCCCCCACCTCTGGAAGAAGGGGAAATACCCCCAACCCAAGCAGAGCAGGAGGAGGAAGAAGATGTGGTGGAAATTGTCACCACAACAGGTGAGTGTCTGCGACCACAGGCTCAGGTAAGAGATGGATGCCGGCATATTTTTGATACCTGTTTTTGTTTGGTTTCTCTCTTTTTAGGTGATCGTGATGTTGTGGATCCAGATCCTTTCACATCAGAAAGTACCCAGATCCTGATCGGGGAGATCATGGGGTGTAATTTAGAATTGGAAAACCTCAAGAAAAACATCAATGATGTTGTTCAAAAAAATAAAAACATCATTGATGTTTTGGGGCGAGTTTAAAACCCCTCCAAACCCCTTTGTTTTTTGTGTGCTACAATGTTAAAAATGTTTTAGTGATTTTTAGAAAAGTCAAATTTGGAGGATGCACACAGTGTGCCAACATGTGCTATCTGCCATCACGGGAGATCAATGGACGCGTTTTGGGGGTACAACCCCTTCCTCAATAATAAAGTAGCTGAGAGGAAGGGGTTTCTCCCCCAAAACACGTCCCTTGATCCCCCGTGATGGCAGCTAGCACATGTTGACATTGGCAAAATTGTGTGCATCTTCCAAATTTGGCTTTTCCTGGGGTGACTTCACCCCATCTGAATGCAATATCAAACACAGTTCCTAAATACTCATGTCTGATATTGCCTTCAAGTTCTACCAAATGTGCACTTTCTAAGTTCAAGATTTGTGACTTTCTTGTTGCCTGTTTTAACTTAAATGGACATTTCTATTTTTGATAATGCCACCCCAAAAATTGTTATACAACAAACATGTTGGTTTGTTTTAAAAACCTTTTCTAAATGCACATGTGATTGTACAGGTATTAAAAAGATTGTTAATCAAGAATGTGTGGATTATTGTCTCAACGCTACAACACTTTTGTGGTGATGTAATTGCTGCTTTCTGTGAAAATGGGGGTTATTTCCTAAGGGCAAATCCTCTTTGCACTACAAGTGCAGTTTCAGTGCAGTTTCAAGTGCACTTGTAGTGCAAAGTGTCTTTGCCTTTAGTAAATAACACCCAACAGTGCTTTGTATAAGGTTACACAATCACGCCATTTTCAGGACTCCCCACATTTCTGTCAGGGTCAGCTAAAACAAACACAAGCAGTAAATGTCACCAAAGATTTGTTTTTTTTATTTGGTAAAGGCTTCACAAATTGTCTGGCATATTGATGGCCCCCCTACCCGCAAAGAACTCAAGGTATCTTAACCGGACATCACGGGCACTCAGGGAGGGCAAGCCAGGACGGCCACTTTCAAGCACCGTCAGGGTTGTTTCATTTAGAATTCTGGCCTCAGGCCCAACTGAGCCAGCATAGTTGGCAGAATGTTGGCGTAAAAAGTTATGTAGAACACAGCACGCCAGGATTATATGATTAAGTTTATACTCCGCCATATGGATGGGTGTCAGAAATAGGCGGAACCGGCTGGCCATGATTCCAAATGTGTTCTCCACCACTCTTCTGGCTTTGGCCAGCTGGTAATTAAAAACCCTCTGTTCCGGGGTGAGGTCCTCATCGGGAATGGCCGCATAAGATGGTCCCCCAGCGCAAATGCTTCATCCGCAACGAAGACGAATGGGAGTCCTTCCATATTCTCTTCTGGAGGTGGCAAGTCCAAGCTGCCATTTTGGAGACGCCTGTAAAACTCCGTCTGGACAATGACTCCACCATTGGACATCTGGCCATTCTTCCCCACGTCCACATACAGGAACTCGTAATTAGCCAACACCACCGCCAACATCACAATACTATTGAACCCCTTGTAATTATAATAGTACGACCCCGAGTTGGGGGGTGGAACGATGTGGATGTGTTTCCCATCAATTGCCCCTCCGCAGTTAGGAAAGTCCCACCGCTGGGCAAAGTGGGAGGCCACAGTCTGCCATTCCTGTGGCGTGGAAGGAAACTGTTGAGGAAAACAAAAAAACTTAGTATTTTTGCACATAAACACGGAAAGCAGATTAGACACAAACATTCTTGGCCAACATCCAGATAAGATTTATTAAGGGGAAATTTACAACACCAAAGTATAAGGTACACCTATCATATTCCCCCTCCCCCCTCTCATGGGCCATTTCTAACATTATAGGGGGGTGGGGAATCTTGGACAGGTAACCCTCTTCACTTCATTGAGAGATGAATGCCTAAATAATGGGTATTACTTGGAACAGCCCCTCCTTAGTTACACTATTGGCAGCCCACTGGACAGGTAAGAAGTGTCATAATACAAAGATATAAATCACACTGTACACATTTGAGCACATTTGGACATTCTGCTATTACCTATCAAGATAATAATAGGATATAAAAACTTTAAACAGTACCATTTGAAAGTATACAGGCAGGCCCTTGCACTACATGCTTTGGGGAATTCATCCATAAATCTGAGCACAGAAGAGATGGGTATAGTGTGTATGGGTTTGGCAAAGTCAGCAGATAGATGATTGAGGATAGATAGAGAATTGGTATCAACTGACTTAGCAGTTGGGGGGAGGTAGGGTTAATAAAAATGATTTGGGGACACTACAAAAAAAAACCTCTGGCACTCTGCCTGAATTTAAAGCACAAATCACATTTAAAAACATTTTAGGGGATGTTTGGGGTAAAACACTACTATGGAGCTGATAAAATACATTGTTAAGTGACTACATGAGGTGAATATAGGGCCAGGAGAGCATGCTGGGGAGGTTTGTGAAGGCAAATATGTATGAAGGACTAAAAAAATAATTACATAAAAATCCAGCATGCATGAGGACAAAGGGGACATTCACAGCATATTCCAATCATGGTAATTAGGGAATGAGGAAAGAAATACAATATATTATCAAACATTCAATACAATAAAATGTTATATTAAAGGATAAAAATCTTACCTTCATATACTCCTTCTGCAGGACCTGGATGATGGCAGAACAGGTCTCTGGGATAATGATCCCCAGAGCCTGGGAGGAGATGCCTGTCGAGAACTTGAGGTCCTGCAGGCTTCTCCCTGTTGCCAAGTACCGCAGGGTAGCGACGAGCCTCTGCTCCGGAGTGATGGCTTGCCTCATGTAGGTATCCTGCCTGCTGATATAGGGGGTCAGCGAAGCCAACAAACGGTGAAATACGGGGTCCGTCATCCAGAGAAAGTTCCTGAAATCATCAGGATTATTCTCACGGATCTCACAGAGCAAAGGCATATGACAGAATTGGTCACGCTGAAGCAACCAATTCTTGGTCCATGAACTCCTCCCCACCCTGTTCATGGACTGGACTTGTGTCAAGGTCAGGACCCCAACACCAAGCCCCCGCACAGCACGAACTCTACGAGGAGTACGTATACATGGCTAGAAAACAGTCGGCTGCTCAGAACGAAGTAACAGAACGCACTGAAGAACAGCAAGGCCTGTGAAGAGCGAACTGAAAAACAGTAACGAATGAACAAGAACACAATGACTAATCCAAGTCACGCGTAGCTTGCTTGCACGCACTGAAGAGCAGATACAAACCCACAAGCACAAACTGAACCGCAGAAAACGATCTGAAAACCACGAGTCTGAAAAAAGCGCGAATCGTCTCTCACCAAACTTTTACTAACACGAGATTAGCAAAAGGAGCCCAAAGGGTGCCGCGCTTGGTTCTGAACTGGCCTTTTCTAGTCTCGTCGTACGTGGTTGACGTCACCGCGTTGTTGGCAATCGGAAATTCTGACAACCTTTGTGCGACCGTGTGTACCCAAAACAAGTTTGAGCCTACATCCGTTGGAAAAAAATCCAACCGTGTGTATGGGGCAATAGAGTTTCTGGCCGTTCAGGAATGGGAGCTGGAGATCGCCTACAGACAGCTGCTAGACTCTGCTCAGCACCAGGGCTGGGCTCCCTTTGCCTGGGACTATCAGGAAATACCAGTTGACAACTCTGAAATCCTGGCTGAAGAGTCAGCAATGTGGCAGAGTAACAGTGTGCTTTGCCAACCCGCCCCCGCAGCTATGGACGCAGAGGTCTTGTGGCAGATGCAGCATTTGCTAACTGACCTTGATGAACCTGTTTCTGCATTGGATGATCTTGGATGGAGGAATGTGCTTGTCCAGCAGCATGCCAGAGAATCGGCAGTGGAAAATCTGGAGATTGTCAGCCCCGAAGCTGAAGTGCTGACAACAGAGCAGAGCTCTGCTAACCTCTGCCCAGCACCGATAGCATCTTCTGGGTTCCATGGACAGAAGATGGTGAACCTCTGTCCCCAGACACCAGTTGCAGAGACAGGGGATTTGATAGACTTTTCTGCTGAGGAAAAACAACCTGATCAGCCTCCAGCAGAAGAGCTGGTATCAGGACCAAAGTTCACTGTGCTCTGCCCAGCACCAACAGCAGTATCTGTGGAGTTGCAAGGAACTTTCCCAGCTGAAGCACTGGTCACCGAACAGACCTTTGCCCCACACCTGTGGCAGTTCTAGAGGCTTAGGGTGAGAAGGTGGCAATCACTTCCCAGCAGCAGATACAGGGGGAGAAGGGAGAGGAGGTGTTTGTCGTCCCTCCCCAACAGTTGGCCAGGGTGGAGGAAGCTGTCTTTCCTCCCCAGCAAAGATCCATGCACCTGAGAGACAGTACCATAGACATGTCGTCCCAGCAGCCAGATAAGGGAACAGAAAAGGAAGCAGCCAGCTCACCTCCCCACTGGCAGCTACACAGTTTTCGAGTGGAAGAATCCAGCCTCCTGCCCCAATGGTTAGCCAAAGAGGATGATATGGAGTCCCCAGCAGAAGTGCTGGCAACAGGGCAGAGTGCTATTAACCTCTGCCCAGCACCGGCAACAACTGTGGAGATCCAGGGAGCCGGGGCAGTCGGTCCCTCTCTCTGGCGACAAGCTGATGTAGTGAAGCTGCTACTCCCAGCTGAATCACTGGCAACAGGGCAGAGCGCCACTGGCCTCTGCCTAGCACCTACAGTGTTTATACAGCTTAATGAAACTGGGGTGATCGACCCCACTGCCCAGCAGCAGACAGAGCCCCGGAATGTTGAGAGAGAGTAAATGACCTCTGCCCCACACCTACTGGCGTCAACTATCCCTCGCAGCCAAGAATGGAGATCCTGCGGACTGACTATGTGAGTTCACTTTACCTGACTAACGCATGTCCAGACCAGGTTATGGTCTGGGACCTTGTTAGTCAACTTTTGATGGGGGAGAAATGTGACAGACTTTGCCAGGACAGAGGCTTTAGGAGGGGACTGAATGCTAGCCTCTTGCCTACCGACTAGGGGCCCTGGCATTTGGGGGAACGGTGATCTTTGTGAGCTGTATGCCTGGGGACCCTTGAGGTGGTGTACTTTGGATTCAGGTCCATATCCCCCCAAGACACATAGACTCTCGGAACCCTGTATATGCCATATTAGAAATAGTGACTGATTCATACTGTTGGGACACATACTGTTAGATGCTAATGTCATCAACTCCAGCCACCTGTCTGTTGTCTTCTCTAATGTAAAAGAGTCTAGTCTGGCTTGCCACAGCTTCTAAGAGTATTTCACCCATTGTTGTTTGTGCTAATTAACCTTGCTATTGTATGAAGGAGTTCGGTGATGATGTTTATGATAATGTATAATCTACTGTGTGAAGCTTGGTGACAACAAGTCTGACCTGTAGTGAAATCCTGATTAATCATAACAATGCTCAGGAGGGCATGGAGTCACATCAGCTGCTTTAAGGGATTCGTTTATTAGCTCTTGTTAATTCTGTTTCTGGTTACAGTTGTATTGTTAGAGTAATATGAGCAGGAGGGAGGAACCTCCTTTTTTACTGTATATAAGACTTGTATTTTGGTTCTAATAAAAGAGTCCATATTCAGCAACTAAACAAGTATCTTGTTTTGTGCTTGTGAGTGGTTGGAATATCTGGTATCTATATTCAGACTGGGAGGAAGCGATATATGATAAAAGCGCTCAAGCGGAGGGTGGAACGTTCCGTTACAGTTACAGACAAACACACAGCATTTCTTCAGAATAACAAAAGGTAGGAATCTGTAACAAAGGTTGTTAAAATCCTTGCAATGTACATAGTTCACCCAGAATGTGTTTTTTCTCAACAAAAGTGGAGTTGCGGTTTAAAAACCAACACTTTTATATTAGCTGTAGATTGAGTAGGGAATGGGTAAAATCCCTGTCTTGTGTTTTTTTCTTCTCTGTGTCCTGTTGGGGAGAATGCCTTTCATTTCCTGCCCCAAAGACAAAACAGGAAATTAAATCTGTAGTAAAGTAAAAAAGTCCTTCAAGATGTCCTCAAAACAGATGTACCAATTTGAGGATTTCCTTTTTATTCCTGCTCTGGTGACAATCCACAAAATGTTTAATTTCTATTGATTTCTTTTCACCGTGCCACAAGGTGAATCTCCCCAGCAAGGTTGCAGAAGTTAAAACCTACCAGAAGATCTATACCTTGGACACAAATCTACAAAAAAGTTTCGGCTTTAGATACCCTTTAACTGTAATTAATTCTCATTTCTTCCTTCTTAGCTCTTTTTAGCTTTTTTTACTAATTATATGTCAGTTTTTACCCCCTTCATGACCATGACTTCTAGCTAGTAATCAGTGGCAATGTGTATAGTCTATTGGGCTACCTCATTATTTATAATTTGTCTTTCAGGTTTTACTTTGCAACTTCTGCAATCATCTTTTATGGTTTGTTACATTGCCACACATACATTTCCTTGAGACCCTTTTATTCACACCAATAAGGTCATCGCCACCACACTTGGCACATTTATACAGATTTTGCCCTCTGAAGAGCACTCTTCAGTGGATCACTCTTCAGAGGGCAGTTGACAGGGATTAAGGAGATGTTGTGTGGGCTGTTTTAACATCTTCACATTCTATGCAATATTTTCTTCACAGTGAGCTTTATAACTATCCCTTCAGGGTTATGCGTTACTGGGCAGTTTTCCCAGCCCCTTGCTTTTTGATTTGGTATTAACCACGTCACATCTGGGCCAATTCTGGCACTTCGCTCCTACATGTAAAAATCACTATTTTTTTCCAGAAAATTACTCAGAACCCCCAAACATTATATGTTTTTTTTAGCGGAGACCCTAGGATATAAAATGGCGATCATGGCAACTTTTTATGTCACACAGTATTTGCGCAGCGATTTTTCAAACGCCCTTTTTTGGGGAAAAAAACTGTTTTATGAATTAAAAATGTATGTATTATGTGAAAGATGATGTTAGACCGAGTAAATAGATACCTAACATGTCATGCTTTAAAATTGCTTAAAATGGCGACAAACTTTGTACTTAAAAATCTCCATAGGCAACGCTTTAACATTTTTTTACAGATTACATGTTTAGAGTTACAGAGGAGGTCTTGCGCTAGAATTGTTGCTTTTGCTCTAACGCATGTTATTTAACTTTTATTTTTTTTATTTGTACACTTTCTCATTAAAAAAAAAAAAAAAAATTATCACTTTTATTCCTGTTACAAGGGATGTAAACGTCCTCGGCTGTGTTTACTTCGCCGGCCCGGACGTGACGTTATAACATGGCGCCTGGGCCTCTGAGGGTCATAGAGATGACTGAGGACCATCTGGTCACCAGAAATCTCTATGGTAAACCAGTTTCCAGTGACCGACTCATTCTCTGACTCGCCGATCACAGCGGCGAGATGGGAGAAGCAGCGGAGGGCGATGGGAGGGGGGGACATCCCTTCCCGCTGCCTGTAAGAATGATCAGGTGGCTGAACTGCCACTATGATTGTTCTTACAGTGCACAGAATAACCGGATGAAAAATATTATATCTGTATGATGCCTGTAGCTGCAGGCATCATTCAGATATCCCCAATCAAAATCCAGAATGTCATATGACGTCCCTTGGGCGGGTGGTGGTTAAATGATGATCCATGACACACAAGCAGCCAGTGAAGTCAGGGGCAAGTCAGAACTCCTGATCTGCATACTTGTTCCAGGTCAGTGACTCAGAAGATGGAAACATGGATTAAAATAACTGCCAGACAACTACCATTTTAAGAAAGAATATTCAATAATGGCAGCCTACTACTGAGTACACAATTCCTTTATGGAAGTATAGTGTTGGTAACTTTTGTGCCCAGAATGGTACTATTGTCCAAGCTGCAGCCCTCGCTCCCTGCTAATTCTGACTCGTATGAATCACATAAGTAAAACATCTGCAAAAAAAGTTATAAACCTTCCTAAACGTATAGTGGTATTTTCCGACATGTAGAAGCTCAGAACAGATTAGCAGTTTTTTCCCTGTGTTTTAAAGGGTGTGAAAAGCTATGATTACCTATTCCCAGCTGTACATTACATGACTTCAAGCCTTGGGTGTTGAGGTGATGGAAGCCATGAGACCACAGGTGCATCGAGGTTGTTCTAGCTGATATGGGTTGGAAAAAGTTATATAAATATGTATGTGTAAGCATGTGCTGGAATGCACACTCTGTCTAAGATTAAAAACATCCCAAAGTGTAGAAACAGCAACTAGGGTCATATCATGTTCTGGGAGATTGGTGTACAGAAACACATGCACGTTTAACTACATGTTGTTGATATAACATGATACCTCAATTTGAGAATTAAAATTGTTATTTATATAGTGTACAAGAGAATATATGGTCCCTATCAATATTTTTTTACAATGTATAACAAATTTCATGCTAAGGTACAAGAAACTTAGGTGATGGTAGACAATACTAAGTGATGGTAGACAATAGACAAAATGTGGTCCAAACAAGTACAAATTTAATTTTGTTCACCCTTATTCTCATGTTCTAAGTCAGGATTGGAACAGGTTTGTAAAGGTTTACTCTTCTATAGACATAAATTATTATTAATAAAATACAAGATTTAAATACAGTAAATATACAATTACAATCAGTGGTGGCCCATTCATACGGGGTGCAGGGGCACCGCCCCTCTAATCCATGCGCCCGACCCTAATCTACATGAAGGGTGCCAGACACATGGATTACAATGGTTTTTTTTTTTTTGAAACACATAATTATAGCCAGAGGCTCTAATTGGCTTCAAAAAGGGTGGGCATGGGGCGCAGAGCACTGCCCCCCGAGCCCACCCAGTTGTGTGACAATAGCGAATTATTATTCGCTATTGTCTTCCTGACTCTCCTCCTGGCCAATCAGGAAGCGGGTCCTGAGACCCGATTGGCTGAGAGGAGAAGCGACCGTATTTGCTGCCGAGGAGGAGAGGTAGGGGAAGCTGTTGTGAACCCGCCGAGGAAGAGGAGATGCAGGAAGAATTTGAAGCTGCCTGCGACCTAGATGGAGTAAATGCTGGACTGGTGGGCGGATGGACGACTAAGCAACAGGGGGGGTCGTTTGTTTGTTTTCCACCCCCCCAAAATGGAGCACCAGCCACCACTGGTTACAATACTATTTAATACAGGAGGAATTATAAGGATTATAGGAGGATTATAACTAGATAAAAGTCAAAAACAGAATTTGAATGAAAGCTTTAATCAGAACAGAAGTTAACATATACTTTAAGCTGGCCATAGATGGTTTGAATCTTGGCCAGTTCAGCAGGAACTGGCTAAGATTCGAACCATGATCGGCCAAACTGAATGTACCCAAGTTGATCAACTGATCAACTTGGGTACAACCAGCCTGTCCGGTGTTATGTGCACTTATTGCTAGCGGCTGTGTTCTCCCGGCAGGGGAGCGGGGGAAGTACATTGGCTTTGCGGGAGGTATTCCCACATCAATACTGACTGTGTTGATGGTGGAATTGAGTGAAATTCTTTCCGGTCCATCTATAGCAGGCTTTACTCATGTTACCTATTTAATAAAGTCATGGACAATTGGTATTCCTTTAATATGAGCTACATAAGTATCTTTTAAGAGTTTCCCTGGACATAGTGTGTCCAAGCACTGTCCTTAAACTTGACGAAAAACCCTCAGGTACTATTTTCATAGCCCTTGAGAAATATATCCCCCATTGGGGAGGGGGTGATCCTAAGAGATCTATTTTAAGGGCAAAAACCAATTGGATTTACCGGTTAAAATCCTATTCTTCCATGGGCCTGAACATTGAATGGGACATTAATTGTTACATCAATAATAGTTGAGATTGTATTATTGATTACTTTTGAATGTGAATGTTGCACAACGTATCTACAAATGTTCCCTAATGGGGTCATCTTGGAGATTAGGATGTTGTATTAGTCATAACTCTGAATGAGGTCGGAGGGCCCCTTTTATGAGACAATGTAGTAAAATAGATTCCTCCCTGGTGTGAATATCATTTATTTTTAAACATTTATTTTGTGAATATTTTATATTTTATATTTTGTACATTGATCGTACCTACTAATATCCCGAGAGGATGTTTTAGTATATAATAAGAGCTGGTTCTTTGAATATATTTATGTTTTAAGTGTTCCTTAATCCGTTGTCAGTGTAGTGTCAATTGGTAGCTGTCCACTAGATGGCGTGGGGAAGGGGTTGGCTGGTATAGCCAATGCAAGACCATAAGGAAACACCAGTCAGCTTGGTGACGGGTCCTCCCCTTTGGATAATTGATGGTCCAATCATGTGGATCCTCCCGGGCCCTTAGAGGTATATATTGCTGTGGTATGAGCGTGTGCATGCTCCTGATGACGGCATGTATGAGGAAACGAGTAGGGAAGAGACACGTACACAGGCTACAGTGCATGCACGGTTGATAGTCGGGCGTTTTGCTTCCTGGAACTACGATTGCATTATCACACGGTTGTTTTTAAGCTACCCAATGTGAGTGTTACTCTGTTTTAACAATAAATTTGTTTAAATGATATTATGCTATGTGGATTATTCTTTCTTTACATGCTTTGTGATCTGTGACCACCCTGGAAGGTGAGTCGTTGCTCGGAGAGTCCACTTCCTGGTCTGACTTATTTATTGTATGGCGCATATCTGATGAAGGGTGTGGATGTACTGGATACCTTGTTCCTTTGGCTTGGACACTGTAATTAAGCGCAAATGACCACCTATTAAGGGGTCACACATCCTCTGGTAAGTGCAGCTGCATTTACTTTGATTGGTGACACATTCCTAGATTCATCACGCTCACTGTTGGAGGGACTTCTTTCTTATTGTGAGTGTTAATTTATACTGTATGCAATAGCATTAACTGCTTTTGGATACCCATATGAGATTTCACATATAAACTATTTCAATTATGAACTTTTGTGTATACTTGTTTGATTGAATTTTATGCATGAATATTGTACCTATACATTTGAATTTAGCGCTGCACTGTTTTTTTTTTTATATATTTATTGTATGTCAGGTGTCTGGATATTGTGCACAGCTGCTGTTTAAATTTCACTATCACTTCATCATCTTTCACTATTTACGCAGATATATGATTTTTGTTTATAAAAGTATCTTTATTGGACGATGCATATTGGATTCCAACAGCTGCTTAAATTGATTTTAAAAGAAGCATGTACTCAGAAAAGATTGAAGGCTGGCACTGCTAACCTATGTCCCAAAATGTTGGTAGCCTTGTGGGCGAGGCTTACTGTGCCCATGTGGGGATTCGGACAGAGCGCCCACTAGTGTCCACAAAAGTTGGCTGAGGCTGCCGTTTTAACGCAAACCTGGTGTTAAGGCAACACTCCAACTTAAAAGTCATGCTTCTCCAAAATAGCACGATTAACTACTTGTAATCTGTGGCGCAGTTCTTTAACTCATTGCAATCTGTACACTCTGGATAACAGTTCCTCAATACACTTCATAGCGCTTCTTTCTGTATTGTACCTCACTGCCAGTGACATCGATTTATTTATTACACTTAAATACTTGGAAGATGAACTCTTGTACAACACATGTGCTTATTCTTCTTCCAAGGCCTCACCAGGAATGTCCGGTTGCAGACGATTGGCCAGTACAGCTTACACCGTCCTGGTGGACTTGCACATGTGAGTTCAGATCCTAGTCTGAACATGCTTGAGTTCATCACTGTTCCTGGGTGCTCTGAATTTTTTATTGGGTCATATTTCACTTCAAACGGATAACCAATGAGATGGGATGAGCAGACACTTTCACCCAACTTAAATTAATTAACAATTACATCTTTGCAAAATGTTGTTAACATTACCATCTAGTTTTGCCATGTGGCACTACAAGATGACATTTGGTTAAAAATTTTTTTTTTAAAGCCATCTTATCACTGCGTGACCTTGCTTGGTTGATAAAAAATTCACATAATTGCAATCACAATCACATGGCTTTGTTGACAAACAAAGCCGTATGACCTTGCTGTGGGGAAGGTCTTACCCTGCCTCTCTGCCTCACTGTATCTGAGGTCTGGTATAGAAAGATAAAAAATACTACTTGGGGGAAGGAGAATCCTAACCTGGGTCATGTTCCTTGTGAGTGGTGATGTTTTTGCTGGGGTAGGGGTTGCTTTAGGGATTGGGGGTTTGATTTAAGGGGGGATATTTGAGGGAGGGGGAGGGATATGCTTTGCAGTAAGGGATCTTTGCTGAAAGGTTGCCTAGGAGGAGATTTTTGCTGGAGCAGGATTTTTTTTTGCTAAGAAGAAAAACTGTGGATTTTCTACTGGGGGGGGGGGGGGTCCTTAGTTATAGTGACCTTTTTCCTTTTGAGTTGGGAGGCTTCTACTGCAGTGGTTTTTTGAGGGAGAAGGGACATTTCCTGGGAATTTTTTTCTGGAGGCAAATATTTGTTTTGAGAGGGTTTATTGAGGGAAGGTAGGGCTTGCTTTGGGAGGGAAGTTTTGTTTACTGGGGAGATTTTTATTTTAGGGGATTGCTTGAGGGAAGGAAGATTTTGCCTTTGGCAGGGATTTTTGCTTGGTGTAAAGGTGATTTTTGCTTGTAAGTTGGGGGAAGGGGGGGGGGGGTAGAGATACAAGAAGTCTGTGTTGTGTGTTAAACTGGAATTGTAGTTCATATTTTAAACATTGTTAGTAAATAGTTTCCTATATATGGCTGTCATGCTTATTCCTAATGCAGGTTGTCAGACACTATAGCTAGTTTCTGTGTTCTACATCCTTTAGCAGGCCCCTTTCCCATAAGGAAAGCAGGCCTACGGGTACTCGGTTGCCCCAGGTCTTTTACAATATGCTATAGTCCCTGGCCACTATGCCAGGGGGGCGCAAACTGAGCACAGCAAACAGGTACTTGTGGTTGGCAGACAGGCTGAGTGGTTTGATGACAGTCCAGGTGCACAGCAGACATAGTTCAAAATAGGCAGGCTCAAATCTGTAGTCAAAAGGCAGGCAGTGTTGTGTTCACAAAATAGTTTGACTTCAAATCTGAGGTCATAACCAAGGGAATCCAAATTAGCAGGCAGGACAAACAAACAGGAAGCCTGGTACATGTGGTACAATGCTATCACAAGCATGTGACTGTTCTCTAATGGTGACCTATTTAAGAGTGATCAGGGAATATAGCTTAGTGTAGCATCACCTAAAGCAGTCCCAGTTCTTATAAACCAAGCAAGCTTAGTCTGCTGGTACATGTCTGTCTCCATGAATGTTTTCTACCTGCAAAAAAGTGTGCATATATTTTTTTTTTTTTTTTTTAAAGTGAACCTATTCTTCAAGTGAAGTTATACGACGCCACTTTGAAATGAAAAATCGTTGTTATGGCAGCAGCTAGCTGCCATAACCCCGATATCAACTTCTTCAGCGTGCGATCCGCTTTCAGATAAAAGTGGTCTCAGCAGCAGATACACCGCAAGATCACTTTTATCGGTGGCGGGAGAGGGATCCCCCTCCCGCCGCGCTCTGGTGCCCTCCGCCACTTACCGGAGCCGCCGGCAGCAGCAGAGGGTGATCGGATCCTGTCCCCTGCTTGGCATGGAGCTGAGTGAGGGGAAGATGGCCCCCACCGGGCTCCATACCATTGCAGAGACATTTTTTAAATTGTGTTTTTTCAAACGACATTTTTTATTATTATTGCATTTTAGTGTAAATATGAGATCTGAGGCCTTTTTTGACCCCAGATCTCATATTTAAGAGGTCCTGTCATGCTTTTTTTTATTTCAAGGGATGTTTACATTCCTTGTAATAGGAATAAAAGTGACACCATTTTTTTTTTTTAAGGAACGGTGTAAAAATAAAAAATAAAATTTTTTAACGCGCCCCGTCCCGCTGAGCTCGCGTGCAGAAGCGAACACATACGTGAGTAGCGCCGCATATAGAAACGGTCTTCAAACCACACATGTGAAGTATCACCACGATCGTTAGAGCGAGAGCAATAAAAATAAAATAAAAGTTTGTTGCCTTTCCGAGCAGGCGCAATTTTGAAGCCTAACATGTTGGGTATCAATTTACTCGGCGTAACATCATCTTTCACAATATAAAAAACATTGGGCTAACTTTATTTTTTAATTAAAAAAAGTGTATTTTTTCAAAAAAAAAGTGCGTTTGCAGGACCGCTGCGCAAATATCGTGTGACAAAGTATTGCAACGACCGCCATTTTATTCTCTAGGATGTTAGAAAAAAAATATATAATGTTTGGGGGTTCTAAGTAATTTTCTAGCAAAAAAAAAAAAACATTTTAACTTGTAAACAACAAGTTTGAAAAATAGTACATTTTGGCACAGGTGCATTTTAAATATTGGATCGGGGGGGGGTATAATCATGACACATGCTGTAGGTTATACCCAGCCCCTTAACTGCTTCTCTATCAAATGAATAGAATTAAAATCTTAGGAGGAAATACTCCTATACTTTTCCTAAGAATATCACAAGGATTTTGGTAAGAGGTTCTATAATGATCCTATATTTAAACAAGCCTGCTACAGTTCTCTGCCATACAGCACAGAAAGCTCGTCTAAAGGTCACAGTCCTGCCCAAAATATTTCTAAAATTGCTGATCACTCTGGTAATCAAAAAAAAGATATACAATTGGGAATTATGATAAAATCAATAGTATTTATGAATATGGTGTCTGTTTACGAAGCAGTGAACAGTGGTGATCCCCAGGATCGCCGCTGATCACAGTCCATAAACAGTTTATGAAACAGGAGATAATTGGGGGAGAACGTGTTTGAACATACACACAGAGAATCCTCATTGACTGACACAGAAACGGGCAGTTTATGAAGCTGCAATCTCAGCACTTCACTGTCAATCTGTGTCAGAATTCACCATTTCCGATTCACTTGCTCAGAGGTGGAGAATTGGGGAGTGAAGAGAGAATCCGTAGGGATCTGAGGGGGAAGGAGGAAGATTTTTAACTTCCTACCTTGTTCAGACCTCCCAACACTGTAACCATGTCCCCTGTCATATTTATGTGTGTATATATATATATTTAATGTGTGTGTATATACATGTATATATAACGTGTGTGTGTGTGTGTGTATATATATATATATATAAATATAAATATATATATATATATATATATATATATATATATATATATATATATATATATATATATATATATATATTATATAATGTAGGGGGACTCATTATTTTATTAACATTAACCACGCCGGTCTGTCAGTGTACTGAGCGGTGATAATTTATCACTGCTTAATAAACTGATGTCTCGGTGTTTCTGTGAATTTCTGGTGCTGTAATCTCGTAAAGTCTCACAAGATTCCATTATCAGGGGCCGTTCTCCACTGTTGAAAGCGTTTGTAGATCGCTTCACTCTTCCAAAGGTGCAGAGATTTACTCTGCTTCATAAACAGGCACACAGAGGAGAAAGATCTCCTCTGTGAATGCTGGAGAATGAAGCAGTGAATAGATTTCTCTGCTTCATAAATGGACACCTATAACATAGTGGTAATATAATTTGAATTGTTTTAGCAGTTTACAGAATACTTGTTTCCTGGAGTGATACTTTAAGGCCTTATGCACACTTTTGGACCCTGCATACCTCCAGCTTTCCAACCATATTATAATCATTTTCCAACAGATGTCCATAGATCTAATGGAACCAGGGATAGAACTAATTGTATCCATTAGCAATAAAACTGCTGTTGCATATGACAGAAAAGTTATCCAAGTAAACATAATGTAACGATTTGCGTTGAAAACAGTGCATACAATCAAATCCACATGCCTGTAAAAGCTTCCAAATTGGAGGAATGTGTGTTGAAAGGCTTAAAAGCAGGGAATCAGCATGGCATAGATCTCATGGATACATGGACGTGCTTATAAGGTGCTGTTTATACACCTGGCTCATGAATATAAGTTGCAATAGTTGTGACTTATTAATTTCAAGCTGGCACAGCACCTACAGTGATTCGTCAACATTACTAAACATTTATGACAGTTTTTTTATGGATTTAACATTTGTGGCAGGCACAATATATGGATTTCATAATGGTTCTTTTCTTTGTAGCGGGGCTCCGCGAATATTTTTAGTGTTTCTTGTTGGAAGTAATTGTATGTCTAGTGTGTTTTGTTTTCATGAAATCTACCTTTACTTTTTTTTATACAGTATGTGTTTATATAAATATTATATATACAGTAGCTGAATCATATGCCCTCTTTGTTTTCTCCCTGGTTGCATTTATTATGTATATGGGCTATATTAGCAGGTGTATAACATTGCATGGTATTAGCATTACCTATACTTTGTGATTCACAAAGTTCTTTTTTTTTCTTTTATTCTTTTTTTTGGCTTTTCTTTTTTTTCTTTTATTTGTCCACAGATCCAAAACTTAACAGAGAACAGTGTCTGCAAGATGACAAAACTTGAAAGTGCATGATATGACTTTAGAATGGTCACTGGAGGTATGTACAAGCCACCCATACTTCACCCTCCAGCAGTTCCAACAATCTTTTAAAAGAAAGAAATGTCACCGGTGACAAATACTAATGCAAGGTGACACAGACCTAACATATGTATACTATTTAAGAGTGTTAACAATGCATAGGGCTAGGGGCATTTAGGGAAACAGCCTAATGCATTGTAAGAATTTCCAAACATATCCAGCTGTCTAAAACACATGGTAATAAATTATTATTAGTAAAATAGCCAGAAGGGTGATACAAAAGCATTGGATCTGCACAGCTGTCCTGTCATAAAGAGCAGGTGGGATTTAAAAGTTGCCTCGTATCACCTCTTAAGGGCATTTCTTCTAGACTGCTACAAGTTAACCTTGTAAATAATTACATATGCAAACTGTTAGTTTTAACAGTTCCTGGACGCTCTCAAATACATGGATGACTAGTCTATTATTTTATTAGCTGGCTATGCTACGCTTTGTGTCTCCTAAAAAGAACATTTGTTTACCATTATCTGATTGAGCACTGGCCTCAACATATTCGTTCTGGTGTCTATTCCCTCCATGACCGAGACATTAGGGATAGCCCCAATGACTATACTAGTTTCCAGGATCAAATGTCATAACAGAACCAGGATAGGGTTGCTGGGAAATCCAGAGTCCCATCTGAAGATAGTGCAATACAATCGGCCCTGAACATCTTTCCCAAAATCCTAGCTAGACCATGTGACAGTCAGTGCATGGAAAGCTTGGATTTGGTACTCAGCCACTGCACCTGCTGGACAGGCTTGTAACAATTCACACATGCATACCATATTTTGCACACTGCCTGAAGCTGTTGATCAATTGCTTCCTGCATGACAAGGGAATGTGAAAATTACACTTTGAGAGATGCATAAAATTTGCAAAGTGTTCAGCTGTTCCTCTGTCCAACTTAAAAATATTCTTGTAGGGATACCGCCAGGGAACACATCGCCAAAACATCAGCTGAAACAGGAGGCTCTAAAATGAGGTCTTGGAACAACACATAACTACAAATATGTATGTAAATAAATAGTAGAAAGCCTTCACAGATGTTGTTCTGAACTCAGGCAACCTGTGTACCAAAGTATTGGCCAATTTGCTTACTTCCTTTGTTAGAAGCTGCTTAAAACTCTTACATAAATCATTTATGCTCCGAAGTGTAAAGAGCATTTATTGTTTGCATTATTGACATAACCTTACCTGCTGTGTGTTACGAATTGCTAAAAGATGTATAGCTTCAAAGAGTGTGAATTTCATAAATGAGTAAAGGTGCTACAGATCTTCCAGTGAGTGTGCATTTGACATTTAAAGTGAGCATGTGCTATGCTCATACTGGACAAATTAACAAGTTCCCTTAAAATAATAGAAAAGAAGATAATTGAGAAAAAAATTTACACTTATTTGCTATATGCAATGGTTTTGCACAGAGCACGCCCGATCCTCTTCTTTTTGGGTCCCCGGCTGGGGGTCCTGGCTCCTCCAGCTTGCCAAGTGTCCCAATAGCAAATCTCTTGCTATGGAGGTCACTCGAGCAGACTCACTCCCTAGCCTCACTGTGTGTCCATTAGCACACAGAGCATGGCTCGACCCTGCCCCCCCGCTTTCTCCTCATTGGTTCACTGGCTGTTATTGACAACAGCAGGAGCCAATGGATAGCTCCTGCTGCTGTGTGAGCCAATGAGAGACCCAGGAGAGCCGCTGCTTTCATGCACATTACTGGATTGAGATGGGAGTGGGGGGGAGCTGCACCCAGAAGGTTTTTTGCCTTAATGCATAGAACGCATTAAGGTAAAATACCTTGAGCCTTTAGAACCACTTTAATTGTAGGGACGATAGGAAACAACAATTCATACCAACCCTATGCTTCCGAAGAGAAGTATAACATTATACAAGGCCACATACAGGTGTCAAATGCCAGGGCGCACAGATTGGTATTTTCTGACAGTCAGAATGTTTGTTTCTTCATTTGAAATGGGAATTTCTTTCAAAGCTATAAAGGCTTTCAGTGTAACATTGAGCAGATTATAATTTTGGAAATAATACTGGATGTCCTGGATGTCACATTGAAGAATGGGAATTGCATAATCCATAGTGTGATTGATATTGCTGCTTAACTTGATAAGCACACAATGAGAGGTATGCATTATGTAAGGCATAGATAGAAGAAGAACAGGGAACAACGATCTTGTGCATTCACAAAGCAAAACTGTTAATTAGAAAAAAATTAAAATGTTTCCTCACAACCCACATGTATTGCCAGGAGCTGCAAGTATGCTGCCACCTTCCACCTCTTGGTGGGTTTGCTGCTTCTCTACTAGCTGCAATCCAGGATTTAGGCCCTGGCCTATACATTCAACCTTGTCGGTGGCCACAGAGGGTTGCTGTATGTTATCCCCATTCTTCAGGCTCTGACATGTGATTGCCGTATTTATCGGCGTATAACACGCGCCGGCGTATAACACGCACCCCAAGTTTAGGAGGGAAGTTTAAGGAAAAAAACTTACATTTAAATGCCCATCAATGCAGCCTCATCAGTGTCCATCTGCAGCCTTGTCAGTGTCAGTGTAGCCTTGTCAGTGTCCATCTGTACCTTGTCCCTCATTGCAGCCTTGTCAGTGTCCATCTGTAGCATTGTCCCCCATTACAGCCTTGTCAGTGTCCATCTGTACCTTGTCCCCCATTGCAGCCTTGTCCCCCATTGCAGCCTTGTCAGTGTCCATCGCAGACATCTGGCGTTTAAAATGGCGCAGCTGTTCTCGGCCGCTCTCGGCCTCTCTCGGCGGGTCCCGGCCTCTCTCAGCCTCTCTCGGCTGCTCTCGGCGGCTTTCGGACGTTCTTGGCAGCTTTCGAACGCACTCGGCTTTCGATGCCAGCTGTCACAAAGAGCAATGGATGCGGCTTGCAGGACCCTAAACACCTCGCATGGGCAGATCCCTCTGATGCCTGCGCTAGTGCGTCCCCCTCTGGGCAAATCCCTGGAGCCAAGTACCAGAAATCAGGCTTGATTCGCTGGGACTCCAGGATTTACCCTGAGATGGTTGCTTGCCTGTAAGCATATCTTAGTCTTCCAATTGGTCTCATGTGAAGTCCTTGGGATCCTAGTAGACATATGCGATTCATTTCGTTACGGTACTGAAATTCAGATGAAATTTTCGTTGTTCAGAGATTTGTATGTATCCCAATCTCCAAATCACAATAGCAACAAATTTCAATTAATCCAAAATAAATTATAACAAAATAACAAAATTAATTGGTATTCGTTTGTTTCATTCGCTCCTTATGTTAACGTTTGAAGCATCCAAGAAAGGTAACGACATTACAAATGATCCAAATAGATTAGGATCCATTTCGTTTTTAGGCTGCATTGACATTTTTCATTGTTATAAAAAATGCACTACATATGAAATAACATATTGCAATAAATACAGTAAAGCTGCTTTCCCACTGCTCTGTTGCAAATACATGGCAAAAACGCATATACATTTGTGATGCAGTTTTCCGCTTTCGTGTTGTGTTTTTCCCCTGGACATGTGACCGAACAAAGCACTTACCACAAGTGCATTGCGTTTTTTTGCATTTTTGCCATGGTTTCCATTCATTTCAATGGAGTGGTGCGTTTTTGGTGTGTTTTCTTACTGCACCAAAATGCAGCAAGGACTTTTAAAAACACAACTGAAATGCAACTGACCAGTGTAAAGAGTTCAATATGAATTAAAAGGATGCATTGTCCGTGCATTAAAGGTATAAAAATGAAATAAGATGACAATTCCTACTTAGGCTGCTTTTACACTGCACTGTTGCAAAAATGCATATGCGTTTTTGCCATATTTGTGCTGCTGTATTCTGCATTTTTGATGCTTTGTGCCACATTTGCATTGCGTTTTTCCCCTGGACATGTGACTGGAAAAAACAAAAAATGTGCCTATAGCCCCCCTTCACCAAAATGCATACTAGACCCTTTTAAGGGGTTGTCTTATGCAAAAAACAAGAAAATGAAATAAATGCTTGGGTTCTCTCCAGTGCAGTTTTAATAGCGAGAAGCTCCCGGTCACCAACATCGTAGTTCCTCTCCGCAGGGGAGAGTTTTCGGGAGAAGAACCCCACAGGATGCATTACGTCTTTACTGCCTTTACGTTGCGAAAGTATTGCACCCACCGCTGTCTCAGAAGCATCAACTTCTAAAATGAACGGTAATGACGGTTCAGGATGACTGAGGATTGGTGCCGAGGTAAACAGTCTCTTGAGGTTCTCGAAAGCATCTTGGGCTAGTTGATTCCAGGAAAAACTGGCATTCTGTTTGGTCAACTGCGTGATGGGTGCAATTATGGCTGAGAACCCCCTGATGAACTTCCTATAAAAGTTTGCAAACCCGATAAACCGCTGACCTCCCTTCTTGTCCAGGGGTATCGGCCAGTCCAGAACAGCGGAAACCTTCTGCGGGTCCATCTTGATGCCAGTTGAAGAGATCCAGATATGTGATCACAAACACATCTAGAAAGTCCCTGAGAACATCGTTAATCAGGTGTTGGAAGGTCGCAGGGGCGTTGCAGAGACTCCGAAGGGCATAACTAGGTATTCATAATGCCCGAATCGGGTCCGAAAAGCTGTTTTCCATTCGTGCCCGGCCCGGATACGGATCAGATTATAGGCCCCTCTTAGGTCAAGTTTAGTAAAAATGACGGCAGTCCTTAATTTCTGAAATAGTTCAGGTATCAAGGGTAGGGGATACCGATTCTTGACCGTGATTTTGCTCAGTTCTCGGTAATCTATAACCAAAAAGGAGAAAATATAACCAGGTCCCACTTTATATACAATCCGGTGATGGGGACTTTAAATAATATTGTACCCTATAACCATTCACTGAAGTCTAGTGATGTTGCTATAGCCAAACAAACCGCAGCATACAATAGAAAAGGTCAACCCCTATATTGCTACAGGGGTCAAATAGTGGCTACTTGAAGCAACAATAAATCAACACCAGGATATGTATATATATAAAAAACAATTATATTTATTAGTTTAAAACTGCTTCAACATGCATCAATTGCATCCATATGCAGAGCTTGTAGCTCATGCATAAGATGTGCATCACCAGGTGCAGCGAGGGAACACTGTCCTGGTGGGCACTGTGGTCAGTGAATTATCCTCAAACAACAGGAAAAAACCACATAAACCAGAACACATAACAAGACAACAAACAAGTGACACATATATGACACAACCACCACACAGACAGTCCGGACGCCGGCTTTATGCCTTTCACAGTGAGGCTGGATGACCATACCCCAATGTTGCTACCATGATTACCCCAAAAGGGTAGGAGACATGGGGATGCATATCGTATGTTGCATCAACCTAGGGTATTTCCAGTATCACTGTGAAGACTCCCCCAGGACAACCTAATGGCTGTTGATGGTGCTAGTGAACAGGGGCTAGTTGAGCATGTATTGCTAAGTAGGGGGTCAAGTTAGGGGCCCAAGTATGACTGGAATCAGTGGACTGTATCCTATCACAAACTCCAGAGGCTCTCCCCAAAGGCCCTCACAAGATATAGCGTGCAGCAGCTAATAGCTGTAGTTGCCTTTTAGTTCACCAGCTGATTAATTCAAGCACACAAGGCAGTCCAATCTCCCCGCTGGAACATCAATCAGTCCATAATTTATTCAACCATGATGTAAACGTGTGTCATTGGGCATGATATGCCCTTAGCGCTGATATGCACCCGCAGGTACAGTTGGACGAGTGTCTATAAGTAAGGTAACAAGTGGAGACTGAGGGGAGTTAGAAGGAAGTAGAGTCTACATTACCACCCAATCGGTCAGCATGCACGGATCACTTGTTGATGTCCTGATCCCCTTCACCACACTTGTATGGTGGTGCTATCTTGGCTTATAGCTGTGCCTTTGTTGGCAGCGCGGGGTTGGTGGAATTTACCCACCGTGGCTCCAATAGGCAGTAAAGCAAAGGGACCGGTAAGGGTGCTCATCCACTCTGCTTCCGACGCTCGTCTCCTGCTCCGTGACGGTATCCGTGACGGTATCCAATGGGGGAGTGATAGGCGTGTCGTCCGGTCGGCGTCACATGACCGCTGTGACGTCTCGTCTCGGTAATCTATGCATGGGTGGAGAGACTTGTCCTTCTTGGTGACAAAAAATATTCCGGCACCAGCTGGGGAGGTGGAATGGCGAATGAACCCCTTGGCCAGGTTTTCATCTATATACATCTTTAGTACTTCCTGTTCTTTTTCTGATAAAGGAAAGATACGTCCGAATGGAATTTCGGATACTGGCAGCAACTCGATGGGGCAGTCGTAGGGGCGATGAGGTGGAAGAGAGTCTGCCCCCTTCTTACTGAAAACATCGATGTATTCGTGATATTGTTTAGGTATGGCCTGGCAAATTTTCTGGTCGGTGTCCAGACAAAGCAGAGTGGCTGAGGAATCCAGATCTTTCATCAAACAGTGCTCTTGACAGTAGGATGACAGGAATTTTACTTCTCTGGATGCCCAGTGGATGTGTGGATTGTGGGCCTGCATCCAGGGAATGCCCAGGATAATGGGAAACATAGGAGAGATGATGGCATCAAGGACCAGCAGTTCCTTATGTTGGGAAGAAGTGGTAGCAGGCAACGGCAGGGTCTCTTGAGTTACTTGTCCGGATCTGATGCGGGAACCATCAGCTAGGAATACAGAGAGTCCATGGGCTTTAGTCCGTAAAGGGATGTTATGTTGGCTGGCAAAAGTTAAATCGATAAAGCAGCTGCATGCTCCGGAGTCAATGATGGCGTTGACTGGGATTATCTCTTCTTGGAGCTGTAACGAGAGAGGAATGGCAAGGTGGGTAGAATTTGTAGACAGAGCAGAGAGACTGGTATACACAGGAGATGGGCACTTACTTATTTTAACTGGACAATTAAGGACATAGTGCCCGGTTCCACCGCAATAGAGGCATAGATTCAGTTGCCGACGTCGGGCACGTTCTTCGGGAGACAAGGCAGGTCGCATCAGTCCTAATTGCACAGGTTCAGAAGTGTCAGGCGTGACATTAACAGGATTCATACTGGGTGAGGGTAAGTAGCGTGCTGCAGGAACCGGAGCTCGTGCTGTCATCCAGGCTGGGCGGGGTTGTTGAGCAGAGCGTTCAGATCGAAGTTCTCGGAGGCGACGGTCAATCTGAATGGTCAAGGAGATCAAGGCCTCAAGAGTATTTGGTATACCCACTCGAGCAAGCTCATCTTTTAGTCCTTCAGATAGACCCATGCGGAACTGGTGGCGCAGGGCCGCATCATTCCACTGTGTGTCTGCGCTCCAACGCCTGAAGTCAGTGACATAGTCCTCAGCTGGTCTGCGACCTTGCTGGAGTGCGAACAGAGCTGATTCAGCTGTGGCAGTCTGTTGGGGGTCCTCATATAGTTGCGCCATGGCTTCAAAAAAGGATGATAAAGATTGGGTTAGGGCTGAGTCCCCCTCAAGTAAACGGTGGGCCCAGGTCTGAGGTTCTCCTTGTAGGAGGGAAATCACAAACCCCACCTTAGTGACTTCCAGCGAGAAGGTTCGGGGCTGTAAGGCAAAAAAGAGCTGGCAGGCATTGCGAAAGGCCCGAAACTTAGCCCGGTCTCCAGAAAATCTTTCAGGAATGGGAACCCTCGGTTCAGGTGGAAGCATCACAACTGAAGGGGCTGAAGCAGTCTGTGCTGGAGCTGCGGCTGAAGAGGGGCTGTAGGGTTAGACCCCGCAAGATTCTGAACTTGTCCTTCCAGTCTGTTATAGTTATCCTGAAGGGACTGCACTGCTTGAGTGAGGGCCGCAAGGTGTGTGCATATTTCCTTCATTGGAGAGGTGTCTCTTGCAGGCTCAGTCATGGCTGCTTCATACTGTTAGGTACCTGGTAGTAGAGCCTGACTTGTAGCAGAAGACCTCTCATACAACGCTGGTTCAGGAGCCACTGGAGTGGGGACAGTGGTCTCCTGAGCGCAGTGGGGTAGGAGTGCCTGTTGAAGTAGAGTCTCTGATGATGAAGTGAGGTGGAGATCCCTCCAGGGATGGCTGGACTGCAGGTCAGGTGGAAACTGGAAGCAGCAGGCTGGAACACTGGAGATGCAGAGATCACTGGAGCTGGAGCTGAAGGTGCAACAGCAAAGAACAAACAGCAGGCACAAGCAAGGTCAGACAGTCCGGATCAGCAGGTAGATGAGACAGGCAATAACGGCAGGCAGAGTTGGTAGGCAAGCAGAGGTTGGCAATGGTATCAGGCAGAAGCAGTAGGATAGTCAGGCAGGCCAGGTCGGATTGGAGCGGGACGGATGGTCAGACAAGCTGGGTCAAATCAGGTAACAATCAATCAGGTGCAGGTTAACAGGAATCACGGAGCTGAGACGAAGCAGCAATGCACCCATGGAACAGGGGAACTCTTATGCACTCTGATGCATGGAAACAGCAGAAGTTTATTGCAGTGTTTGCACAGGGGCGCGCCGGCGCATAGGCGCATGCAAACGCCCAGGTCTGGCGCTGGTAGATCCCTGACAGCAGCCGACCGTTTTCTAGTCATGTTGCGTATACGTACTCCTCGTAGAGTTCGTGCTGTGTGGGGGCTTGGTGTTGGGGTCCTGACCTTGACACAAGTCCAGTCCATGAACAGGGTGGGGAGGAGTTCATGGACCAAGAATTGGTTGCTTCAGTGTGACCAGTTCTCTCATATGCCTTTGCTCCATGAGATCCGTGAGAATAATCCTGATGATTTCAGGAATTTTCTCCGGATGACAGACCCCGTATTTTACCGTTTGCTGGCTTTGCTGACTCCCTATATCAGCAGGCAGGATACCTACATGAGGCAAGCCATCACTCCGGAGCAGAGGCTCATCGCTACCCTGCGGTACTTGGCGACAGGGAGAAGCCTGCAGGACTTGAAGTTCTCGACAGGCATCTCCTCCCAGGCTCTGGGGATCACTATCCCGGAGACCTGTTCTGCCATCATCCAGGTCCTGCAGAAGGAGTATATGAAGGTAAGATTTTTATCCTTTAATATCACATTTTATTGTATTGAATGTTTGCTAATATATTGTATTTCTTTCCTCATTCTCTAATTACCATGATTGTAATATGCTGTGAATGTCCCCGTTGTCCTCATGCATGCTGGATTTTTATGTAATTATTTTTTTTTCCTTCATACATATTTGCCTTCACTTACCTCCCCAGCATGCTCCCCTGCCCTATATTCACCTCATGTAGTCACTTAACAATGTATTTTATCAGCTCCATAGTAGTGTTTTACCCCAAACAACCCCTAAAATGTTTAGAAATGTGATTTGTGCTTTAAATTCAGGCAGAGTGCCAGAGGCTTTTTTTGTAGTGTCCCCAAATCATTTTTATTAACCCTCCCTCCCCCCAACTGCTAAGTCAGCTGATCCCAATTCTCTATCTATCCTCAATCATCTATCTGCTGACTTTGCCAAACCCATACACACTATACCCACCTCTTTTGTGGTCAGATGTATGGATGACTTCCCCAAAGCATGTAGTGCAAGGGCCTGCATGTATACTTTCAAATGGTAATGTTTAAAGTTTTTGTATACTATTATTATCTTGATAGGTAATAGCAGAATGTCCAAATGTGCTCAAATGTGTACAGTGTGTATTTATATGTTTGTATTCTGACACTTCTTACCTGTCCAGTGGGCTGCCAATAGTGTAACTAAGGAGGGGCTGTTCCAAGTAATACCCATTATTTAGGCATTCATCTCTCAATGAAGTGGAGAGGGTTACCTGTCCAAGATTCCCCCCCCCCATAATGTTAGAAATGGCCCATGAGAGGGGGGGAGGGGGAATATGATAGATGTACCTTATACTTTGGTGTTGTAAAATTCCCCTTAATAAATGTTATCTGGATGTTGGCCAAGAATGTTTGTGTCTAATCTGCTTTCCATGTTTATGTGCAAAAATACTAATTTTTTTTGGTTTTCCTCAACAGTTTCCTTCCACGCCACAGGAATGGCAGACTGTGGCCTCCCACTTTGCCCAGCGGTGGGACTTTCCTAACTGCGGAGGGGCAAAGGGTTCAATAGTATTGTGATGTTGGCGGTGGTGTCGGCTAATTACGACTTCCTGTATGTGGACGTGGGGAAGAATGGCCGGAAGTCCGATGGAGTCATCGCCCAGATGGAGATTTACAGGCGTCTCCAGAATGGCAGCTTGGACTTGCCACCTCCAGAAGAGAATGTGGAAGGACTCCCATTCGTCTTCGTTGCGGATTAAGCATTTGCGCTGGGGGACCATCTTATGCGGCCATTCCCGATGAGGACCCTCACCCCGGAACAGAGGGTTTTTAATTACCGGCTGGCCAGAGCCAGAAGAGTGGTGGAGAACACATTTGGAATCATGGCCAGCCGGTTCCGCCTATTTCTGACACCCATCCATATGGCAGAGTATAAACTTAATCATATAATTCTGGCATGCTGTGTTCTACATAACTTTTTACGCCAACATTCTGCCAACTATGCTGGCTCAGTTGGGCCTGAGGCCGGAATTCTACATGAAACAACCCTGACGGCGCTTGAAAGTGGCCATCCTGGCTTGCCCTCCCTGAGTGCCCGTGATGTCCGGTTAAGATACCTTGAGTTCTTTGCGGGTAGGGGGGCCATCAATATGCCAGACAATTTGTGAAGCCTTTATCAAATAAAAAAAAAAGCTAATCTTTGGTGACATTTACTGCTTCTGTTTGTTTTAGCTGACCCTGACAGCAATGTGTGGAGTCCTGAAAATGGCGTGATTGTGTAACCTTATACAAAGCACTGTTGGGTGTTATTTACTAAAGGCGTAGACACTTTGCACTACAAGTGCACTTGAAACTGCACTGAAACTGCACTTGTAGTGCAAAGAGGATTTGCCCTTAGGAAATAACCCCCATTTTTACAGAAAGCAGCAATTACATCACCACAAAAGTGTTGTAGCGTTGCGACAATAATCCACACATTCTTGATAACAATCTTTTTAATACCTGCACAATCACATGTGCATTTAGAAAAGGTTTTTAAAACAAACCAACATATTTGTTGTATAACAATTTTTGGGGGGGCATTATAAAAAATATAAATGTCCATTTAAGATAAAACAGGCATGTGTAAAACCAACAAGAAAGATACAAATCTTGAACTTACAAAGTTCACATTTGGTAGAACTTGAAGTTAATATCAGACATGAGTATTTAGGAACTGTGTTTGATATTGTGTTCAGATGGGGTGAAGTCACCCCAGGAAAAGCCAAATTTGGAAGATGCACACAAATTTCCCAATGTCAACATGTGCTAGCTGCCATCACGAGGGATCAAGGGACGTGTTTTGGGGGAGAAACCCCTTCCTCTCAGCTACTTTATTATTGAGGAAGGGGTTGCACCCCCCAAAACGCGTCCATGATCTCCCCGATCAGGATCTGGGCACTTTCTGATGTGAAAGGATCTGGATCCACAACATCACGATCACCTAAAAAGAGAGAAACCAAACAAAAACAGGTATCAAAAATACCATCTCTTACCTGAGCCTGTGGTCGCAGACACTCACCTGTTGTGGTGACAATTTCCACCACATCTTCTTCCTCCTGCACTTCTTGGGTTGTGGGTATTTCCCCTTCTTCCAGAGGTGGGGGGTCTGTGGTCTCCTCGGATGAGGGGTGTCCTCCGAGTCTTTTCTCCCCTATGTAAAACAAAAATGGTATACTTCGCACACAGATATTTGATGGCAGAACTATAAATAGGAAACATTGCTTGGAAGTGGGGTACAATTGTCTATTTTGGCCGAGTTCCAAAATGTAGCATTTTTAGTGTCCTTTGTCAATCTGCAATACTTTACCTGTTTGGTACAAGCTTCCCAGATGGAGTCACCCCTATAGTATACACTGGAGCACCTGTGTGGCCCCCCTAATAAAAATGGTGTTCTGGGGTCCCACACTAGTGCTCCAGCGTACAGATGTGTAAACAGCTGCTGAGTGTCCGCTCCTTACACAGAATCTAGTTTACATTTCATTCTAGTAACAAAGCCATCTACAGAACCAAATTAGTTTCATACAAGTAGGGCGTAAAAAATGTGGCCAAATGCATATGGCCAAAACAATGGTGTTTTATAGGCCGAAAGAAAAATGTTTGATACGAACGATGTGCTCTTCCCCCACTGCGCAGAACAAAAAGGGGAGGGGAATAGACTAGAAAGAATGCCAGTGGCGGGTGGAGTTACACGCATGCACAGTGTGTATAAAGTGTAACACGCGTGCGTATTACGTACGATCTGTGAGCGGAGGAAGGAGCATCGGAGGCGCCGATCGTGATAACGAAGGTAAGATCTAAACTTGGGCCTATACAGCTTTGAAATTGAAGCCTATATTGTAACAAGATTAGGAGAGTTTGGCCTGGCCTTAGGGTTTGTCTTGTGTTGTGTCTTGCAGAGAAAATGGATGGCTTCAATGACCACAACTTCCTCCCCCTGTTTATAGACAAATACAGGGAGCTGCCCTGTCTGTGGCAGGTGAGACACCCCCATTATAACAATAAACAAGAGGCAGGCAGCGCTGGAGAAACTGCTGGAGTTGGTGAAGCCGGTGGTCCCCACAGCAACCATCCCTTATTTAAAAACCAAAATTGGTGGTCTGAGGAGCACTTATCTTATGGAGCACAAGAAAGTCACAGATTCCCAGAGGTCTGGAGCTGAAGCAGATGACATTTATGTCCCCAGGCTGTGGTACTATGAGAGACTGCGATTTCTGTCAGACCACACTGAAGTCAGGGAATCCCTCTCCACTCTTCCTTCCACTCTTCCTTCCACCCCAGCTGAGGCTTCCGATGTCCAACCTGGGCCTTCCAGCCAGGAAGAAGTGGAAGAGCCCAGCTGGAGTCAGGTATAGCATTGTTCTACAGATTTCTGGTCAATAAAGAAATGATCTTTACTAGATGTTATTATTGATCACTAATTGCTGATTTAAAAAAGTGTTTTACATATCACTAGACAGTAATGGGCACCCAAAACTGGGACAAGAATGAAAAAAGCTGGGCTCAGAATGATAGTCTGTTATATTTGTTAACATTCAATTTGCAACAGTCATGAGGTGAAAATTGTGTGTGATTGATAAATAAAAAACTAAAACTATGTCCCTTTTTCATACACAGGAAGACCTCAGCCAGGAGGAGGTTGTGGAATGTGGCAGCCAGGAGGAGGCGGGGCTAAGTTGCAGCCAGGAGGAGGCGGGGCTAAGTGTCGGCCAGGAGAAGCCTGGGACAAGTCGAAGCCTGACCGAATCGCAGGTTCCTCCCCTCCACCTTCCATACAAAAGAGCGAGGAAGGGGAGTCACGTTCAGGATTTTGCACTCAGGCTAATTCAGGAGGCTTCTGCGTCCCTCAGGGCCTTACCCACTCCTGAAGAGGCCTTTGCCTGCATGGCTGCCACAAAACTGCAGGGCATGCAGGAGGGTCAACGCCTCATGTGTGAGCAACTTATTTATAAAGTCCTAAGGGGGTAAGTGGCGAAATCACACCCAAGACCGACGTGATTGAGTTGGACCATCCTCCTCCTCCTCCTGCTGCCACAGCTCCACCACCACAGCCACAGCGTGGAAGGAAGCATGGAAAGAAGACCAGAGAGTGATGCCCCTGGGTTCAGTCTGGTCTGACAAAAGCTGCAGTCTCTTGTATGACCACAGCCTGGGGACACAGATGTCATCTGCTGCTTTCCGGATCTCTGGGACTTCTGGACCAGACTGCACTCCCTTACTGTATATATGGACTCCTCAGGCCACCAATTTTGCTTGAAAATAGTTGATGTGTGCCCTGGGGTCCAAGGCTTCACCCATTTCTGCTGTTTCTCCAGCATTGCTTCCCTCTTTGTTTAGTTGTGAGCCCTTAATAAATGATTTTTTTGGGAAAATTATACTCTCCTATGTGTGTTTTCATCCAAAAAGGACAGTTTGTTGGTGAGGATTCAGGTACATTTCTAAAGTAAAAGAGGAAACCACCGCGCTATATACTATACACAATTAACACAATCAAGTGAATAAATAACGAACAATTGAAAAGAGAGCAGCTGCTTAAAGGTGAGATACACACACTCAAATTAAATAAACAAAGGAAGCAGCGCTATAAATCAATTATGTGATACTAAACCACAAATAGTGATTAACAATATATAAAGTTTCATAAACAATCCAGTGACACAATAAAGTTCAATCAGTGAATAGAAGTCTTCAAAGGTGCAATGGATGAAACACCGGACAACTAGGTCCCTTGTTAGGCAAATACAGATGGGACTGGATATACCTTCACCACACCACAGTGTTATGGATAAAATGGACGCTTACCAAATGGCAAGCTTAAAAAGCTTGTGACCTTAACCCGGTCGGGGCCTTTCTTGAGATGGGACACCGTTAGACCACTCTTCAGGCCGTGGATGGCTCACTATCCTCCACATAAGGAAACCAGGATACAGAGAATACTATACTCCTAACTTGGAGTTGTTCTCACAAACTTGATTAGCTGGTCCAGGATAAAGAAATTCAGTCAGAATCATGTGTGCACATTCACAAGGAGTATACAGGCATCCAATACCGGTAGGTGAGACATTCACCGTCTGAGCTGATCACTGCCAAACACAGAGAGGAAAGGCAGAGTGGGTGTAGCCTGCGCAGTCGGTGCCTTACAGTGTCATGATATACACACTGTAAGGCACCGACTGCGCAGGCTACACCCACTCTGCCTTTCCTCTCTGTGTTTGGCAGTGATCAGCTCAGACGGTGAATGTCTCACCTACCGGTACTGGATGCCTGTATACTCCTTGTGAATGTGCACACATGATTCTGACTGAATTTCTTTATCCTGGACCAGCTAATCAAGTTTGTGAGAACAACTCCAAGTTAGGAGTATAGTATTCTCTGTATCCTGGTTTCCTTATGTGGAGGATAGTGAGCCATCCACGGCCTGAAGAGTGGTCTAACGGTGTCCCATCTCAAGAAAGGCCCCGACCGGGTTAAGGTCACAAGCTTTTTAAGCTTGCCATTTGGTAAGCGTCCATTTTATCCATAACACTGTGGTGTGGTGAAGGTATATCCAGTCCCATCTGTATTTGCCTAACAAGGGACCTAGTTGTCCGGTGTTTCATCCATTGCACCTTTGAAGACTTCTATTCACTGATTGAACTTTATTGTGTCACTGGATTGTTTATGAAACTTTATATATTGTTAATCACTATTTGTGGTTTAGTATCACATTTCTAAAGTACAATGTGAAATTAACAAGCGACAACAACACCAAACAATCTACTACAGATTAAATAGAACAACATATCAATGGTGTTGTGGTAACTTGACACACAAAACACACACAAATATTCTGGAGTAAAAAAAAAAATACAATAAAACAAAGATCAGCCTTGGAAAAAAAGACAAACCAAAAAAAAAAAGAATCTGCCTTAAAACCTAAAAAAAATATTCCAACACAAAAAAATACTGTCAGATGTGACAAATCTAAATATATTAAGGTAATCCCGCTAAATAATAAAGAAATACGTTTTTTGAGAAGTCTGTGTGAATATGAGCAGCAAAACTACTTCATTCTTCTCACATTATAAAGAAGAAGAGAGTGCGCTGTATTAAACCATTTTTAACATTGCACCGTGACGAAAGTGTTGTATCCATTGCGAATGCTACGTTTACCAGACCGAGCTGTTCCATCTCGGAATTTCTTCTGAGCATGCGTGGCACTTTGTGCATCGGAACAGGCCACACACGGTCGGAATTGACGCGATCAGATTTTGGTGTCGGAAAATTTTATAGCCTGCTCTCAAACTTTGTGTGTCGGAAAATCCGATGGAAAATGTCCGATGGAGCCCACACACGGTCGGAATGTCCGACAACACGCTCCAATCGGACATTTTCCATCGGAAAATCCGACCGTGTGTACGGGGCATAAGACTGGGATGCCATTAAAGTTCATGCGCATGTAAAGTCAGGCATCACAATACTTTTGACAATATAGTGTATATTTAGTACCCCATCTTATAAAATTCTTATGATAAATCCCTAAAGTACATAAAAATAAAGGACATCCCCCAGGGTGTTCATTTATAAGTGCTATAGGTTCTCTCTCTATAAGACTGAGTGTATTTTGATTTTAATCTGCAGCTTCTAGTGGTAGTCACTGATGTTTATTTGAAAGATAGTAAGAGCTTTTTTATTACTACAAGACATTCCTTATGATGAGGATTATTGTTTTGTGACGATGATTGATGTCAACACCTTATACACTAATATTAGGCAAGCAGATGCTTTGGATGCAGTTAAGTCAATTTTTAAATGAGAAATCTGAGTTGAAAAGAGAGCTAACTGATTTTTTATTTAAATGTCTGAAGTTTGCCATGTCCCACAGTTATTCTTGGTATAACAACAACTTTTGCTATAAACTAAGGGTGTGGGCCAAGTACGCTCTGAGTGTGGCCAATATTTTCATGGCCAAGAGGGAAAATTTGTGTATTTACACCGACCTCTGACTGAATCCATTCTTTTACAGGCATTTCATAGATGATATATTTATTATTTGGAAATTAATTATTTGTGCATTAGATCCCATAGAGGAGTTTTTAGAGTATTTGAATAACAGTATTTACAAAACAGTATTTCTGGTACGTGGAATGAAAAGACTATTCGTTTCCTGGATTTAGTGACACAGATGGGAACAGCTATATTCCTAATTCCAGCTGCCACCAACCAAGATAGATTATGAATATACCCAAAAGTCAGATGATAAGAATTTGTAGAAGAAATTGTAATAGTACGGAAGACTTCAGGATACAGACAGATATTTTATTATAGTGTTTTCTACAAAAACGTTAGCGTCAGTTCGGCAGAAGGTTGCCAGTATGGATAGGGGTGTCTTATTAGGGGATAAATAAAGAGTTGTAAGGGGCAAACATGAATTTGCCTTTATTAAGCATTGTAGCACTCATTATAGGCAATTGGAGGAGGTTTGAGTAGGCACTGGCCCATCCTTTTAGGAGACAAAGTATTGTGCCCAATATTGCCAAAGAAACCCAGAGAAGGGTCCTACCATTAAGACTAAAATTGGCTGCGAGTGACCTTTTTGGAGAGAATGGGATTTTTTTACATGTGAAAACGTATTGCGTGCATAACAGTGGAAGGTAATCCAAGGAAGAGAGAATAATTTTTATGTAATAATGCCAGAAAAACCTACTGTATTGGTAACCTTCTCTCATGTGATACAACTCATGTGACCTACATGCTGTAGTATTCGTGGGGTCTCCAGTATGTGAGTTGCACCACAAGGAAGTTGTCTACATGAATAGGAGAGCACATTAACAATATAAAGCAGGGTTTTAATAAACACAGTGTTCCAAGGCAATTTAATAAGTTACATCAAAGAGACACTTAGGTCAGGTTCACACTGGTACGACACGACTGTTGTACGGCTGTGGATCCAACATTGTCCTGCAACTACGGTCCTACATCAGTCCTATTTCCATCTGACTTGAATGAACAGGATCTGATTTTGCTCCGACTTTGAGATATTCCGACTTGTCCTTTGACCAATCAAAAAAATCCCAGCATTGCATAAATTCCTTTTCCTGCTGTTGTAATCACCATGTCAGATGTCACAAGTCAGATGGCTAGGATGAGGATCTGACTTTGATCCAACTTCAGTGATATTGAATGGGCTGAAAACGGACCAAAGTTGAACCAAAGTAGAGCAGTCACCTTTTTTAAAGTCAGACCGACTTGTGTCGGACTAGTTAAGATGGCTCTCATAGGGAACATTAATTTGTACACGTCATGCGACATGTGCTCCCAAAGTCAGAGCATCGCACCAGTGTGAACTGGGCCTAAGGGGTTAAAAGGTTTGTGAGATACTTACACATTGAAGGGGTTCTAACATATAAAAACATAAGAAGGTGACTGCCAGACTGTGTAGTTTTAAGGTTTACACTACTATTTTGTTCAAGCATGGGAAGGACACATGAATGTGAGTGATACAATCGCTGCTGCCTCAAATGGGTTACAATAAGTCTCTCCAGTGGGGTTTTTCCACAGCGAATTACAATCATTGAAAATTAGTTTCTGAGAAGTTTTTAATTGAAAAAATAGCAACAAGACATAGACACATAAACGTTTAAAATATGAGCTCTGGTCAGAGATATGTACCACCATTTAATTCTACAATAGTATAACCATACAACAGTACATGTTTTTTAGTCAAACATCTGGTATGCAAATTCCCAATGCGTTTCGATGTGCGTGGTCAACGTCTTCCTCAGGGGATTAATTTGCTGTCAAAAAATATACAAGCATTGTTTATGTATATCAACAATATATATTTCTACAAACAAAATCCCTTGTGTTCACAAGGAGCAATTGTAGAGTAGCATAGTTACCAATGAAGAGTGTAAATGGACAATCTCCTGACCAGGGTTCCTTTAAAAAACTATTTTTCAATGATTGTAATTTTGCTGCGGAAAAACCCCACCGGGGGAGACTTTTCCATATTGCTACTATTTTGTTCTTTTGTTTAATTGTTATCTTGTTTTCTTTATGTTTTACTCATAAAATGATATACAGTATGTACTTCTCAGGAAATATCTGGAGAGATCTCAGTATAAATTTGACTTGCTATAACTGTAATTATTCATACATTGATGATGTCCTATGATATTAATTGTATCATTATATAGCTTAATATAGCTTAATAAAAAAGTATTGAAATTAAAAACATAAGAAGGGGTTCTTGCATAATAAAAAAAGTTTTAAAGAACGAAAGAGCTAGGAAGTGCATAAAGGTCCATTTGGCGCAGACTTACTTGGTAAAAGAATGAAATGAAGGTAAATTGATATTGTTACAAAACAAGGTAATAAGGTACAGGTACATGAATCTTTTGAAGATTCATGATAGGCTGGATTCAAGATAGGCTGGAGTGTTTTTACTGGACACTCCTTCTTCAGTGCACTTCCTTCCTGGCCACTGTGCCTGTCACCCTGAGAGGCATGTGGCCAAGGAGTTTTGTAGTGTGGTGGACAGACTAATTGGTGGACAGACTAGTTCTACATCAGGTCTGCCTCACTGTTGATTAGCAGTATGTGGATCCATAGCTGCTATTCAGTTCAATAGCGGCTTTAGGATCCACCCATTGCCATGCACTGTCAAAAAGTAAGGCGGATCTGACGAGAAACTAGTCTCTCACTTCCCCATCAAGCTCTGCCCACACAATGACATCACTGCTATCCCCAGCCCCCTTGCTTACAATGAGCATCCGTTTGACAGCAGAATAGGGCTGGGAATAGAGCCGTGTGTGGGAAGCTGTCACATTCATGATAGCTTCCCAGTATAGAAATGTCACACTCTGAGCAATGGTGTACCCCTGTATGCCAGCTCAGAGCTGGTACTAATTGCTGCCAGTTTCCTAATCTGTGAACTGGAGGTACTTCTTTAAGAATCTGTCCCTGCCATAGTCATGGATTCTTAAAGTTGCGGTAATTAGGACTACCTGCTTTTGGTGCAGGTGTTGGTAATATTACCAAAACTGGTGCAAATGCTTTCCTGAATTAGGCACAGATAGTTTTAAAGGGAACTACCACCAAAAAAGTGCTGTAATCACTTTATTGTATTCCCCAGATTCTAACCCAAAGGTTTAAATATTCATGTAGATCCTAAATGTTTTTACTGGATTTCTGACATCTATATTTATTTGAAGTTATGTTATATTAAAATATATATATATATATTTTTTATCCTATAGATTTTTATATAATTATTTTAGGGATGGGTGCCAGGGGTTTATTGATTTGTACTTCTGGGGATTGTAGGGCGGGTAAGGTAATATATACAGTATATCATTTATATCTTTTGCACTGATAATTTGCTGCTGCTTTTCCATATGGAAAGGGAGTGTGGGTTTTTCTTTCTGGTAGCAGTAAAATGGCTGTGCCAGGGAAAATGCCTTGTCCATTTGGAATAGGAGAGCTTGCAATTAAGGTTGAACTGAATTTATTACTGTATTTATTTTGCGTGGATTCCTGGCAAAATTGATTGGATGGAACACATTGGGCGGAGCAAGAACAATGTGATCTCATCCTGTACGTGAGATCATACGCACGCATGTTTCGTGTTTTTGTGAGATTTATGGTATTTTTTAATAAAGAGTTTTTCACAATTAGCATCTATGTTATATGCAAACAGAATATTGGCATGCATTAAAAAGGGGATCATCTCCAGAGATAAAAGGATAATTCTCCCACTCTACAAGACTCTGGTCCGGCCGCACCTAGAGTATTCTGTCCAGTTCTGGGCACCAGTCCTCAGGAAGTTTGTACTGGAAATGGAACGAGTACAAAGAAGGGCAACAAAGCTAATAAAGGGTCTGGAGGATGTTAGTTATGAAGAAAGGTTGTGAACACTGAGCTTATTCTCTCTGGAGAAGAGACGCTTGAGAGGGGATATGGTTTCAATTTACAAATACCATACTGGTGACTAGGGATGAGCTTTGAGTTCGAGTCGAACCCATGTTCGACCCAAATATCGCATGTTCGACCGTTCATCGAATTGCGAACGTTATGGGCCATGCGCGCCAAATTCAAGTGGTGCGTCATGGCCCATAATTCACTGCGGCATCGCAGTTCATTGCTGGCTGATGATTGGTCAAGCATGCACTATGACCAGCATGCTTGGCCAATCACAGCGCCGTCTGTACAGAGAGCCAGAATTGGGCAAAACCAGGGTGGTTTAGTACACGCCCCACACTATATAAGGCCGCCTGCGTGGTGGCCTTGTGTAGTGTGTTGTGGCAGCGGAGAGATAGACAGAGAGACGGTATCATTTGATTTAAGTTAGAGTAGGCAGGCGAGTCAGTTGGCTGCACTTACCTAGGTGTTGTGTGTGTGTGTGTGTGTGTGTGTGTGTGTGTATATATGTATATATATATATATATATGTATATATATATATATATATATATATATATATATATATATATATATATATACACACACTGTATTCAGTTTAGCTAGATCCGTTTCTGTTATTCTCTTCCTACTGACAGGCAGGCAGGTGTTTTTACAGTATTTACAGCTACCTTTAGAAAATTGCTGGTGTTCTTCTGATCCTATTAATACCACAGAGAGGCAGCTACAGTATTTAAAGTTAGTGTAGTGCGTCCTCTGCACAGTGTGCACCTAAAGCTACCTGAAAATTGGTGGTGTTCTTCTGATCCTATTAGTACAACAGGCAGGCAGCTGCAGTATTTACAGTTAGTGTAGTGCGTCCTCTGCACAGCGTTCACCTTAAGCTACCTGAAGAAGATTGGCGGTGTTCTTCTGATCCTATTAGTACCACAGGCAGCTGCAGTATTTACAGTTAGTGTAGTGCGTCCTCTGCACAGTGTGCACCTAAAGCGACCTGAAGAAAATTCCTGGTGTCCTCATACTAATACTACAGGCAGGCAGTTGATTCTGCTAGCTGCAGTATCAGTGTATATATGCATCCCAGCTTTGTGCAGCTACATCTCACTGCAGGCCATTAGTATGAAGAAAATTGGTGGTGTTCTTCTGATCCTATTAGTACCACAGGCAGGCAGCTGCAGTATTTACAGTTAGTGTACTGTGTCCTCTGCACAGTGTGCACCTAAAGCTACCTGAAGATAATTGGTGTTGTTCTGATCCTATTAATACCACAGGCAGGCAGCTGCAGTATTTACAGTTAGTGTACTGTGTCCTCTGCACAGTGTGCACCTAAAGCTACCTGAAGACAATTGGTGGTGTTCTTCTGATCCTATTAGTACCACAGGAAGGCAGCTGCAGTATTTACAGTTAGTGTACTGTGTCCTCTGCACAGTGTGCACCCAAAGCTACCTGAAGACAATTGCTGTTGTTCTGATCCTATTAGTACCACAGGCAGGCAGCTGCAGTATTTACAGTTAGTGTACTGTGTCCTCTGCACAGTGTGCACCTAGAGCTACCTGAAGAAAATTGGCGGTGTTCTTCTGATCCTATTAGTACCACAGGCAAGCAGCTGCAGCATTTACAGTTAGTGTACTGTGTCCTCTGCACAGTGTGCACCTAAAGCTACCTGAAGACAATTGCTGTTGTTCTGATCCTATTAATACCACAGGCAGGCAGCTGCAGTATTTAGAGTTAGTGTACTGTGTCCTCTGCACGGTGTGCACCTAAAGCTACCTGAAGACAATTGGTGTTGTTCTGATCCTATTAGTACCACAGGCAGGCAGCTGCAGTATTTACAGTTAGTGTACTGTGTCCTCTGGACAGTGTGCACCTAAAGCTACCTGAAGACAATTGCTGTTGTTCTGATCCTATTAATACCACAGGAAGGCAGCTGCAGTATTTACAGTTAGAGTACTGTGTCCTCTGGACAGTGTGCACCTAAAGCTACCTGAAGACAATTGGTGTTGTTCTGATCCTATTAGTACCACAGGCAGGCAGCTGCAGTATTTACAGTTAGTGTATTGTGTCCTCTGCACAGTGTGCACCTAAAGCTACCTGAAGAATATTGGTGGTGTTCTTCTGATCCTATTAGTACCACAGGCAGACAGCTGCAGTATTTATAGTTAGTGTACTGTGTCCTCTGCACAGTGTGCAGCTAAAGCTACCTGAAGATAATTGGTGTTGTTCTGATCCTATTAATACCACAGGCAGGCAGCTGCAGTATTTACAGTTAGTGTATTGTGTCCTCTGCACAGTGTGCACCTAAAGCTACCTGAAGACAATTGGTGGTGTTCTTCTGATCCTATTAGTACCACAGGCAGGCAGCTGCAGTATTTACAGTTAGTGTAGTGCGTCCTCTGCACAGCGTTCACCTAAAGCTACCTGAAGAAGATTGGCGGTGTTCTTCTGATCCTATTAGTACCACAGGCAGGCAGTTGCAGTATTTACAGTTAGTGTAGTGCGTCCTCTGCACAGTGTGCACCTAAAGCGACCTGAAAAAAATTCCTGGTGTCCTCATACTAATACTACAGGCAGGCAGTTGATTCTCCTAGCTGCAGTATCAGTATATATATGCATCCCAGCTTTGTGCAGCTACATCTCACTGCAGGCCATTAGTATGAAGAAAATTGGTGGTGTTCTTCTGATCCTATTAGTACCACAGGCAGGCAGCTGCAGTATTTACAGTTAGTGTACTGTGTCCTCTGCACAGTGTGCACCTAAAGCTACTGACAGGCAGGCAGGTGTTTTTACAGTATTTACAGCTACCTTTAGAAAATTGCTGGTGTTCTTCTGATCCTATTAATACTACAGAGAGGCAGCTACAGTATTTAAAGTTAGTGTAGTGCGTCCTCTGCACAGTGTGCACCTAAAGCTACCTGAAAATTGGTGGTGTTCTTCTGATCCTATTAGTACCACAGGCAGGCAGCTGCAGTATTTACAGTTAGTGTAGTGCGTCCTCTGCACAGTGTTCACCTAAAGCTACCTGAAGAAGATTGGCGGTGTTCTTCTGATCCTATTAGTACCACAGGCAGGCAGCTGCAGTATTTACAGTTAGTGTAGTGCGTCCTCTGCACAGTGTGCACCTAAAGCGACCTGAAGAAAATTCCTGGTGTCCTCATACTAATACTACAGGCAGGCAGTTGATTCTGCTAGCTGCAGTATCAGTATATATATGCATCCCAGCTTTGTGCAGCTACATCTCACTGCAGGCCATTAGTATGAAGAAAATTGGTGGTGTTCTTCTGATCCTATTAGTACCACAGGCAGGCAGCTGCAGCATTTACAGTTAGTGTACTGTGTCCTCTGCACAGTGTGCACCTAAAGCTACCTGAAGATAATTGGTGTTGTTCTGATCCTATTAATACCACAGGCAGGCAGCTGCAGTATTTACAGTTAGTGTACTGTGTCCTCTGCACAGTGTGCACCTAAAGCTACCTGAAGAAAATTGGTGGTGTTCTTCTGATCCTATTAGTACCACAGGCAAGCAGCTGCAGCATTTACAGTTAGTGTACTGTATCCTCTGCACAGTGTACACCTAAAGCTACCTGAAGGCAATTGCTGTTGTTCTGATCCTATTAATACCACAGGCAGGCAGCTGCAGTATTTACAGTTAGTGTACTGTGTCCTCTGCACAGTGTGCACCTAAAGCTACCTGAAGACAATTGGTGTTGTTCTTATTCTATTAGTACCACAGGCAGGCAGCTGCAGTATTTACAGTTAGTGTACTGTGTCCTCTGGACATTGTGCACCTAAAGCTACCTGAAGACAATTGCTGTTGTTCTGATCCTATTAATACCACAGGCAGGCAGCTGCAGTATTTACAGTTAGTGTATTGTGTCCTCTGCACAGTGTGCACCTAAAGCTACCTGAAGAATATTGGTGGTGTTCTTCTGATCCTATTAGTACCACAGGCAGACAGCTGCAGTATTTACAGTTAGTGTACTGTGTCCTCTGCACAGTGTGCACCTAAAGCTACCTGAAGATAATTGCTGTTGTTCTGATCCTATTAATACCACAGGCAGGCAGCTGCAGTATTTACAGTTAGTGTACCGTGTCCTCTGCACAGTGTGCACCTAAAGCTACCTGAAGACAATTGGTGGTGTTCTTCTGATCCTATTAGTGCCACAGGAAGGCAGCTGCATTATTTACAGTTAGTGTACTGTGTCCTCTGCACAGTGTGCACCTAAAGCTACCTGAAGAAAATTGGTGGTGTTCTTCTGATACTATTAGTACCACAGGCAAGCAGCTGCAGTATTTACAGTTAGTGTACTGTGTCCTCTGGACAGTGTGCACCTAAAGCTACCTGAAAACAATTGGTGGTGTTCTTCTGATCCTATTAGTACCACATGCAGGCAGCTGCAGTATTTACAGTTAGCGCATTGTGTCCTCTGCACAGTGTGCACCTAAAGCTACCTGAAGGCAATTGCTGTTGTTCTGATCCTATTAGTACCACAGGCAAGCAGCTGCAGTATTTACAGTTAGTGTAGTGTGTTCTCTTCACAGTGTGCACCTAAAGCTACCTGAAGACAATTGTTGTTGTTCTGATCCTATTAATACCACAGGCAGGCAGCTGCAGTATTTACAGTTAGTGTACTGTGTCCTCTTCACAGTGTGCACCTAAAGCTAACTGAAGACAATTGCTGTTGTTCTGATCCTATTAGTACCACAGGCAGGCAGCTGCAGTATTTACAGTTAGTGTATTGTGTCCTCTGCACAGTGTGAACCTAAAGCTACCTGAAGACAATTGGTGGTGTTCTTCTGATCCTATTAGTACCACAGGCAGGCAACTGCAGTATTTACAGTTAGTGTATTGTGTCCTTGCACAGTGTGCACCTAAAGCTACCTGAAGAAAATTGGTGGTGTTCTTCTGATCCTATTAGTACCACAGGCAGGCAGCTGCAGTATTTACAGTTAGTGTACTTGTCCTCTGCACAGTGTGCACCTAAAGCTACCTGAAGAAAATTGGTGGTGTTCTTCTGATCCTATTAGTACCACAGGCAGACAGCTGCAGTATTTACAGTTAGTGTACTGTGTCCTCTGGACAGTGTGCACCTAAAGCTACCTGAAGATAATTGCTGTTGTTCTAATTCTATTAATACCACAGGCAGGCAGCTGCAGTATTTACAGTTAGCGTACTGTGTCCTCTGCACAGTGTACACCTAAAGCTACCTGAAGAAAATTGGTGGTGTTCTTCTGATCCTATTAGTACCACAGGCAAGCAGCTGCACTATTTACAGTTAGTGTACTGTGTCCTCTGGACAGTGTGCACCTTAAGCTACCTGAAAACAATTGGTGGTGTTCTTCTGATCCTATTAGTACCACATGCAGGCAGCTGCAGTATTTACAGTTAGCGCATTGTGTCCTCTGCACAGTGTGCACCTAAACCTACCTGAAGGCAATTGCTGTTGTTCTGATCCTATTAGTACCACATGCAAGCAGCTACAGTATTTACAGTTAGTGTAGTGTGTTCTCTTCACAGTGTGCACCTAAAGCTACCTGAAGACAATTGTTGTTGTTCTGATCCTATTAGTACCACAGGCAGGCAGCTGCAGTATTTACAGTTAGTGTATTGTGTCCTCTGCACAGTGTGCACCTAAAGCTACCTGAAGACAATTGGTGGTGTTCTTCTGATCCTATTAGTACCACAGGCAGGCAACTGCAGTATTTACAGTTAGTGTATTGTGTCCTTGCACAGTGTGCACCTAAAGCTACCTGAAGAAAATTGGTGGTGTTCTTCTGATCCTATTAGTACCACAGGCAGGCAGCTGCAGTATTTACAGTTAGTGTACTTGTCCTCTGCACAGTGTGCACCTAAAGCTACCTGAAGAAAATTGGTGGTGTTCTTCTGATCCTATTAGTACCACAGGCAGACAGCTGCAGTATTTACAGTTAGTGTACTGTGTCCTCTGGACAGTGTGCACCTAAAGCTACCTGAAGATAATTGCTGTTGTTCTAATTCTATTAATACCACAGGCAGGCAGCTGCAGTATTTACAGTTAGCGTACTGTGTCCTCTGCACAGTGTACACCTAAAGCTACCTGAAGAAAATTGGTGGTGTTCTTCTGATCCTATTAGTACCACAGGCAAGCAGCTGCAGTATTTACAGTTAGTGTACTGTGTCCTCTGGACAGTGTGCACCTAAAGCTACCTGAAAACAATTGGTGGTGTTCTTCTGATCCTATTAGTACCACATGCAGGCAGCTGCAGTATTTACAGTTAGCGTATTGTGTCCTCTGCACAGTGTGCACCTAAACCTACCTGAAGGCAATTGCTGTTGTTCTGATCCTATTAGTACCACATGCAAGCAGCTGCAGTATTTACAGTTAGTGTAGTGCGTTCTCTTCACAGTGTGCACCTAAAGCTACCTGAAGACAATTGTTGTTGTTCTGATCCTATTAGTACCACAGGCAGGCAGCTGCAGTATTTACAGTTAGTGTATTGTGTCCTCTGCACAGTGTGCACCTAAAGCTACCTGAAGAAAATTGGTGGTGTTCTTCTGATCCTATTTGTACCACAGGCAGGCAGCTGCAGTATTTACAGTTAGTGTACTGCGTCCTCTGCACAGTGTGCACCTAAAGCTACCTGAAGGCAATTGCTGTTGTTCTGATCCTATTAATATCACAGGCAGGCAGCTGCAGTATTTACAGTTAGTGTACTGTGTCCTCTGCACAGTGTGCACCTAAAGCTACCTGAAGACTACTGCTGGTGTTCTCATACTAATAATACTACAGGCAGGCAGTTGATTCTGCTAGCTGCAGTATCAGTATATATACATCCCAGCTTTGTGCAGTTATATCTCACTGCAGGCCATTAGTATGTCTGGAAGGCCAACAAGGAGAGGCAGACAGTCACAAGCCAATAAATGAGGGCAAGCAAGCTCTGTGTCCTAGAGGCAACAGTGCTGGTCGTGGAAAGGTGCATCCTCATCAGCACGTGGCCGTGGGACAAGCTTGTCCTTTTTTTTCGGCAACTGGCCGTGATGAGCTGCAACATGCGGAAGACTTGGTAGAGTGGATGACCAAGCCGTCCTCATCCTCCTCATACTCTCACCCAGGCTCAGGGTACTTTGTCTGGCAAAGCAGCTGCCAATGTGGCCTCTTCCCTCAGCTCAATGGCATCAGTCACTCCTTCCCTAGCCCCACCATGTCCTCCTGAGGAGTCCTCCGAACTGTTTGACCACAGTGTTGGGTACATGCTCCAGGAGGATGCCCAGCATTTTGAAGGCTCAGATGATGGTACCCAGCTAGAGGAAGGCAGTAATGTGAGCCCAGAGAGAGGGGGTGCCCAAGAAGGACAGCAATCTGGCAGTCATGTTCCCCCAGCTGCAGCATACTGCCAGGTTTGCTCCAGTGATGAGGAGGGAGGGGATGATGAGGTCATTGACTTCACGTGGGTGCCTGATAGGAGAGAGGAGGAGGAGGAGGCACATCTCCAACGAGGCAGGATGCCCTCCAGGGGCCAGCTTAAGGATAGCACACTGACTGCATCATACCGCAGAGCTCCGCATGTGCAGGGCGCTGCTGACTCTGCGCGTTATTCCAAAAGTTCTTTGGTGTGGGCCTTTTTTGAGATGAGTGCATCAGATCCCACTGCTGCTGTTTGCAACATATGTCCCAAGCGTATCTCACGTGGCCAAAACATCATCCGCTTGCGCACCACATGCTTGACCAGACATATGTCGACTTGCCATGCAGTTCATTGACAAGCGTACCTAAAAGACCCACACCAAAGAACAAAGCGGTCCATCTGAGGACATCTGTTGAGTGTGGGAGAGTGCTATTTTTGGCTCGATAACATGTCCCCCCCGTGTGCTGTGACTACCACCGGAAGCTGATCCCTTGGATACAGTTTTACCACTTGTTGGTTCACGCTCGATTCGGCCCATTGGGGGCCTCTACTACTGGTGAGAGGCTGGGGGAAATAGGTGCCGCACATCTATCTATAGACGCTTGTTGCCACAGTGATCGTTTACTGCACTTGCACTTTTCTTTATTATCCTCAGAAGACTGGACTTTGTTGTTATTGGGAGTCGCATTGCATGGTTTTTTGGACTGCACTTTTCACTTACTACCATTATCCTGTTTGGACATTTATTACACGCAATAATGTGTCACTAGTTCATCTACTTTTTTTGCACATTGTTTTTTCACTTTTGTGCACATTGCACTTTCTTGAATGGGCTTATCTCATTCCTTATCGCACTTTATTATTGTCAGTGGTTTTATTTTTATATTTATTGATCATTGCTCATATTTATTGATCATCTATTATTGAATTATATATTATTGATTTTATTTATTATTGCACTATATTTATATATTGTTTGCTTATTGCCCTTTCATCAGTTGTTGCACTTAGGCTGAGGTAGCGCCACATATTTTGTTTTTTATTTATCCCAGTTATGTGAGCACACTGTTTTATGTTGGCGGCTCCTTTCTTAGCTTATTGGTCAGTGTGGTTTTGCGCATTAGTGTATATTTTCTTTTGAAAGAACAAAGTGGACCTCTCCTTGCTCCTCATCAGCTGGGATCTCCAACCCCACTATACCTTCAGTCCTCTCTGAAACCTGCACTGAGAGGAATGAAGGTGTAGAATTAGGTGTGTCACAGCCAAGTACTTGAGGGTCAATCTGCTATCAGTACACCGACGTCAGATTGTACCAGGCAAATTTCCCTGTCCCAGCTGCTGCACCGCCGAAAGAAATTCCCTCTCAGCCATCCATATGCCCAGCAGTTGAATGCTAGCTTGGCTAAATTGCTAGCACTTCAACTGCTGCCTTTTCAGTTGATAAACTGTGCCCCCTTCCGTGAGTTTGTGGAATGTGCGGTTCCTCAGTGGCAGGTTCCCAAATACCACTTTTTCTCACGGAAGGCGATTCGGGCTCTCTACCGGCATGTGGAAGGCAATGTCTTGGCCTCGCTGGACAGAGCATTTAGCGGTAAGGTGCATATTACCACTGACTCATGGTCCAGCAGGCATGGACAGGGACATTACCTATCTTTCACCGCGCACTGGGTGACTCTTCTGGCAGCTGGGAACAATGCAGGACAGGGTGCAGTAGTGTTGGAGGTTGTTCCGCCACCACGCCTCCAAAATTCTACTAGTGGTCATTCTGCCACACCTTTCTACTCCACCCCCTCCTCTTCTTCTTCCTCCATGGCCTCTTCCTGTGCTGATTTGTCCTCGGAACCAGTGGCGCTCCGTAGGCTTTCAAGGGGCTACGCAAGCACGCAAGCAAAAAGATGCCATGCGGCGCTTGAGCTGGTGTGCTTGGGGGACAGGAGCCACACTGGGGCAGAGATTCTGTCAGCTCTGCAGGGGCAGGTTCAGAGGTGGTTGATGCCACACCAGCTTAAGGCAGGTATGGTGGTTTGCAACAATGGCACCAACCTCCTCTCCGCCCTCTGACAGGGACAACTGACCCATGTGCCCTGTTTGGCTCACGTCCTTAACTTGGAGGTGCAGCGTTTCTTGGGCAGGTACCCGGAATTACAGGATGTCCTGAGGCAGGCCAGGAAAGTCTGTGTGCATTTCCACAGGTCATATAATGCCAGTGCTCGGCTGGCTGACCTCTAAACGGAATTTAACCTGCCCAAGAACCGCCTAATCTGTGACATGCCCACCAGGTGGAACTCAACGTTGGCCATGCTGCAGTGGCTGCACACGCAGCAGAGGGCCATCAATGAGTACCTATGCGACTATGGCACCAGGACAGGGTCAGGGGAGCTTGGTTTTTTTCCCCACACCAGTGGGCTATGATCAGGGATGCATGCACTGTCCTGTCACCATTTGAGGAGGCCATGAGGATGGTGAGCACTGACAGTGCATGCATCAGTGACACTGTCCCTCTTGTCCACCTGTTGGAGCACATGCTGCATGGAATAATGGACAGGGCACTTGAGGCAGAACAGAGGGAGGAAGAGGAGGACTTCCTTACCTCTCAAGGCCCCCTTTATCCAGACAGTGTTCCTGCGTGCCCGCCGATCACTGGAAGAGGACGAGGAGGAGGAAGATTGTGTCAGCATGGAGGTGGAGCCTAGCACTCAGCATCAGCAGCAGTCTTCAAGGGATCATTTACAGTCCGAAGAAACCCATGGACTTGTACGTGGCTGGGAGGAGGTGGCTGCAGATCATGTCGTCCTTAGTGACCCAGAGGACTCTGGACCGAATGCCTCAGCAAACCTATGCTGCATGGCCTCCCTGATCCTGCAAAGCCTGCGGAAGGATCCTCGTATTTGTGGTATCAAGGGGAGGGATGATTACTGGCTGGCAACCCTCCTTGATCCACGTTACAAGGGCAAGGTTGCGGACCTTATCTTGCCGTCGCAGAGGAAGCAGATCATGAAACATCTTCGGGAGGCCTTGCAGAAAGGTTTGTGCAATGCGTTTCCATGGTCGGGAGGTAACAATTTCCTGGTCCTCCTGGACAACGTGTTGCTGAGGCTTCGGTCAGTCACAGAAGGAGCGGTGGAGAAGGTGGCCATCTGACCGATGTGTTCAGACAATTTTTAAGTCCGCAGCCCCAAGGTCTGATTGTTTCCAGCAACCATCGCCAGCGTCTGATTCACATGGTGCAGGATTACCTAGGGGCAAGATCAGACTTGGACACCTTTCCCACTGAAAATCCTCTGGGTTACTGGGTCTTGAGGATGGATCACTGGCCAGAGCTTGCGCAGTATGCAATTGAGCTACTGGCCTGTCCTGCATCCAGCATTCTTTCGGAACACACATTCATTGCTGCTGGAGGATTTGTAACCGATCACAGGGTGCGCCTGTCCACCAAATCGGCTGACCTTCATAAAAATGAATCAGTCTTGGATCACCAGCTACCAAGCACCTGATGCTGATGTAACCAATTGATTTTTTTTTTATGTGAGATTCCTTCAAGACTGCCTATGCTGATGCTGAGTGACTATCCTGTTATGCTGAGTCACAATCCTCTTCCTCCTAAAATTTCATGCTGATAGCTTGTAAGAACACTTTTGGTTCTGGGCACTGCCACCAGTGCCAAAGGCCCAATTTTTCAGCCCCTGTTTAACAGGGGCGTATAATTACAATTTTTGATGCAGTACTTTGCAGCAGGGCTCATTCTTGCGCTCCAACTAGAGTATCTGTGAGGGGTTGCAGTGTTGTGGCACCAGCACCAGTGCCCAAGGCCCAATTTTTCAGCCCCTGTTTAACAAGGGCGTATAATTACAATTTTTGATGCAATACTTTGCAGCAGGGCTCATTCCTGTGCTCCATCTATAGCATCTGTGAGGGGCTGCAGTGTTGTGACACCAATGCCTAAGGCCCAATTTTTCTGCCCCTGTTCAACAGGGACAATTCTTGATCTAATATTTCGCAGCAGGGCCCATTCCTGCACCCACCGAGAGTAACTGTTAGGACTTACAGTGTTGTGGCACCAGCACCACCACCACCACCAAAGGCTCAATTTTTCTACCACTGTTCAACAATGGCATGCAATTACAATTCTTGATCTAATATTTCACAGCAGGGCCCGTTCCTACACCCACCAAGAGTAAATGTGAGGGCTTACAGTGTTGTGGCAACACCAACACCTAAGGCCCCAAGCTCTGCAGAGTATATAGGGCAGGCCCCTACTTTCAAACATCCAACTTACAAATGACTCCTACTTGCAAACGGAAGGAGATAACAGGAAGTGAGTAATCTACCCCTAAGAAGGGAAATTCTCTCCTTCCTAGGGGTAGATTTTTTGGCTGGAGCTACACTTTAAAAATGTACTAGTTCAAAATTACAAACAGATTCTACATAACAACAAACCTACAGTCCCTGTCTTGTTTGCACCGCCTGTATACTGCTGTTCAGAAATTCTCTCCTTCCTAGGGGTAGATTTTTTGGCTGGAGCTACACTTTAAAAATGTACTAGTTCAAAATTACAAACAGATTCTACATAACAACAAACCTACAGTCCCTGTCTTGTTTGCACCGCCTGTATACTGCTGTTCAGAGTATATAGGGCCTGGGGGCCCCACGCCTTTCCTTTTTTAATTTGGGTGCGGGGTTCCCCTTAATCCCCAAAGGGCCTGGTAATGGACTGGGGGGTGGGGGGTACCCATGCCGTTTGTCTCACTGATTTTCATACATGTTGCCGGGACCTGACATTACATTAAAGCCGCAAGCAGTTTTAAATGACTTTTATTCCTTTAAAAATGTCATTTTGTGCATGGACTGTTCTAAGCACGGGGAACACGCGCCACTTTACAGGCATACCATAGACACCCCCCAGGTACGATATTTAAAGGAATATTTCACTTTTTTTTCACTTTAAGCATCATTAAAATCACTGCTCCCGAAAAAACGGTTGTTTTTAAAACTTTTTTTTGCATTGATACATGTCCCCTGGTGCAGTTTGCGCGAACTTTCGGTCCGTTCGCAGGTTCTGGTGTGAACTGAACCAGGGGGTGTTCGGCTCATCCCTACTGGTGACCCCACGATAGGGATAAAACTTTTTTGCGGAAGGAAGTTTAACAAGGCACGTGGCCACTCATTAAAATTAAAAGAAAAGAGGTTTAACCTTAAACTACATAGAGGGTTCTTTACTGCAAGAGCGGTAAGGATGTGGAATTCCCTTCCACAGGGGGTGGTCTCAGTGGGGAGCATCAATAGTTTCAAAAAGCTATTAGATAAGCACCTGAACGACCACAACATACAGGGATATACAATGCAATACTGACATAAAATCACATACATACACAACTATTGATGAGGGAGCACAAGAGGCACAGCCGACAGCAGCATTGTCAGCAGTGTTGCCAACCTACCAGATTCAAATTTACTGACATGATACCTAAAATTTACTGGCACAGCCAAGTTTTTACTGCCATTTCTAAAAGTTAGAAAATTACAGTTTTAAGTGCAAATTTCAGTATTTAGGTTACAAACAAGTACAATATGCAATTAGCAATGTGATTTAAGGTAGATATTAATGCAAAAAACATATTTCTTATTTTATTTATGATAAAGTAAGTAAGTAGCTCAGGGGCGGGACTCTTGAGAAATTAGAATGGACAGGCACACACACATGAAATTGACTCTCACAGTGACATTGACAGCAGTGTGCAGCAACACAGATGATGATGACACCTCCCGACATGTTCCCTCCACAGTGACAGTCTCTCTCCAAGCCAGGTGGTCCCTTCAGTCCACTCCAGTCCAAACAGCACTGATAGTCCTGCTCCCGGGTTGCCTTGCTCCCGCTCCCATCCCACAGACCCACTTGACTCGACTCCCTTGCACCATGACATCACATTACGCACTCAGGCACTTCCTCTGCCAGACCCGCCCCTGCCGGCACCACCCGAACACACTGTAGCAGGCACTTGGATGATCTCTGCTGGGTCTGGACTGGAAATGCGCTTGCATGGTTCCGAGCCGAGCTTCACAGCCATATTTTTTACTGGCAACCTTGTTTTGTCACTGGCATTTACTGGCAGGCGAAAAGTGCACATTGTTTAATGGCCGCCAGTAAAAATACTGATGGTTGGCAGCACTGATTGTCATCCTTGGGGGAGGGGAGTGTTAAATGTGTTAGAAGATTTAGAACCACTAACAAATTGAAGCCAAACTCCAATTCACACTTTATAACCAGTTACAGCAAACTGTTTGTTTTTCTTTAGGATAAAGGTTTTACATGAATAAATATTTGAAGTGGTATTATCTTCGGAAAGTTCGTTATCAGTGGACTATATGAATACATTTGTACTGGAACACTTTTATATCCAAATTAAAGCTGAACTCCACATTTACTTTACATTGTTTGTTTGGTCCAGCTTGGTCCAAACTAGCTATGTCCCTCACTAACACGTGAGGCCGCTGGATGTGCTGAATAAACTATATGTAGCTGAGACTACATACAACATACCTCACTGTGTTCCAGGTGTGAGCCAAGACTTCCAGTCTCATACCTGGAACACAATAGTAATAATAATCGGATTGGCGCTCAGCCCATTCAGAGAAAGCAATGTATTCTAGCAATGAACAGAACGATAGACTTAAAAGAAAACCAAGCTGGCAGGAACATGTATTTTACCTACAATTTGAATGGTATTCTACTGTAATGCCCCGTACACACGGTCGGACTTTGTTCGGACATTCCGACAACAAAATCCTAGGATTTTTTCCGACGGGTGTGTTGGCTCAAACTTGTCTTGCATACACACGGTCACACAAAGTTGTCGGAAAATCCGATCGTTTTAAACGCGGTGACGTAAAACATGTACGTCGGAACTATAAACAGGGCAGTGGCCAATAGCTTTCATCTCTTTATTTATTCTGAGCATGCGTGGCACTTTGTCCGTCGGATTTGTGTACACACGATCGGAATTTCCGACAACGGATTTTGTTGTCGGAAAATTTTATCTCCTGCTCTCCAACTTTGGGTGTTGGAAAATCCGATGGAAAATATCTGATGGAGCCCACACACGGTCGGAATTTCCGACAACACGCTCCGATCGGACATTTTCCATCGGAAAATCCGACTGTGTGTACGGGGCATAAACGTCGCTTTGCTGTATTGTACAGGTGTGCCACTTGACATGCAGGCTTAGGTCATCTCCCAAACATGTTTTTTAAAGGAAAAGGGCATTTTTTATTGTTTCACCTTAAGCTCACTTTAAGCATTATTCAAATTGCCGTTTCCCTGCAAACATTTTTTTAAGTACATGTTTATCAGGGGAGTGCCCAGTCCACCCCCCACCCCCACCCCCTATGCCATTTTGAGACAGTCCTTTGAATATTAGCCTTGAAAACCGGTCAGTAATGATGTGAATACATTAGGCATCAGTGTCCTTTGGATTACATTTCAGAACTTCTGCGCTGTTTAGTAAACCTCCTGTGAACCAGACCCAGATATATTCAGCTCGTCCCAATCTTAGACTTATGTGGTCACTGTCAGGAACAGGTGTGACCAGAAATGTGTGGACTGCCACAGAGAATATCAGGCACAAGTACAGTGTAAAATAATATTTATTTAAAAATAAGTGAACAACATGAATGTAAACGCACCTCTAATATACCAAACTGTGTAAAACAAACCAGAGATCAAAACAAATAGTAACACACAATTATCAACTGCCCAAACCAAGTATATACATAAATCAGGTAATGCAAAGCATAGTCATAACAGAGCCAGGATCATACATGGGAGATCAAGCAGTAGGGAACTGAGAGCAAGACAGGTCAGGGAGAGGGTAACAGGATATGGAGAGAGCAGGTGGGAAGGGATTAGGCTGCAGGGTCTGGGTCAGGTTCCAGGACCAGGATACAAGAAGCAGGAACACAGGAACACAGGTCAGGGGCACATAGAGACAGACACCAAGGCAGGGAGGAAGAGCATAAACAGGGTTTAAATACCCTTTCTGCAACCAGCATCAGGTGATGACTGATTACATGAGACTATGTGAGCTTTTGGCTGCTGAGGGACACCCGTTGGTGGACACCGGAACTGCAGCCTATAAATCTGGGAGCCACAGTGCCACCAGCAGGTGAACCCTTTCCTGACAGTCCCCCCTCCCCTCCAAATGCTCCAGTACCAACCTCTGGACGCTCCAACCAGCCATAGCTGAAGGAGTCCGTAAAAGATACCCAGTTGCTGCATAAGTATAGAGGAAAAATGTCTCGTAGGCCAAATAAGTGCTAGATTCCAAAAAAGATGCCCTGTTGCCAGGATACAGCAATAAGCTAGGTATCCCACCGCCTGGGACTGGTGACTGACTAGGTACCCCACCGCTGAGGTTAGGCAACTGGCTAGGTATCCTGCTGGCCAGATTCTCAGAGACGTATGACATTTAATCCTTCAATACAGTAAAGCACCCCAACGCTGGGGTACCATGGGTCACCCACAAACTTAGCCCTGTGACAACACCGGAACTTTGACACTGGAATGTCTGGTTACAACTGTGTAGCTTGCCTGGTTTCCAGGAGTTGTTCCACACATCAACAGCCATCTAGGTTTCCCTAAGGTACTGGTTACCTGGAGTTGTGGCAATCGCATCCGGATTGTGGCAAGGCACAAATGGTACTCTACCGATCCCCTGGAGCTCACCACTACCAAGGTCCTGAAGGCAAACATAGCTACCAGTTGCAAAGGGTAAGTCCAGACCACCAGGCTTTGGCACCATTGGAGCAACATACTGTAAGAGGGACCCAATAGAGGCGACTGTAAAAAAAGAATCTCAGGTAGCCCATACAAGGTACACGAAGACTCAGAGGTGTCAGATCAAACAGCAGACAGAATCCTATCATTTGCAGGACAGTCCAGCTGAGCGGCAGGCATAGAGTCAATGAAAACTAGCTGGGCAGTAGGCACAAAGTCAGTAGAACCCATCTGGGCGGTGTTGTAAAGTGACAATACCAGAAATCTGACACCGGAATCTCTGGTTACAACTGTGTAGCTTGCCTGGTTTCCAGGATTTGTTCCACACATCAACAGGCAGACTGGAGCAGATCGGCTGCCATGGAGGCAGACTGGAGCAAATCGGCTGGTGTGGAGGCAGACTTGTTCCACATATCAACAGCCATCTAGGTTTCCCTAAGGCACTGGTTGCCTGGAGTTGTGCACAAATGGTACTTTGAGAAAAAATAGGAATTAAAGAAGCAATTCCAGAAAGCAATTCTTCAAAGAGGAACAGGCAATCTAGCAAAAAATATATATAGTTTAATTATGCAAATTCACTTAACACTAATCAAAAATTAGACAATACCACCAACAAATCATTAAAATTAGACAACGTTGTCTACATACTCAGATGGCCACCACACACATCCATACACCCCCCGTGGATGACTTTAGGTGGATTGATGAAGATCACTATTATTTCCTAGGTGAGAAGAAGTAATATTCCTCCAGGGAACACAAATACTGGTAAAAAGTCAAACAGGAGCAAAAGCAAAAATCTGAGCATGTATAGCCACGTTATTGCGTGTTGTTAAGTGCTAATGGATGCAGTAAGCAGGTTGAAATTGCATGGACAGTTGGTGATTAACTTTGAGCACAGGACCAGGACCGATCACTGAGAATTGCAGTGTGGATGGGAAGTTCCTATTACTGAGCTAAAGTTACACAGCAATTAGTGCAGGCTAAAGAACACCTATGCTGGCGGGTAGGTATATGTCTAGGGTGCAGGCGAGTATGTATGTATATACAAACCACCCGGTCAGGAGGTGTAAAACAAGGGATCTCACCACTTTCCCGACAACCACCACAGCCTCTGCACTGGTGAACACATGGGCTCTAAGGCTAGCTTCCGTCTGCTTCCACTGTTTCCCCGGTTCACTCCATAGAGTGCGAGCTGGAATATTGATGTCCCCCGAATGTAAAAAAGCCGCCATGGCCATCCTGGGATTCTGGTGCTTTCCAATGGCACTCACGAAAATCTCACTAAAATCACGGAAGTGTCCAGGGTGAATTCGTGGCGTGTGGTTGGAGCTGAGTACTCGCTACAGAAAGCATGATGGCGTCACACTGACGCATTTCACCCGTGACCCGGGTTTCTTCAGAGCATGTGCAGACATCAGTTGGGTATCCTTAAATAGCCGAGGTGCCGTGCCGCGTGATGACGTCGGCGCCTGGTTACCTAGGTGTCCGCATAACTAATTAACAGCCATTCAAACAAATTAACAGTAAATCGGTGGGCCGGGCTGGGAGTGTGGGGATCCCATTGAACCCACAGAGGGGAAGAAAAATCAAATAAATTAAAAATAAAAATTGGTATAATAAAAAATTAAATAATAAAAAGTAAATGAAGAATGCAATAGTAAACACTAATGGAAATTAAAGACAAAAAATAAGACTAAAAAAGGAGGCATGGACAAACATTACTTAATGACCAGGAAACTACGGTGTGAGGAATGCGGAGAGATTACACTCATTATTTAACCCCCTAGGTTGCATGTTGTTTAAATTGTATATCCACATTTTCTCCTTTTGACATAGAATCCTATCAAAGTCGCCCCTTCTGAGGGATAAATTCAGCCTATAGATACCCTTAAAGAATAGTCCGGTGGGGTCACCATCATGAAATTTGATGAAGTGCAGTGCCAATGGGCATTCATCGTCCTTGTTGACAATGCTTTGGACGTGTTCACCGACTCTGATCTGTCTTTTGGACTTGCCAACGTAATTCTTGCCAGATGGGCAAGTCAGAATATAAACCACCCTAGTGATATTGCAGTTGATAAAATTATTGATTTTGAATTTCTTCTTCCCCTCAGAGTTGGTGAACACGTCTGTCCTTTCCACATACTTACAGACTGAGCATCTACCACATCTGTACATCCCCCTCAGTGGTGGCAGCTCAGTCAACCAGTTAGAGGCAACCGATCTCTGGTATTCTGAGTGGATAAGGCTATCCCTGAGATTCCATGAGCGTTGAGCAGTGAGAAGGGGACGATCACTCACGATCTCCCCAAGGATGGATGAGTCAGCAAAGATGTGCCAATGGTGGCTCAGTATATCCCTGACTTGGTCCCACTGGGCACCAAATTTGGGAGTGGGAGTATTCCCTCTCCCTAAACCTGCCATAGAGCTCCCTCACTTCCATTTCAAAGTCTTTTTCTTGCGAACAGTTCCGTTTTAATCTAAGGAACTGACCAACAGGTATTCCTTGAATGAGAGATCTAGGGTGATTGCTAGGGATGAGCTTCGAGTTTGAGTCGAACCCATGTTCGACTCGAACATCGCATGTTCGACCGTTCGTCGAATTGCGAACGATATGGGCCGTTCGCACCAAATTCGGGTGGCGAATCACAGCCCATAATTCATTGCGGCAGCGCAGTGCATTGCTGGCTGATGATTGGCCAAGCATGCACTATGACCCGCATGCTTGGCCAATCACAGAACCGTCTGTACAGAGAGCCATAATTGGCCAAAGCTAGAGTGGATTTGGCCAATTATGGCTCAGGGGGTTTAGTACACGCCCCACACTATATAAGGCCGTCTGCATGTCGGCCCTGTGTAGTGTGTTCCGGTGTTGAGAGAGAGATCGTGTCATTTGATTTAAGTTAGATAGAGTAGGCAGGCGAGTCAGTTAGCTGCACTTACAGTGTATTGTGTATATATATATGCATCCTAGGTGTTGTGTGTGTGTATGTGTGTATATATACATATTTATATATATATATATATATATATACACTGTATTCAGTTTAGCTAGGTCCGTTCCTGTCAGGGATCCGTCAGCACCAGACCGAGACATTTGCATGCGCCTATGTGCTGGCGCATCCCTGTTCAGATGATGCAGCAGTCTCCAGCTGTTACTGTGCATCAGCGCGGCGTTCAGGTGCGTGCGGGTGCACGGCGCATGTGTGCGCGTACGGGTGTGCGCGCGTTCGCGTTAGCGCCGTTTTGGCGCCAAGGAGCGCATAAGAGTCCTCCTGCTGCAGCCGTGCGCTGCTGTTTCGTCTCAGCTCTGTGAACCAGTTACCCTGCACCTGATTGATCGATTACCATATTGACCCGGCTTGTCTGACCATTCCTCCTTCTCCAATCCGACCCGGCCTGCCTGACTCTGCTGCTGTTTCTACCAGTACCGTTGCTGACCTCTGCCTGCCTACCGACTCTGCTTCTGCCTGCCGTTATTACCCGTCTTGTCTGCCTGCTGATCCGGACTGTCTGACCTTGCTTGTACCTGCCCTTGCTTCTGTGCTGTTGTACCTTCAGCTCCAGCTCCAGTGATCTCCGCATCTGCATCTTCGGTGCTGCTGCCTGCAGCTCTCTGGTCACCACCTTACCTGCAGTCCAACCATCCCTGGAGGGATCTCTACTCTGCTCCAGCATCAGAGACGTCTACCTCAACAGGCACTCCTACCCCACTGTGCTCACGAGTCCACTGTCCCCACTCCAGTGGCTCCTGAACCAGCGCTGTATGAGAGGTCTTATCCTACAGTCAGGCTCTACTACCAGGTACCTAACAGTACGAAACAGCCATGACTGAGCCTGCAGGAGAGACCTCCCCGATGAAGGAGATCTGCACGCATCTTGCGGCCCTCACTCAAGCGGTTCAATCCCTTCAGGACAATTATACCAGACTTGAAGGACAAGTTCAGAACCTCGCTGGGCCTAGTCCCATGGCTTCCTCTTCAGCCGCAGCTCCAGCACAGCCTGCTTCTGCTCCTTCTGTTGTGATGCTTCCACCTGAACCGAGGGTCCCTATCCCAGAGAGGTTTTCCGGAGACCGGACTAAGTTTCGAGCCTTTCGCAATGCCTGCCAGCTATTTTTTGCCTTACAACCCCGAACCTTCTCGCTGGAAGTTACTAAGGTGGGGTTTGTGATTTCCCTTCTACAAGGGGAACCTCAAACCTGGGCCCACCGTTTACTTGAGGGGGACTCAGCCTTAACCCAATCTTTACCCTCCTTTTTTGAAGCCATGGCTCAGCTCTATGAGGACCCTCAGCGGACTGCCACAGCCGAGTCAGCCCTGTTTGCGCTCCAGCAAGGCCGCAGACCGGCCGAGGACTATGTCACTGACTTCAGATGCTGGAGCGCGGACAGGCAGTGGAATGATGCGGCCCCACGTCACCAGTTCCGCATGGGTCTATCTGAAGAGCTGAAAGATGAACTTGCTCGAGTTGGCATACCAGATACCCTTGAAGCTTTGATCTCCTTGGCAATCCAGATTGACCGACGCCTCCGGGAACGTCAATCCGAACGTTCCGCTCAACAAACTCGCCCGGCCTGGATGACAGCAAGGACTCCGGTTCCTGCAGCAAGCTATCTACCTTCACCCAGTATGAATCGAGTCAACGCCACACCTGACACTTCCGAACCCATGCAACTAGGGCTGATGCGACCTGCCTTGTCTCCTGAAGAACGGGCAAGTCTTCGTCAACTGAACCTGTGCCTCTATTGTGGTGGAACTGGACACTATGTCCACAATTGTCCAGTCAAGATAAGTAAGTGCTCATCTTCTGTGCCTACCAGTCTCTCTGCTTTGTCTGCCAACTCTAGCCACCTTGCCATTCCTCTCTCGTTACAGCTCCAGGAAGAGATAATTCCAGTCAGCGCCATCATTGACTCCGGAGCATGCAGCTGTTTTATCGACTTGACCTTTGCCAGCCTGCATAACATTCCTTTACGGACTAAGTCTTATGGACTCTCTGTTTTCCTAGCTGATGGCTCCCGCATTGAATCCAGACAAGTAACTCATGAGACTTTTCCTTTGCCTGCTACCGTGTCTTCCCAACATAAGGAGCTGCTGACCCTTGATGCCATTTACTTCTCCACTGTTTCCAGTTATCTTGGGCATTCCCTGGCTCCAGGCCCACAACCCGCACATCAACTGGGTCTCTGGAGAAGTAACGTTTTTGTCGTCCTACTGTCAAGAACACTGTTTGGTTGAGAATCCCGACTCCTCAGCTACTCTGCTATGTCTTGATACGGACCAGAAATTATGCCAGGCTGTACCTAAACAATACCACAAGTTCATTGATGTTTTTAGCAAGAAGGGGGCAGACTCCCTTCTGCCTCATTGCCCCTACGACTGCCCAATTGAGTTACTGCCAGGATCCGAGATTCCATTCGGACGTATTTTCCCTTTATCAGAAAAAGAGCACGAAGCACTAAAGTCGTATATTGATGAAAACTTGGCCAAGGGGTTCATCCGCCACTCCACTTCCCCAGCAGGTGCCGGAATATTTTTTGTCACCAAGAAAGACAAGACTCTCCGCCCGTGTATTGATTATTGGGAATTGAACAAAATTACGGTTAAAAATCGGTACCCCCTACCCTTGATACCTGAACTATTCCAAAAGTTAAGAACTGCTGTCATCTTTACTAAGCTCGATCTAAGAGGGGCCTACAACCTGATCCGCATTCGGGCCGGGCATGAGTGGAAAACAGCTTTTCGGACCCGATTCAGACATTATGAATACCTGGTCATGCCCTTCGGACTCTGCAACGCCCCTGCGACCTTCCAACATCTGATTAACGATGTTCTCAGGGACTTTTTTGGACGTTTTTGTGATCGCATACCTGGACGATATCCTGATCCTCTCGGAATCTCTTGATCTGCATCGAGAACATGTCCGCAGGGTGTTGGGCCGTCTCCGCTTACACAGGCTTTATGCAAAGGCAGAGAAATGCGAGTTCGAGCAACAAAGCATCCAATTCCTGGGGTTGATAATCTCTCCAACTGGCATCAAAATAGATCCTCAGAAAGTATCCGCTGTTCTGGATTGGCCGGTACCCCTAGACAAGAAGGGAATTCAGCGGTTTATCGGTTTTGCAAACTTTTATAGGAAGTTCATCAGAGGATTCTCAGCCATAATTGCACCTATCACGCAGTTGACTAAGCAGAATGCCCGCTTTTCCTGGACTCAATCAGCTCAAGATGTTTTTGAGAATCTCAAGAGACTGTTTACCTCGGCCCCAATCCTCAGCCATCCTGAACCATCATTACCGTTTATTTTGGAAGTCGACGCTTCTGAAATAGCGGTGGGTGCAATTCTCTCACAACGTAAAGGCAGCAAAGATCTAATGCATCCTGTGGGGTGTTTCTCCAGTAAACTTTCTTCTGCAGAAAACTACTATTAAGGCTGCTCTGGAGGAGTGGAGGTACCTGTTGGAGGGGGCTATGCATCCAGTATTCATTTACACTGACCACAAAAACTTAGAATATTTAAGATCTGCTAAACGACTAAAGCCTCGGCAAGCCCCCTGGGCTCTGTTCTTCCCACGTTTTTGTTTTCATATAACTTACCGGCCAGGCTCTAAAAATATCAAACCGGATGCATTGTCACGTTTGCATGACAATCCGAAAGACTTATCCATTCCTGACACCATCTTGCCCGCAAACAATTTCTAACTCCTGCAAACAGACCTACTCTCTCAGATTAAAGAAGCATCCTCTGATTCATCTAGGCCTACAGGGACTACTCTGACGTTCAGAAATGGATTGTTCTGGAAGGGAAGCCAAATTTTTGTTCCTGAGGAGGTTCGGGTTAAGGTCTTGACGCTTCTTCATGATCATCCACTGGCAGGCCATTTTGGGGTCCGCAAGACCCTGGAACTTGTGCAACGCACATTCTGGTGGCCCAATCTGAAAGTCTTTTGTGAAAAATACGTCAGTTCCTGCCCTATCTGTACCCAGAACAAGACATCTAGAAATCGAGCTTGGGGTCTGTTAAAACCTTTGCCTGTACCTGATAGACCCTGGAAAATGATTTCTATGGATTTTATAGTAGAGCTTCCGTGTTCTGAGGGGTGTTCAGCCATCTTCGTAGTGGTAGACCGTCTATACAAGATGGCCCATTTCCTTCCTTTAAGGGGAACTCCATCTCCCATGGAAACCGCCCGCATATTCATCAAGGATATCATCAGACTACATGGAGTCCCTGCAAATATAGTTTCTGACAGAGGGGTACAATTCACCTCAGGTTTTGGAGAGCCCTGTGTGAAATCCTAAAAATTGAACTGGCCTTATCCTCGGCCTATCATCCTCAAACTAATGGGCAGACAGAAAGGACCAATCAGACCCTTGAACAGTACATCAGATGCTTTACATCCTTCACACAGGATGATTGGGTGTCCCTGATGCCCTTAGCAGAATTCGCATACAACAATGCTAACCATTCAGCCACCGGTCAATCCCCCTTTTTCGCCAATTATGGCTTTCATTTAACCTTTCTACCTGATTTCCTTCCAGAGTCTTCAGTTCCGGCAGTACAGAATACAGTGGACTTCCTCAGCCACAACAATCAGATGTTGCAGGAGGCGGTGTCCAAGGCCCAGGCAGACAGCAAGAGAGTCTTCGATCGAAGAAGAAGAGGGGAGTTGAATTTACAGCTTGGTGATCAGGTATGGCTTTCTACCAGTAATATCAAATTAGCATGTCCATCTAAGAAGTTGGCACCTAGGTTTATGGGACCCTTCCCGGTTAAGAGGAAAATTAATGAAGTATCTTATGAACTGACCTTGCCTGATTCTCTCAAGATTCACCCGGTATTTCATGTGTCTTTGCTTAAACCTGCTATACCTGATCCCTTCCCTGATAGAGGAACTAGACCTGCTGAACCTGTCTTAGTAGATGGAAGTGAGGAATTTGAAGTTGAGGCTATTCTTGACTGTAGAAGAAGACAGGGACAAAAGCAATTTCTGATTAAATGGAAAGGTTACGGTCCAGAAAGTAACTCATGGGAACCAGACAGTAATGTCCATGCCAGGCGATTAGTTCGTGCTTATTTCTCTGCCCACCCGGAGAAAAGAAGGCTTGTGGGCATCTGGAGGCTGCCCTTTGGAGGGGGGCAATATCAGGGATCCGTCAGCACCAGACCGGGACATTTGCGTGCGCCTATGCGCTGGCGCGCCCCTGTTCAGATGATGCAGCAGTCTCCAGCTGTTACTGTGCATGTGCACGGCGTTCGGGCGGGTGCGGGTGCAGCTCTCTGGTCACCACCTTACCTGCAGTCCAGCCATCCCTGGAGGGATCTCTACTCTGCTCCAGCATCAGAGACGTCTACCTCAACAGGCACTCCTACCCCACTGTGCTCACGAGTCCACTGTCCCCACTCCAGTGGCTCCTGAACCAGCGCTGTATGAGAGGTCTTATCCTACAGTCAGGCTCTACTACCAGGTACCTAACAGTTCCTGTTATTCTCTTTCTACTGACAGGCAGGCAGGTGTTTTTACAATATTTACAGCTACCTGAGGAAAATTGTTGGTGTTCTTCTGATCCTATTAGTCCTATTAGCTACAGTATTTACAGCTAGTGTAGTGCATCCTCTGCACAGTGTGCACCTAAAGCTACCTGAAGAAAATTGGCGGTGTTCTTCTGATCCTTTTAGTACCGCAGGCAGCTGTAGTATTTACAAGTTAGTGTAGTGCGTCCTCTGCAAATTGTGCACCCCTTGCTACCTGAAGAAAATTGGTGGTGTTCTTCTGATCCTATTAGTACCGCAGGCAGCGGCAGTATTTACAAGTTAGTGTAGTGCGTCCTCTGCACAGTGAGCACCTAAAGCTACCTGAAGAAAATTGGTAGTGTTCTTCTGATCCTATTAGTACCACAGGCAGCTGTAGTATTTACAAGTTAGTGTAGTGCGTCCTCTGCACAGTGTGCACCTAAAGCTACCTGAAGAAAATTGGTGGTGTTCTTCTGATCCTATTAGTACTGCAGGCAGCTGTAGTATTTACAAGTTAGTGTAGTGCGTCCTCTGCACAGTGTGCACCTAAAGCGACCTGAAGACAATTGTTGTTGTTCTACTCCTATTAATACCACAGGCAGGCAGTTACAGTATTTACAGTTAGTGTACTGTGTCCTCTGCACAGTGTGCACCTAAAGCTACCTGAAGAAAATTGGTGGTATTCTTCTGATCCTATTAGTACCACAGGCAGGCAGTTGATTCTGCTAGCTGCATTATCAGTATATATATACATCCCAGCATTGTGCAGCTACAACTCACTGCAGGCCATTAGTATGTCTGGAAGGCCAACAAGGAGAGGCAGACAGTCACAAGCCAAAAAAAGAGGTCAGCAGGCTCTGTGTCTAGAGGCAACAGTGCTGGTCATGGAGACGGTGCAGCACGTGGCCGTGGGACACGCTTGTCCTTTTCTTCGGCAGCTGGCCGTGTTGAGCCGCAACATGCGTAAGACTTGGTAGAGTGGAGGACCAAGCCGTCCTCATCCTCCTCATCCTCTCTCACCCAGGCTCAGGGTACTTTGTCTGGCAAAGCAGCTGCCAATGCGGCCTCTTCCCTCGGCTCAATGGCATCAGTCACTTCTTCCCTAGCCCCACCATGTCCTCCTGAGGAGTCCCCCGAACTGTTTGACCATAGTGTTGGGTACATGCTCCAGGAGCATGCCCAGCGTTTTGAAGGCTCCGATGATGGTACCCAGCTAGAGGAAGGCAGTAACGTGAGCCCAGAGGGAGGGGGTGCCCAAGAAGGACAGCAATCTGGCAGTCATGTTCCCCCAACTGCAGCATTCTGCCAGCTTTGCTCCAGTGATGAGGAGGGAGGAGATGATGAGGTCTCTGACTTCACGTGGGTGCCTGATAGGAGGGAGGAGGAGGAGGCACATCTCCAATGAGGCAGAATGCCCTCCAGGGGCCAGCTTAAGGGCAGCACACCGACTGCATCACACCACAGAGCTCCGCATGTGCAGGGCGCTGCTATCTCTGCGCGTTATTCCAAAAATTCTTTGGTGTGGGCCTTTTTTGAGATGAGTGCATCAGATCCCAGCGCTGCTGGTTGTCCTCGGAACCAGCGGTGCTCCGTAGGTGTTCAAGGGGCTACGCAAGTACTCAGGCAAAAAGATGCCATGTGGAGCTTGAGCTGGTGTGCTTGGGGGACAGGAGCCACACTGGGGCAGAGATTCTGTCAGCTCTGCAGGGGCAGGTTCAGAGGTGGTTGACGCCACGCCAGCTTAAGGCAGGTATGGTGGTTTGCGACAATGGCACCAAACTCCTCTCCACCCTCTGACAGGGACAACTGACCCATGTGCCCTGTTTGGCTCACGTCCTTAACTTTGTGGTGCAGCAGTTCTTGGGCAGGTACCCGGGATTACAGGATGTCCTGAGGCAGGCCAGGAAAGTCTGTGTGCATTTCCGCAGGTCATATAATGCCAGTGCTCGGCTGGCTGACCTCCAAAAGGAATTTAACCTGCCCAAGAACCGCCTAATCTGTGACATGCCCAGCAGGTGGAACTCAATGTTGGCCATGCTGCAGTGGCTGCACACACAGCAGAGGGCCATCAATGATTACCTATGCGACTATGGCACCAGGACAGGGTCAGGGGACCTTGGGTTTTTTTTCCCCACACCAGTGGGCTATGATCAGGGATGCATGCACTGTCCTGTCACCATTTGAGGAGGCCACGAGGATGGTGAGCAGTGACAGTGCATGCATCAGTGACACTGTCCCTCTTGTCCACCTGTTGGAGCACACGCTGCGTGGAATAATGGACAGGGCACTTGAGGCAGAACAGGGGGAGGAAGAGGAGGACTTCCTTACCTCTCAAGGCCCCCTTTAACCAGAGAGTGTTCCTGCGTGCCCGCCGATCACACAGGAAGAGGAGGAGGAGGAGGATTGTGTCAGCATGGAGGTGGAGCCTGGCACTCAGCATCAGCAGCAGTTTTCAAGGGATCATTTACAGTCCGAAGAAACCCATGGACTTGTACGTGGCTGGGAGGAGGTGGCTGCGGATTATGTCATCCTTAGTAACCCAGAGGACTCTGGACCGAATGCCTCAGCAAACCTGCGCTGCATGGCCTCCCTGATCCTGCAAAGCCTGCGGAAGGATCCTCATATTTGTGGTATCAGGGGGAGGGATGATTACCGGCTGGCAACCCTCCTTGATCCACGTTACAAGGGTAAGGTTGCAGACCTTATCTTGCTGTCGCAGAGGGAGCAGAGGATGAAACATCTTCAGGAGGCCTTGCTGAAAGGTTTGTGCAACGCGCTTCCAGAGCCTGGGAGGTTACAATTTCCTGGTCCTCCTGGAAAATGTGTTGCTGAGGCTTCGGTCAGTCACAGAAGGAGTGGTGTAGAAGGTGGCCATCTGACCATTGCATTCAGACAATTTTTTAGTCCGCAGCCCCAAGGTCTGATTGGTTCCAGCAACCATCGCCAGCATCTGATTCACATGGTGCAGGATTACCTAGGGGCAAGATCAGACTTGGACACCTTTCCCACTGAAAATCCTCTGGGTTACTGGGTCTTGAGGATGGATCACTGGCCAGAGCTTGCACAGTATGCAATTGAGCTACTGGCCTGTCCTGCATCCAGCGTTCTTTCGGAACGCACATTCAGTGCTGCTGGAGGCTTTGTAACCGATCACAGGGTGCGCCTGTGCACTTGATCAGTCGATTGGCTGACCTTCATAAAAATGAATCAGTCCTGGATCAACAGCTACGAAGCACCTGATTCTGATGTAACCGATTGATTTTTTTTTAATGTGAGATCCCTTCAAGACTGCCTATGTTGATGCTGAGTGACTATCCTGTTATGCTGAGTCACAATCCTCTTCCTCCTCAATTTTCATGCTGATAGCTTGTAAGAACATTTTTGGTTCTGGGCACCGCCACCAGTGGCCAAGGCCCAATTTTTCTGCCCCTGTTTAACAGGGGAGTATAATTACAATTTTTCATGCAATACTTTGCAGCAGGGCTCATTCCAGCGCTCCAACTATAGCATCTGTGAGGGGTTGCAGTGTTGTGGCAATTTTTCTGCCCCTGTTTAACAGGGGCGTGTAATTACAATTTTTGATGCAATACTTTGCAGCAGGGCTCATTCCTGCACTCCAACTAGAGTATCTGTGAGGGGTTGCAGTGTTGTAGCATCTGTCAGGGGTTGCAGTATTGTGGCACCAGTTCCTAAGGCTGAATTTTTCTGCCACTGTTCAACAGGGACATGTAATTACAATTCTTGATCTAATATTTCACAGCAGGGCCCATTCCTGCGCCCAACAAGAGTAACTGTTAGGACTTACAGTGTTGTGGCACCAGCACCACCACCACCACCACCAAAGGCCCAATTTTTCTACCACTGTTCAACAATGGCATGTAATTACAATTCTTGATCTAATATTTCACAGCAGGGCCCGTTCCTGCCCCTACCAAGAGTAACTGTGAGGGCTTACAGTGTTGTGGCAACACCAACACCTAAGGCCCTAATTTCTGCAAAGTATATAGGGCAGGCCCCTACTTTCAAACATCCAACTTACAAACGACTCCTACTTGCAAACGGAAGGAGACAACAGAAAGTGAGAAATCTACCCCTAAGAAGGGAAATTCTCTCCTTCCTAGGGGTAGATTTTTTGGCTGGAGCTACACTTTAAAAATGTACCAGTTCAAAATTACAAACAGATTCTACTTAACAACAAACCTACAGTCCCTGTCTTGTGTGTACCGCCTGTATACTGCTGTTCAGAGTATATAGGGCCTGGGGGCCCCACGCCTTTCCTTTTTTAATTTGGGTGCGGGGTTCCCCTTAATCCCCAAAGGGCCTAGTAATGGACTGGGGGGTGGGGTCTACCCATGCCGTTTGTCTCACTGATTTTCATACATATTGCCGGGACCAGAACCTGCGAACGGATCGAAAGTTTGCGCAAACTTTAGAACCCCATTAAAGTCTAGGACTCGAACGTTCAAAATCAAAAGTGCTAATTTCAAAGGCTAATGTGCAAGTTATTGTCCTAAAAAGGGTTTGGGGACCCGGGTCCTGCCCCAGGGGACATGTATCAATGCAAAAAAAGTTTTAAAAAGGCCGTTTTCTCTGGAGCAGTGATTTTAATGATGCTTAAAGTGAAAAAAAAGTGAAACATTCCTTTAAATATCGTACCTGGGGGGTGTCTATAGTATGCCTGTAAAGTGGCACGTGTTTCCCGTGCTTAGAACAGTCCCTGCACAAAATGACATTTTTAAAGGAATAAAAGTCATTTAAAACTGCTTGTGGCTTTAATTTAATGTCGGGTCCCGGCAATATGGATGAAAATTAGTGAGACAAGCGGCATGGGTACCCCCCAGCCCCCAGTCCATTACCAGGCCCTTTGGGTCTTGTATGGATATTAAGGGGAACCCCGCACCCAAATTAAAAAAAGGAAAGGCGTGGGGCCCCCAGGCCCTATATACTCTGAACAGCAGTATACAGGCGGTGCAAACAAGACAGGGACTGTAGGTTTGTTGTTAAGTAGAACCTGTTTGTAATTTTGAACTGGTACAATTTTAAAGTGTAGCTCCAGCCAAAAAAAATCTATTTTAAGCTTTTTGGAAAACATAGGGAAGGGTTATCACCGCTGTGACATCTGTTTTGCTGTCTGTGCACCTCTTCAGAAGATTTCACCTCACTTTCTGTCCCAATGACAAATGTTTTTTGACAATTTGGGGTTTTTAGTGAAACAAGGATTGGTGATAAAGCATCAGTGGAGAGGAGAAACGCTTTTCCCATATTAACTCTTACAGGAGAGAATTTCCCTTCCTAGGGGTAGATTTCATCTCACTTCCTGTTGTCTCCTTCCGTTTGCAAGTAGGAGTCACTTGTAAGTTGGATGTTTGAAAGTAGGGGCCTGCCCTATATACTCTGCAGAAATTGGGGCCTTAGGTGTTGGTGTTGCCACAACACTGTAAGCCCTCACATGGCCCTGCTGTGAAATATTAGATCAAGAATTGTAATTACATGCCTCTGTTGAACAGGTTCAGAAAAATTGGGCCTTTGTTGCTGGTGGTGCTGGTGCCACAACACTGTAAGTCCTCACAGTTACTCTTGTTGGGCGCAGAAACGGGCCCTGCTGTGAAATATTATATCAAGAATTGTAATTACATGTCCCTGTTGAACAGGGTCAGAAAAATTGGGCCTTAGGCACTGGTGCCACAACACTGCAGCCCCTCACAGATACTCTAGTTGGAGCGCAGGAATGAGCCCTCCTGCAAAATATTGCATCAAATAATGTAATTACACGCCCCTGTTAAGCAGGGGCTGAAAAATTGGGCCTTAGGCACTGGTGCTGGTGCCACAACACTGCAACCCCTTACAGATACTCTAGTTGGAGCGCAGGAACGAGCCCTGCTGCAAAGTATTGCATCAAAAATTGTAATTACACGCCCCTGTTAAACAGGGGCTGAAAAATTGGGCCTTAGCCACTGGTGGCGGCGCCCAGAACCAAAAATATTCTAACAAGCTATCAGCATGATCATTGAGGAGGAAGAGGATAGTCACTCAGCATAACAGGATAGTCGCTCAGCATCAGCATAGGGAGTCCTGAAGGAATCTGACATTTAAAAAAAAACTATTCGGTTACATCAGCATCAGGTGCTTGGTATCTGGTGGTGATCCAAGACTGATTTATTTTTATGAAGGTCAGCCGATCGACCGAGTCGGTGGACAAGACCTCCCAAAGATGTTTCATCCTCTGCTCCCTCTGCAACGGCAAGATAAGGTCTGCAACCTTACCCTTGTAACGTGGATCAAGGAGGGTTGCCAGCCAGTAACGATCCCTCTCCTTGATACCACAAATATGAGGATCCTTCCACAGGCTTTGCAGGATTAGGGAAGCCATGCAGCGTAGGTTTGCTGAGGCATTCAGTCCAAAGTCCTCTGGGTCACTAAGGACGACAAGATCCGCAGCCACCTCCTCCCAACCACGTACAAGTCCATGGGTTTCTTCAGACTGTAAATGATCCCTTGAAGACTGCTGCTGATGCTGAGTGCCAGGCTCCACCTCCATGCTGACACAATCCTCCTCCTCCTCGTCCTCTTCCTGTGTGATCGGCGGGCACGCAGGAACACTGCCTGGATAAAGGGGGCCTTGAGAGCTAAGGAAGTCCTCCTCTTCCTGCCTCTTTTCTGCCTCAAGTGCCCTGTCCATTATTCCATGCAGCGTGTGCTCCAACAGATGGACAAGGGGGACAGTGTCACTGATGCATGCACTGTCATTGCTCACCATCCTCGTGGCCTCCTCAAATGGTGACAGGACAGTGCATGCATCCCTGATCATAGCCCACTGGCGTGGGGAAAAAGAAACAAGCTCCCCTGACCCTGTCCTGGTGCCATAGTCGCATAGGTACTCATTGATGGCCCTCTGCTGCGTGTGCAGCCGCTGCAGCATGGCCAACGTTGAGTTCCACCTGGTGGGCATGTCACAGATTAGGCAGTTCTTGGGCAGGTTAAATTCCTTTTGGAGGTCCTTTAGCCGAGCACTGGCATTATATGACCGGCGGAAATGCACACAGACTTTCCTGGCCTGCCTCAGGACATCCTGTAAGCCCGGGTACCTGTCCAAGAACTGCTGCACCACCAAGTTAAGGACATGAGCCAAACAGGGCACATGGGTTAGTTGTCCCTGTCCTGGCTCAAGCTGGCATGGCGTCAACCACCTCTGAACCTGCCCCTGCAGAGCTGACAGAATCTCTGCCCCAGTGTGGCTCCTGTCCACCAAGCACACCAGCTCAAGAAACGCATGGCATCTTTTGGCCTGCGTACTTGCGTAGCCCCTTGAACGCCTACGGAGCACCGCTGGTTCCGAGGACAAAGCACAGGAAGAGGCCATGGAGGAAGAAGAAGAGGAGGGGGTAGAGTTGAGAGGTGTGTCAAAATCACCAGTAGTAGCATTTTGGAAGTGTGGTGGCGGAACAACCTCCAACACTACTGCACCTTGTCCTGCATCCTTCCCAGCTGCCAGCAGAGTCAGCCAATGCACCGTGAAACTTAGGTAACTTCCCTGTCCATGCCTACTGGACCATGAGTCAGAGGTAATATGCACCCTACCACTGACCGCCCTGTCCAGCGAGGCCAAGACATTACCTTCCACATGCCGGTAGAGAGCCGGAATCACCTTCCGTGGAAAAAAGTGGCATTTGGGAACCAGCTGAAAAGGTAGCAGTTGAAGTGCTAGCAATTTGTGTGTGCTGCCCTTAAGCTTGCCCCTGGAGGGCATCCTGCCTCATTGGTGATGTGCCTCCTACTCCTCCTTTCTCCTATCAGGCACCCACGTTGAGTCAGTGACCTCATCATCCCCTCCCTCCTCATCACTGGAGCAAACCTGGCAGTATACTGCAGCAGGGGGAGCATGATTGCCAGATTGCTGTCCTTCTTGGGCACCCCCTCTGTCTGGGCTCACGTTACTGCCTTCCTCTAGCTGAGTACCATCATCGGAGCCTTCAAAATGCTGGGCATCCTCCTGGAGCATAAACACACACAACAAACCAAGTTTAGCACTGTCCCCACTATACCTATTCCAACAGTAAACAGTCTGTATGTATATTCCTCGCTTAAGGTGTTGCAGCTCTCCCAATAGTCCACTGGGTGATAGACATGATTCTGAAAATATATAAAAACAAGAGAGAGCACACGCCAGCCCTAGTGTGTTATCGTTTAATAGATGAAGGTGAGTGTATAAAAAACGAGGGTTGCACTCACAAACATCCAGCGTTAAATGGCATAAACAGCTCCATTATAGCCTCCTCTCCTGGTCTGTAGGGATCAGTTAGCTCACAGCAACTAGCAGCATGGTAAAGTATTCCAGTAAGCACAGACCGCCTGCTTGCTTGTAACACACACCGCCCAAAGCACTCGCATGGACCAGCCGGCGCTGCCTGATGTCACTCGTGGCCAGGGAGGGGATGCACAGTGATGCAGCTGACTCCTCTCGTAAGCTTCAAGCAATTGCTAGGACAACATGTTTCGGAGGCGTGGCCTCCTTCTTCAGATCCACCTGGAGCATGTACCCAACACTGTGGTCAAACAGTTCGGGGGACTCCTCAGGAGGACATGGTGGGGCTAGGGAAGGAGTGACTGATGCCATTGAGCCGAGGTAAGAGGCCACATTGGCAGCTGCTTTGCCAGACAAAGTACCCTGAGCCTGGGTGAGAGAGGATGAGGAGGATGAGGACGGCTTGGTCATCCACTCGACCAAGTCTTCTGCATGTTGTGGCTCAACACGGCCAGCTGCCGAAAAAAAGGCCAAGCGTGTCCCACAGCCACGTGCACACTACTGCACCTTGTCCTGCATCCTTCCCAGCTGCCAGCAGAGTCAGCCAATGCACCGTGAAACTTAGGTAACTTCCCTGTCCATGCCTACTGGACCATGAGTCAGAGGTAATATGCACCCTACCACTGACCGCCCTGTCCAGCGAGGCCAAGACATTACCTTCCACATGCCGGTAGAGAGCCGGAATCACCTTCCGTGGAAAAAAGTGGCATTTGGGAACCAGCTGAAAAGGTAGCAGTTGAAGTGCTAGCAATTTGTGTGTGCTGCCCTTAAGCTTGCCCCTGGAGGGCATCCTGCCTCATTGGTGATGTGCCTCCTACTCCTCCTTTCTCCTATCAGGCACCCACGTTGAGTCAGTGACCTCATCATCCCCTCCCTCCTCATCACTGGAGCAAACCTGGCAGTATATTGCAGCAGGGGGAGCATGATTGCCAGATTGCTGTCCTTCTTGGGCACCCCCTCTGTCTGGGCTCACGTTACTGCCTTCCTCTAGCTGAGTACCATCATCGGAGCCTTCAAAATGCTGGGCATCCTCCTGGAGCATAAACACACAAAACAAACCAAGTTTAGCACTGTCCCCACTATACCTATTCCAACAGTAAACAGTCTGTATGTATATTCCTTGCTTAAGGTGTTGCAGCTCTACCAATAGTCCACTGGGTGATAGACATGATTCTGAAAATATATAAAAACAAGAGAGAGCACACGCCAGCCCTAGTGTGTTATCGTTTAATAGATGAAGGTGAGTGTATAAAAAACGAGGGTTGCACTCACAAACATCCAGCGTTAAATGGCATAAACAGCTCCATAATAGCCTCCTCTCCTGGTCTGTAGGGATCAGTTAGCTCACAGCAACTAGCAGCATGGTAAAGTATTCCAGTAAGCACAGACCGCCTGCTTGCTTGTAACACACACCGCCCAAAGCACTCGCATGGACCAGCCGGCGCTGCCTGATGTCACTCGTGGCCAGGGAGGGGATGCACAGTGATGCAGCTGACTCCTCTCATAAGCTTCAAGCAATTGCTAGGACAACATGTTTCGGAGGCGTGGCCTCCTTCTTCAGATCCACCTGGAGCATGTACCCAACACTGTGGTCAAACAGTTCGGGGGACTCCTCAGGAGGACATGGTGGGGCTAGGGAAGGAGTGACTAATGCCATTGAGCCGAGGTAAGAGGCCACATTGGCAGCTGCTTTGCCAGACAAAGTACCCTGAGCCTGGGTGAGAGAGGATGAGGAGGATGAGGACGGCTTGGTCATCCACTCGACCAAGTCTTCTGCATGTTGTGGCTCAACACGGCCAGCTGCCGAAAAAAAGGCCAAGCGTGTCCCACAGCCACGTGCTGATGAGGATGCACCATGTCCACGACCAGCACTGTTGCCTCTAGACACAGAGCCTGCTTGCCCTCTTTTATTGGCTTGTGACTGTCTGCCTCTCCTTGTTGGCCTTCCAGACATACTATTGGCCTGCAGTGAGATGTAGCTGCACAAAACTGGGATGTATATATATACCGATTATACTGCAGCTAGCAGAATCAACTACCTGCCTGTAGTATTATTAGTATGAGTACACCTGCCCCTGTCTTCAGGTAGCTTTACTGTGGGTGCAACTGTGCAGGGTTACACAGTACAATAACTGGAAATACTTCAAGAGCCTGCCTGTGCTATTAATAGTATCAGAAGAAGCACACAAGCACCTGGCTTCAGGTAGCTATACTGTAGGTGCAACTGTGCAGGGTACACAGTACACTAACTGGAAATACTTCAAGAGCCTGCCTGCGCTGATAATAGTATCAGAAGAAGCACAAGCACCTGGCTTCAGGTAGCTATACTGTAGGTTCAACTGTGCAGGGTTACACAGTACACTAACTGGAAATACTGTGAGAGCCTGCCTGTGCTGTTAATAGTATCAGAAGAAGCACACAAGCACCTGGCTTCAGGTAGCTATACTGTAGGTGCAACTGTGCAGGGTACACAGTACACTAACTGGAAATACTTCAAGACCCTGCCTGTGCTGTTAATAGTATCAGAAGAAGCACACAAGCACCTGGCTTCAGGTAGCTATACTGTAGGTGCAACTATGCAGGATACACAGTACACTAACTGGAAATACTGTAAAAACACCTGCCTGCCTGTCAGTATATTAGGAAGAGCTAAACTGAATACAGTGTGTATATATATATATACACAACACCTGGGATGCATATATATACACAATACACTGCAAGTGCAGCTAACTGACTCGACCTGCCTACTCTATCTAACTTAAATCAAATGACACTGTCTCTCTGTCTATCTATCTCTCTCCACCGCAACACACTACACAGGGCCGACATGCAGGTGGCCTTATATAGTGTGGGGCATGTACTACACCCCTTGAGCCATAATTGGCCAAAGCCTCCCTGGCTTTGGCCAATTACGGCTCTGTACAAACGGCGCTGTGGTTGGCCAAGCATGCGGGTCATAGTACATGCTTGGCCAATCATAAGCCAGCAATGCACTGCGATGCCTCAGTGAATTATGGGCCATGACGCGCCACTCGAATTTGGCACTAACGGCCCATAACATTCGTAATTCGGCGAACGACAGAACACACAATGTTCGAGTCGAACATGCGTTCGACTTGAACACGAAGCTCATCCCTAGTGAAGAGTATGGTAAAGGGGGTGAGAAGTAAGGGGGGGAAGAAAGATATCAGAATGATTAAGATTTGGGGAGTATTCAGTGATATGAAGGTAGCTGTGCGTCTCTCTTGCCTCCCTCCTCAGAAGGGGACTCGCATTAGATCCATACCAGTTGATCAATGTCATGGGTATCTGTTGAGCCTATTCACATAGTCGTTTGGGATTGTGGGAGAAAAGGTAGTAGAGTTGTGCATATATTTACACTGTGGAATGGTAGGACAGTTTATGTCAAATCTTTACTAGTATGGAGAGAAAAGGAGGGCATAGTCTGACGTTGATCTGAAGTGTGTCCAACATGCCCATTTGTTATTAAATTTGTGCGGGGAGTCTCTCGCTATATGTATTAATTCTTCCATTTCAGCGATTCTGTTAATTTTGTTGAGCCATTCTTTGATGGAGGGGGATTTCCAGTGTGTGGGAATGCACTGTTTTGCTGCATTGATCATGTGCATCACAAGCGATTTATGGTATGTTCTATGTGGTAAGCTTGAGTGATGTAGTAGAAATTGAGCGGGGTTTCTATTCAAAGTGTAGGTGGTGACACGTGATTATCTTGTGTACTTCTGTCCAGAATGTTTGGATAGAGGGGCAATCCCACCATGAGTGAAGTAGGGTTCCTGGTTGATCAGTACATCTCCAGCATTCCTCTGGGATTGCAGGATTAATTATATGCAGTAAGGTGGGTGTGCGGTACCTGTGAGTTTGGATTTTGAATCCATTCTTTTGAGTAGTCACATAGATCCCTTGTGAATGTTGAGATAAATTATTTTCCAATCTTCCGGCGAAAGAGATATAGACAGGTCTCTTTCCCAAGCAGTGCACATTGTCGAAATTGTTAGGCTTACAGTCTATGAAGAGAAGGGAGTGTGCAGTTGATATCATGTGTGTTTGCGGTGTTTTTTGGGAGCATAAGCGTTCAAAGGGAGTCAGTTGTCTAGAACAGGAAAATTTTCTTTCTAGGCTTCTCAAGAAATGAGTGATCATGAGATATGTCCAGTCTGGTATCTGGGGTTTGTCAAACCTAGACGATAGTTGAGATGCTGAAAGGATTTTCTCTTGGTTGTAAAAGTCATGGGCTACGATCTTTACGTCAGTCCAGTGTTGCGTTAAGAAGTTAGTGTGCATGCCCGGGGGAAAATCCGGGTTCAGTCTGAGTGGGGTCATTAGGCCTTGGATTGTCGAGATGGAGGAGCGTTTGCAAGTCATGTGAAAGCTTTGAATTCTTGGTCTGATTAGAGGATGAAGCTTCAGTTCGGTGGGAAAGTGTCGTTCTAGAATCCAAGGTAATGATGCTAGGGAGAGGTTCGTGAAAGAATCCTCCAGTCTAACTCAATCTTTTGTGGTTCCGTGAAGATTCCAATCTAGTATTCTGGTCATATGTACAGCTTTGTAGTAGTTGGTAGGGTCTGGCAAACCTATGCCTCCTAGATATTTGGGTAAGGCTAACTGTGCATATTTAATTCTAGGTTTGCGGCCCCCCAAAGGAAGGTGGAGCTGATGTGTTTGTAGGATTTGAAGAAGGTCGGTGGCACATGGATCGGGATAGTCTGCATTATATATAGGATTCGTGGAAGAGCATTCATTTTTAGAACTGCAGCTCTCCCAAACCACGAGAACACCTATTCCAATTTTTTAGGTCTTCTGTAAAATTGTTTAGTATTGGTAAATAATTTTTTGTATATAAGTTGGATAGTTTTGCGGGTAGTTGTATGCTTAGATAGGTGATCACCTCTGGCTGCCACTGAAAGGGGAAGTTTGTTTTGCATTGATCGACTATGGATGAGGGCAAGGAGACATTAAGGGCAAAGGATTTAGTAAAGTTAATTTTGAGGTTGGATATCAGGCCAAATTTTCGAAATTCTTCTAGTAGGACTGGGAGTGTGATTTCCGGACATGTGAGAGATAGGAGTATGTCCTCTGCGTAAGCAGATAATTTGTATTCTCTTTGGCCAGTGGATACCCCTCTTATGTCTGGGTTTTGACATATGGAACACAGGAGAGGTTCAAGTGTGAGGACAAATAGAATGGGGGAAAGAGGACACCCCTGCCTCGTTCCAATGCAGATGGGGAAGGCATTCAACAGGGTGTTATTTACTCTAATTCTGGCTGAAGGTTGGGCATATAAGGAAAATATAAGATTGAACATGTGCGGGCCTATTCCCAGGGCTTTTAGGACAGTGGCCATATAGTCCCAAGACACCCTGTCGAATGCCTTCTCTGCATCTAAAGCGAGGAAAAAACCTGCTTGTTTTGAGGATGTCATGAGGTGGTGCAGGTTGATCGCTTTTATAGTGTTGTCCCTGGCCTCCCTTCCAAGGACAAAACCTACTTGGTCTCGGAAGATGATTGATGGGAGTAGTGGAAGAAGTCTATTGGCTAAAATTTTGGAGAGTATCTTAATAGCCACATTCAGTAATAAGATAGACCTATAGTTTGCCGATTGTGATGGATCTTTGTTGTCCTTGGGTATGACTGTAATGTGTGCTTGTAGCATTCCTGGAGTGAGTGGTCTGTATGCTGATAGGGAGTTAAAAGCTTTTAAGAAGGGAGTGCTAAGCGTGTCAAAGAATGTTTTGAAGTAGACAGTGGATAGACCGTCAGGGCCTGGACTTTTGCCTGCCTTCAGGCTTTTAACTGCGTCTTTAAGTTCCTTTTGAGTAATCGGATATTCTAGTATGTTGGAGGATTCTGGAGAAATCCATTTGGGGCAGTGCTGTTCTAGGAACTTTTCAATTTTAGTTTGGCGGTCCTCATCAGAGGGTGTGGGTGTATTAGCCTTATCTATATTGTATAGTTTTGTGTAGAATTTCTCAAATTCCTTGACTATAGCTGTATTGCTTGTGTGTGCTTCACCTGTAAGGGAGCATATCTTATGTATCATTGTCTTAGTTTTCTTCTAATGCAATGCTTGGGCAAGCAAGTGCCCACTTTTGTTTCCTAATTCGTAGAAAAGCTTGGGAGAAAGCATAAATTTTCCTGGTGTTGCGATTCAGTTTTTCCTGGATTAGTTTGCGAGTGTCTGTGAGGTCCTAGTAGGATTGTTGGGCCAAGGTCTGTTTGTGGTGGGCCTCTAATGTCTTGAGTTTATGAAATAGGCCTGCGAGATATCGTTGTTTTTCTTTTTTAATTGTCGCCGCTATTGAGATAAGTCTGCCTCTTATCACACACTTGTGTGCTTCCCATTGGGTTAGACTGGCGGTCTCTGGTGTGTCATTTTCTCAAAAGTAATCGTTTAGACATTTGTTAAGAGTTGAGACTCTGGTTTTGTCTGTCAGTATCATAGGATCTAGTCTCTAAATATTGGTATGTGTGATTTTGTCAGGGAAGGTCGGTGTTATCGTAATCGGATGGTGATCCGATATGGTCATAGGTTTGATTGTCGCATTCAATAGTAGAGGAAGATCTCTCTGAGTGAGAAACAGATAGTCCAGTCCAGAGTATTTTTTATGTGGTGCTGAAAAAAAGGTAAAATCCTTTTCCTGTGGTCTGAGGGTGCGCCATGTGTCATGAAGAAGAAGAGATTGGATACTCAATTTTATTTGGCGTAGTGCCCTATATGGTAGACTGGATGTTCCCGAAGATGTATCCAGGTGTCAGAGAACCATCGTAGCAAACGTTCATTCCCGTACGTCAGCCGCCAATCTTTGTTCCTCCAATATGAACATGCGTAGACAAGAACGAACGAGTCCCAGACCAAGCATGCGCACTGGCGCACTTACACGAGCAGGGGTACGTGCTCATGCGCACATGCCAATGAATCATGGCGCACGGTGCCCTATTTAAAGGAAGAGCTTACTGGTGTCAGTGCTGGATTGTCTTCAGCTTGTTCCTGTGTACCCATTGCTGTCTTGTCTGATTGATCCTGATCCTGAACACTCGGCTTCCTCTTGACCATTCTCTCGGATTATCCCTGCATCCTTGTCTGCCTCTGCTACCTGCATCGACCCCGGCTTGAACCTCTGACTACGGCTCTGTCTCCTGAACTTGTACTTCGCTGCCAGTCTGCTGCCAACCTTTGCTTGTTCCTGACTACGAGCCTGTCTTCCGATTGTGTACCTCTCCGCCAGCCTATTGCCAATGCCTGCTTGTTCTTGACTCTGCAAGTGTCCTTGCTAGACTGTTCCAGTGATCTGTGTCTCACCTCCTCCTCTAAGGCTCCGGTGTTCCTGATCTTCAGTCACCTGTCTGCAGGCACCTGCACCCTCCTGTTGCCCTAACAGTTCCTGTCCCAACCCCCAGGGGTGCTAGAACCAGGACCGTGCAAGAGGCCGCCCTCATCATTTCGGACTCTGCTGTAAGATATGTGACAGTACAATCCAGCCAAATGGAGTCCGAAAGGGGACCTCAGCTATGGACACATTATGCCAACTGATCACAAACCTTACCCAGGCAGTCCAGGGCCTGCAAGATGGCTACCAGTGGCTCGAGCAATGAGTGGAGTCTCTCTCCAGGCACCTCAACACAACCAATGGCCGCAGCACCCGCACCCTCCGCTTCAGCATCTATACCTACAATAGTGGTGCCACCCCCTGAACCACAGGTCCCTGCTCCCAAAAGATTTACTGGGGACCCCAGCAAATTCCGTGCCTTTAGGAATGCCTGCCAGTTGTATTTTCTGCTACAACCCCGCACTTTCTCCTTGGAAAGCACCAAGGTGGGGTTCATCATTTCCTTTCTTCAGGGGGAACCCCAGACCTGGGCCCACCACCTGTTGGAACAAGCCAGCTCTTTGCTGAACACAATGGACTCCTTTTTTAATGAAATGGCCAAACTCTACGATGACCCCCAACGTACCATCACAGCTGAAGCTAGCCTTCATACCCTCCAGCAGGGTCGTAGGCCTGTGGAGAACTATGTGACAGACTTTAAACGGCGGAGTTCCGATACCCAATGGAACGATGCCGCTCTCCGCATTCAGTTCCGCCTAGGACTCTCAGAGGCACTTAAAGATGAGCTGGCTCGTGTTGGGTTTCCCAGCTCCTAGGAAGAGTTGATCCAGCTGTCTATTCAGATTGATCGCCGGTTAAGGGAGCGAAGATCTGAGAGGACCAGCCAGTACTGGCCCGTATGGATGCTACCCAAGATACCTAGCAACCTACCCACTCCTGCATCCCCGCTACCCACTGCTTTCACTGAGGCCCCGGAGCCAATGCAGATAGGTTTGTTTTGTTCACCTTTGACGCCAGAGGAAAAGCAACGCCGCCGCTTGAATAATCTCTGTCCCTACTGCGGAGGAGCCGGTCACTACGCAAACATGTGCCCCAACAAGACTCGTAAGTCTGACTTCCCTCCTCCTCATGATCCTTGTGTGTTGTCTCTATCAAGATCTGCTCACATTGCCGTTCCTGTCTCCTTACAGCTTCCAGAAGGGTCACTCCAGGTCCCGGCCATAATTGATTCAGGCGCCTGTAGCTGCTTCATTGATCATACCTTTGTTCTCCAACACCACATTCCTCTACGGTCCAAACAACAAAAACTGTCCATACGACTAGCTGATGGCTAGAACATCAAGTCCGGACCCATTACTCAAGAGGCACAACCCCTACCTGCTGACATCTTACCTAACCATCAAGAACTACTATGCCTAGATGTGATGTCCTCACCACTTTTTCCGATCATTTTGGGGATGCCATGGTTACAAACTTACAACCCCCAAATTGATTGGATTACCGGAAAAGTGGTCTTCCAGTCCTCCTACTGTCTTCACAATTGCCTCAAGACCCTCCACTATACAGCTCCAGTCATCAGCTGTCTAAAAACTGTATCTGAATCCCGAGATCTTGTTCCATCCGTGTACCATGATTTCCTGGATGTTTTCTACAAGCAGAGGGCAGACACTCTTCCCCCTCACCGGGCTTACGATTGTCTGATTGAACTTTTACCAGGGGCAGAAATTCCATTCGGAAGGATTTTCCCCCTTTCAGAACCTGAACTCCTGGTCCTGAAGGACTTTATCAACGAAAATCTCAAGAAAGGGCTCATCTGATACTCTTTCTCCCCAGCCGGAGCAGGAATATTCTTCATTGAGAAGAAAGATCACTTACTTCGTCCATGTGTGGATTACAGAGAACTAAATCAGATTACCATCAAAAACCAGTACCCCCTTCCTTTAATATCGGAGCTGTTCCAGAGACTCCAGTCTGCAAAAATATTCACCAAGTTGGACTTACGAGATGCATACAACCTGATCAGAATTAGAAAAGGGGACAAGTGGAAAACAGCCTTCCGGACTCGCTTTGGCCACTTTGAGTACCTCGTTATGTAACGCACCAGCAACTTTTCAGCATTTTGTCAATGATATTTTTAGAGACTTCCTGGACTTGTTCGTAATCGTGTACCTGGATGACATTCTGATTTTCTCGGCCTATCTAGACTTACATCGTGATCATGTGAAGCAGGTTCTTCTCAGACTAAGACAAAACGGACTCTATGCTAAGGCAGAGAAATGTGAATTTGAACGGCAGACCATTCACTTTCTGGGGTTGGTAATCTCAACTGGAGGTATAGCAATGGATCCCCAAAAAGTCTCAGCCACAATGTCCTGGCCACCCCCAACCGATAAGAAAGGGGTACAGCGCTTCATCGGTTTCTCCAATTTTTACAGGAAATTCATGAAAGACTTCTCCGTATCATCACACCCATCACCCAGCTTACCAAGAAACAGAATCGTTTCCAATGGACTGAGGCAGCTCAGGTTGCATTTGACAAACTGAAAAGTCTATTTACCTCTGCTCCGATATTGAAGCATCCCGATCCTGCTCTCCCCTAAATCATGGAAGTGGATGCTTCGGAAATGCTGTAGGGGCCATCTTGTCCCAGCGCCAAAGACCTAAATCTTTAATGCACCCTGTGGCTTTTTTCTCAAAGAAATTAGGGTCATCAGAGAGAAACTATGATGTGGACAACTGAGAGCTTTTGGCAATCAAATCAGCCCTGGAGGAATGGCGGTATCTCTTGGAGGGAGCAGCACACCCAATACTGATCTTCACGGATCACAAAAATTTAGAATACCTCAGAACTGCCAAATGCCTCAGACCCAGGCAAACAAGATGGGCTCTTTTTTTTTTCACACTTCAACTTTCATATTACCTACCGGCCCGGGTCCAAAAACTTAAAACCCGACGCACTTTCCCATATGTTTATGGAAGTCGAAGCCCCACCCCAACCAGATACCATCCTGGAGGCTGGAAATTTCCTACTAACACAACCTGATTTAATATCACAGATCCGCCAAGCATCCAGGGGAGCCTCTCTACCCCCAGATACAAACCTTCAGGTAAATGATGGACTCTGTTGGCAGGATAATAAGATTTTCATACCACAAAATCTGCGCACCACCATTTTGCAGGCATGCCATGATTACCCTTTGGCTGGCCATTTCGGGGGATTCAAGACCACGGACCTGGTTCAGAGACATTTCTGGTGGCCTAACTTAGCAAAATATTGTAGGAAATATGTCAGCTCTTGCCCAACCTGCCTCAGGAACAAGAATAGTAAAAGCAAAGCATGGGGATTACTAAGACCATTGCCCATCCCCGAGACCTTGGGATAAAATTGCCATGGACTTTATTGTGGAGCTCTCCCCTTCAGAGGGATTTTCGTCCATCTTTGTGGTGGTTGATCGTCTCTCCAAGATGGCACACTTTAACCCAATGAAAGGGACCCCATCAGTAACGGAGACTGCCAAAGCTTTCATTAAAGAACTAATCAGACTGCACGGAATTCCTAGTGACATTGTCTCTGATTGTGGAGTGCAGTTCACTTCAAACTTTTGGAGAGCATTATGTGAAGCCCTAGGCATCAAGCTCAGTTTCTCTTCAGCCTACCACCCCCAGACTAATGGGCAGACAGAGCGTACTAATCATACCCTAGAACAGTACTTACCCTGCTTCTCCTCCTTTACCCAGGAAGATTGGCCTTCACTACTACCTTTGGCAGGATTTGCATTTAATAACTCTGCCCATGCAGCTACCAACCTGTCACCCTTCTTCTCCAATTATGGGTTTTACCCTTCTTTCTTACCAACACTAATTCCGTATTCTCCTTTGCCAGCTGTTCAGGACCGATTGAACTTCCTTGCCACCAATAACCATGTGCTGAGAGAGACCATTTCCAAGGCACAAGAGGATAATAAGTTTTTCGACAGGAGAAGGAGAGCGGAACTGGATCTGAAGGTTGGCGACCCTGTAAGGCTCTCAACAGTAAATCTGAAACTGGCATGTCCATCCAGGAAATTGGGACCTAGATACTTAGATATGTGGGACCTTTTCCGATCAAGAAAAATATTAACCCAGTGGCGTATGAGCTGGAACTCCCTGATTCATTTAAGATCCACCCTGTGTTTCATACCACCCTACTGAAACCTGATGTGGTAAATCCCTTTCCGGGTAGTGAAGTGGGACCCCCAGAAGCTGTAATGGTGGATGTAGAAGAAAAGTTCGAGATCGAGACCATTGTGGATTGCAGAAGAAGGCGGGGACAGATTCAATATCTGATTAAATGGAAAGGTTTTGGTCCAGAGGAAAATTCCTGAAAGCCTGAGACATACCTCCATGCCCAAAGACCTATACAAGCCTTTCATCGCTCTGATCCGGAAAAGATGGCTCAGATGGGCATCCGGAGGCTGCCCGTAAGGAGGGGGCAAGGTCAGAGAACCATCGTAGCAAAAGTTCATTCCTGTACGTCAGCCGTCAATCTTCGTTCCTCCAATACCAATGTGCGTAGGCAAGAACGAACGAGTCCCAGAGCAAGCATGCGCACTGGTGCACTTACAAGAGCAGGGGTACTTGCGCGCGCACACACACCAACGAATCATGGCTCACGGCGCCCTATTTAAAGGAAGAGCTTACCTGGTGTCAGTGCTGGATTGTCTTCAGCTTGTTCCTGTATACCCATTGCTGTCTTGTCTGATTGATCCTGATCCTGAATCGGCTTCCTCTTGACCATTCTCTCGGATTATCCCTGCATCCTTGTCTGCCTCTGCTACCTGCATCGACCCCGGCTTGAACCTCTGACTACGGCTTTGTCTCCTGAACTTGTACTTCAATGCCAGTCTGCTGCCAAACTTTGCCTGTCCCTGACTACGAGCCTGCCTTCTGATTGTGTACCTCTCCGCCAGCCTGTTGCCAATGCCTGCTTGTTCCTGACTCTGCAAGTGTCCTTGCTAGACTGTTCCAGTGATCTGCGTCTCACCTCCTCCTCTAAGGCTCCGGTGTTCCTGATCTTCAGCCACCTGTCTGCAGGCACCTTCACCCTCCTGTTGCCCTAGCAGTTCCTGTGCCAACCTCCAGGGGTGCTAGGACCGTGACCATGCAAGAGGCCGCCCTCGTCATTTCGGACTCCGCTGTAAGGTACGTGACACCAGGAGAGGATTGAAGGGAACATTGAGATCTCCTCCCAGTATAAGTATGCCATTTTGTAAAGAGGTGAGGGTCCGAATTTTTACGAATGAATGGGACTTGAGAAACATTGGGACAGTAGATGTTTGCTAGTGTGATTGGATTGTTATGGATAGTCCCTTCTAGGAAGACATATCTCCCCTGAGCGTCAATTAGTGTGTCTGTTATTTTGAGAGAGGAATTCTTAGATATGAGGATTGTGACTCCTTTAGTTTTAGAATTCGGTGTAGATGCATGGTAGCTTCTCGGAAAGTCTCGATTAGAGAAATTAGGGATTGCTACTGAGGAGAAGTGAGTCTCCTGCAGGAACACAACATCCGCTTTTTTGCTTCTCATGTAAGTCAGTAACTGGGATCATTTTTCGGGTATATTAAGGCCTTTGACATTAAGTGAGACTATTTTGAGGGAGACATTTTTGGTTGTGGGTTTGGTATCTGCCATGGTGTTTCGGGGGGCCACTTCCCCAGGGGCAGTTCTCCTAGAGGAGGGAAGCAAGAGAAAGACTAAAATAAAAAAAAGGGGGGGTAATGGGTAATAGTGGAGGGGGGGGGGTGAGGGGGGAGGTATAGGGTAGAGAAGGCGGAGGGAGGTGGAAGGTTGTTTGAGAGCTGTTGATAAAAAGTGTGAGTAGGTAAGGATTTGTGATCTTAAGTTAACTGGTGGTGATTAGGAACTTTTTCTCTAATCACTTAAAGTGGATCCAGTAGAGGTCAGCCGGTACTCTGCGAGTCCGCTGTGTGTGGGTGTGGTTGGATGAGGTTCCTAGATGGAGAAGCACTCAGGTTCTCAGGAGGTCTTGGTGTTTAGTGTGGTTGTCGCTTGGTCTTTGAGGGTAAATGATCCAGCGTGTAAATGGATATTTTCTAATTAATACACGTGTGTAGGTAGGAGGAAGGTGGGGAGTGAATTTTGGATAACAAATATGGTTTGAGATCCTAGGCTGAGTAGTTTGAAGCCGTATATGTGTTGTGTAATGTAACATCTGCAATGTTTGTGTGAGGAATAGGTGTGGTCAACATTGTACTCCATAAAAAAGAAGAAAAAGGCATAAACGTATACAACAATAGAGAAATAATATAGTATAATAGAAGCATTAACCGTACAAAACTTCTGTAACTAGAAAACCAAAAACTCCCAAGGACAGCCCTGCTGCAGCTGCTCTATGATGGTAACCCCAGAAAGAGGTGGGAGGGTGGGGTGGGGGGTTGTGGACCGATGTCCCTGGTATCAGTTCCCGACTCTGGGATTAACATGTCTGCAATGTGCATAGCAGATCTGCTTGAGGAACTTTTAGTGAGTATTGGAAGTTTGTCTTGACGTCTTTTGCATCTAACAGGCTAAGTGCTCATGGTATTAGAGCAGTATGGGCTCAATATTAATATTAACGTTAGTGTCGGGCGGTGAGGGGAGTAAATCTTGTGGGAGCACGCTTGTGTTCCAGGTGTGGGAGAAATATAAGGTCGAATGATGTCAGATGATGGCGGCAGTAAGACAGAGTGAAGAGTTTTTAGGAAAAGGTTTTGGAAAAGATTTTAGTTCTTCTATGTTTACTGTAAAGAGTTCAATTAAGTGTGCGATAGCTCCAATTCATCAGTCCCACAAAGGGTTCTATAGTAATATGAGTCTATAAAGGAGAATGCATCATCTGTGTCCCCATAACACATACATTTGATATATTTTCAAGCATGACATTATCATTCCGACCCAACTCTTGTCGTTCTGATAGTTTCCCGCTAGGAGAAATAGCGGCAGTACAGCGGGGGATTACAGATGCTAGTTGGTATGTTCTTTCCTGTCTGAGGGATGAGAAACATTCAGTACTGGTTACCTTATGTGAGGGTATATCTTCTTACGCTGTAGTGGGCAGTTGTAAAGTCTGTGAAAATAAAGAAAAAAAGGAAAGGAAAGCAACAAATGCACCCCCAGTTCAAACAGTAGAGAGAAAGGAAAGCACAAAAAAGAGGAAAATTTGGGGTGGTAGAGTATTTAAAGATTTCGATCTGAAATCTTTTCTCATCTGAAATCATCAGAGGTTTTACTAGTATTTCCAGTTCCTGGAGTGTAGCAAGTGAGAGGTAGTCACTTGAAACTGTCTGTGTTCCATTTCTTTGCCTGTTGCATTGATGTTCCATGAGGGTGTGCAGATCCAGATGGCGTAATGAGGGGATCAGTGAAGGAATCGTTCGTTCTTCTGAATACCGGGTAATATAAGGCACATATGCTCATGTCCAGTATGGTACATATATGGTTCTTCATTAACTTACAGCAGGGCTACCATTGGGCAGGTGAACCATGGCTAGATTTTCTGAGGCAACTTTATGTGAAAAATCCATTTTGCTAACCGTGGAATATTTCGTCCTCTAACTTATTATTTCCAGATTTTGACCATCGATTAAAGAGGTAGGTGATTAATCACGTTCACAAGTGGCGAGCTCTGCCGTGATCTGGGGATGCCATAGGACTGCAATTTTTTGGGATCCCCGCTGTCTTGGCCGGTGTGGATGGGGGATGTGTGCGGCGGCGTCGGATGCTGAAGTTTCCTGCTTCAGTGATGCCATCCATAGAGGTGACTCTGCAGAGGGGAGGGAGACAGAAGTCACTGTACCAATCTGGCAGGTCTACTGATGGAATGTTAAGCGCAGTACAGAAAGATTCTAGGTCTTCTGGTACACTGAGGTGTGCAGTGTGACCATTGTGGGAAGCTGACAGGCAAAAAGGAAACTTCCAGCGATAGATTATATTTCTAGCTCTCAATATATCAAGCATGGGTCTCATTTCTCTTCTCCTCTGGAGAGTTATGTTAGAGTAATCTTGGAATAGTTTGATGTCAGAACCTTGGAAGGAGAAGCGTATGCGGCCCTGAGCTTTGCGGAGGATTTCTTCCTTCAGGACAATATCAGTCAGGCAGCAGATTATGTCCCTGGGTGAGTCAGTATCCCTTCCTCTCGGACGTAACGCTCTATGGATGCGTTCCATAGCTGGGGGTCTTTCTAGAAGTTCATTAATAAGGGCAGTAACCGTGTGTGAGAGCTGGGCAGAGTCAATTAATTTGGCGAGTCCTTTTTTTTTTTTTTTAACAAAGGTAAGTTTATTGCAACCGAAATATACATGTCATTTTACAATATATCATACAAAGAGAGGAAAAGTCATATATCTAGCACGGTTACAGAAATGATCTCACAGGTAACTGCATTATCAGTAATTAATCATTTAATTATCAAATTTCTAATAAAATCTGCGAATTCATTTAGCATAGCATCACCAGGAGGGGGGCTCCCTCACCCGAACCAGTGAGCTGTGAAATATGTATGATGGGGGGGGCAAGACAGGATTGGGTAGGAGAAGGGGGGAGGGTCACCTTTAATACTCACATATTCAGTATTCGTCCAACCCCTTACGGGGTTAACCTAAGGGTCCACTTCTGAGCTGGGTATAGGAACCTCCAGCGAGAGGGATCCCCAAGAGTCAATCCATGAGGACCATATTTTGTCGAATTTACTCGGACAATTCCTGTTGATATATGTTATCTTATACAGGGGTAAGACAGCATTTAGAGTATTTCTCCAGGTGGTGATGGTGGGCAGTGCACCTGACTTCCACTTCAGCATAATTTCCCTGTGGGCGTAATACGTAGAGTATGCTATAAACAATTTTGTGTATTTTCCCACACCAGAGTCAGCCAACACATTTAACAGCAGAGCTCGAGGGCACAGTGGGATCGAAGTTCCCGCTGCCTGGTTGACGTCTGCTAGAACCTGCTCCCAGAACCCCTGCAACAAGGGACATGACCATGTCATATGTATGAAGGAGGCCTCCGGGCCTCTGCACCTGGGGCAGGCTGGAGACCTATCAGGGTAGATAGCAGCCAGCCTGCGCAGTGTGTAGTAGGCCCTGTGCAGGAATTTTAGTTGTAAGAATCGGTCTTTAGCAGAGATCATGTTAGAGACGTATGAAGAGACACGTCTTCCAATCCTCTTCCTCAAGAGATGGCAAATCTCGTTTCCACCTCATAAATGTTTTAGTAAGTTTTGTGGACTTAGAGGCTGATATGTGAAAATAAATTGATGAGAGGGGTGCTGTGAAAATTTTTGTGGTCAGTAATCGTTCCACAGGGTCTGACTCAAGGGTAATACCACCAGGAAACTGATGTTGAAATGCATGTCGTACCTGCAAAAAGCGGAAAAACATCCAGTTGGGCAGTCCGTATTTTTCTTTAAGTTCTGGGAATGTCTGCAGTCTACCCCCCAATACCAGATGTTGTAGGTGTATGAGGGAAGATTTTACCTATGGAGCGATAACTCGCCCTAGCCCTATGCCAGACCGTAATGGTAGTGCGCATTAAGATCGTCAGATTGGGATAGGCCCTGATTCCCCGGAATACCAGGTTACTGAGTGCGGCATATGATCCTAATATCGCAGCCTCCATGGTTACCTCCGGGTTGTCCCTGGGTTGCGAGAACCACAATCTGGCTGTCACCAATATGGCTGCCCAGTAATATACCTGAAAATTGGGGAGGGCTAACACCCCCTGGCCCACTGTCAACTGTAGCGTGGACATTGCCAATCTTGGCACTTTTCCCAACCACAGAAAGGAGCTGACTATTGTTTTTATTTTAGTAAAGAGGCCGGGATCGGTATTGGGCTATTCCTAAACAGGTAGAGAAACTTTGGGAGGAAAACCATCTTAATTAAATTCACTCTCCCTACTGGCGTTAGAGGGAGTGACCTCCAGTCTGCGCACTTCTTCGAAAACTGCGCCAACAAGGGATTTAGATTAAGATCCATATACTTGGCCACCGGTCCCCCAGACGAATCCCCAGATACTTAAAGCTGTCGACCCAAACTACCTGACTCTGAATGGCTGGCCTAGGCCTGGTAGGATTTAGGGGATAGATCAGGGATTTTCCCCAGTTCGCCGAATAGCGAACAATTTGGAAAGCCGCGGAACACCCTTTAAAAGTCTATGGGAGAAATCAAAAGTGCTAATTTTAAAGGCTTATATACATGGTATTGTCATAAAAAGCGTTTGAGGACCCAGGGGACATGGATCAATGCAAAAAAAGTTTTAAAAATGGCCGTTTTTTCGGGAGCAGTGATTTTAATAATGCTTAAAGTGAAACAATAAAAGTGTAATATTTCTTTAAATTTCGTACCTGGGGGGTGTCTATAGCATGCCTGTAAAGGGGCGCATGTTTCCCGTGTTTAGAACAGTCTGACAGCAAAATGACATTTCAAAGGAAAAAAAGTCATTTAAAACTACTCGCGGCTATTAATGAATTGCTGGTCCGACAATACACATAAAAGTTAATTGATAAAAACGGCATGGGAATTCCCCACAGGGGAACCCCGAAACAAAATTAAAAAAAAGACGTGGGGGGTCCCCCTAAATTCCATACCAGGCCCTTCAGGTCTGGTATGGGTTTTAAGGGGAACCCTGTGCCAAAATTTTTGAAAAAAATGGCGTGGGGTCCCCCAAAAAATCCATACCAGACCCTTATCCGAGCACGCAACCTGGCAGGCCGCAGGAAAAGAGGGGGGGATGAGAGAGCGCCCCCCTCCTGAACCGTACCAGGCCACATGCCCTCAACATTGGGAGGGTGCTTTGGGGTAGCCCCCCAAAACACCTTGTCCCCATGTTGATGGACACAAGGGCCTCATCCCCACAACCCTTTCCCGGTGGTTGTGGGGGTCTGCGGGCGGGGGGCTTATCGGAATCTGGAAGCCCCCTTTAACAAGGGCACCCCCAGATCCCGGCCCTCCCCCCTGTGTGAAATGGTAAGGGGGTACAAAAGTACCCCTACCATTTCACAAAAAAACATGTAAAAAATGTTAAAAATGACAAGAGACAGTTTTTGACAATTCCTTTGTTTAAATGCTTTTTCCATACATCAGTAAAGTTATTTGCCTCTGCCCATGCCTTAAGGTCAGTAGCAGAGCCAGATGACCAGGACAGTCTATCCATCTCGGGGGGGGGGGGGGACCATGTTGAAGTCTGCCAACAGCAGAACATTATTATTAGCATATTATGAGATTTTGGAGACCAGCTGGTATAGGAAGGAGATTGAAGCTTGGGGGGGGGACATACAGTCCCACGACAACCAGCTCCAGATTCATTATATGTGCATGAATAATTACGTATCGCCCACCAGGATCCACATCTAGTGCTAACAATCGAAAGGGGAGGGACTTACGCACCAGCACACTCACCCTCTTGCCAGGTTAGAGTATGTGGAATGGTACGCGTGGCCCACCCACGGTCTACGTATCGCCCACCAGGATCCACATCTAGTGCTAACAATCGAAAGGGGAGGGACTTACGCACCAGCACACTCACCCTCTTGCCAGGTTAGAGTATGTGAAATGGTACGCGTGGCCCACCCACGGTCTACGGAGACTCATCATTCTCCCTCCCATCAGATGAGTCTCTTGGAGTATGCATATATGAGGGGACTGTCTCTGTAGGAACCAGAACACCAATGACCGTTTGATTGTAGAATTTAGGCCCCTGGTGTTCCAGGACACAATTTTACACATAGACATTGAACCACAACATCGCGTCAAAAAAAAAGAGGGAATACTACCATAGCCAATGGACCGCCCACCGTCACACCATTTGTACCAACTTGCAGATACCCCTCCTTGCATAATACCCAGTATGTAATACATTGGTTAAACTGACTTTTAAATGTATAATTGTGTACAAACCAAACAAAAAACCCAACATCCCCCCCAACCCACCCCCCTCCCAGCCACCCCCCACCCCAACCGAAGGGAGCCTCTTTCCCAAAATGATTGGAGGCAACAGGCCTCTGTGGAGGTACAGTGTGCAAGAAGGCACCGGAGTCCCGCGTCCTCTGGAGTACAGTAAATGGACCAGGTTGTGGAGTCCGGAATATAAAGAACCAGTGCAGTCTCCCAGCCTAGGCTGGGGGCAAATAAACTTTAGTTGCAAACATAACATTTGTGAGCTGTGAAGCAGTCTGCAGCATTTTCAAAAATTGCATCCCTCCATCCTAAAACAAGGCAGCATGGGGCATGCAGCATGACCTCTCGACCTCCCCATGCTTACAGGAGTCATGCCTTTTGGGTGAGAAGTAGGAAGGGGGGGAGAGGAAGGACCCTCTCGCAGACAGGAATAGGGATGGGGCCCACATTGTAAGTGACATTTAACATTGACCACCATATGTGTTGTCTCATCCACATCCCCCAAGCCTTCCCCCTCAAGGATAGAAGTATAGGGACCAGTGACTCACTAGAACAGGGGGGATAAGTGAGAGGAGAGGGGGCTGTGGGGATCAGGGGGTCCCCTTCATAACTCCAACAAGGGCCCCCCGGAGCAAAAACAAGTCAAGCATAACCCCATAAGGGTCCGCCCCAGAATATAGGGACCATGCTGTGAATTGGGTCACACCGGCCAAGGGCAAGTATCTTGTTCTTCCAGCATGTCACAATATTAATCCTGAAATTTAACTATTGCAGCAGTGGAGGGATGCAGAAACAAAGAAGAGAAAACAGTGACTCTTAATGCCTGCGTACCGTCTCTATCCAGGAGGAGGTTTCCGCTGGTGAAGTAAAAAAGCGGGTCGTTTCCCCATCTTCCACCCGGAGTCTTGCTGGGAAAAGCATGCTGTATTTTATTCCTTTGGCCTGCAATTTGGCGCAAACTGTGTCAAATGATTTACGCTGCCTTTGGGTCTTCACGGAAAAATCAGGAAATATCATTAGCCATGTGTTCTCAAATTTCAGATCCTGTATTGCTCTGGCTTCTCTCAGTACCATATATCTGTCTTTAAAATGCAGCAATTTGAAAATAAATGTGCGAGGAGGGGAGCCCTGCGGTCCTTGCGTTGCTGGCATACGGTGAGCTCTTTCAATAGTGAAAAAGGGAGAGAAGCGTGCCCTGGGGAGCAGATCCTTAAGAAGACGCTCTGCGAAGGCGGTGGGGTCTGTACTCTCAGCTCCCTCCGGGAGGCCGACGAACAGGTTGTTACGCCTGTTCCGATTTTCGGCGTCCTCTGCACGATTCTCCAGGGCCTTCACTCTTGCCTTTAGTGTGTGCAGGTCTCCAGAGTGGTCCCGCACCGTGTCTTCCGTCACCAAACCCGCTGCTCCACCTCTGCCATGCGGTCGCGGAAGGAGTCAAGGTCTCTGCGGATAAAGTCCACGTTGGTCTGGACATGATCAATTTTGTCCATCAGCACGGCCTGGCCCGTGGCAATTGTTTGCATGGCTGTAGCAAGATCAGCGGCTATGGCTGGAGGAGAGTCTGCTGCCTCCGTTTGGGAAGCTATGTGTGCTGTAATGGCGGCCTGGCCTCTGGTCTTTGCCCCATCTGAGTGCGCTGCTGCCAATTTGGCACCTTCTAGGTTTGCCGTTGGGCATGAACTGGAGCTTCTTCTAATCACCCGAGCACCCGCTCCGCACTTTCACAGCACTAGCACCGGGTTATTATAAGGATAGATGACCGGACTCCAGGAGCTCTGTTACTGAACGTCCTCTCCCGTCGCCATCTTGGACATGCCCCGAGTGAGTCCTCTTACCCTTAAGTTGTGGCGTCTCCCACGATTGTCCAGATCCTCCATGTGTCTGTTTATGTCTCTGAGGTGGACTGCATGTGATTCTGTCACTTGCTGTACGTGGCACAGCGAGGCATCATGGCGGGCTTGAATCTCCTCTACCTCTTCCATTCTCAGGGACATTGCTTGTATGTCTGATCGTAGGTCAGAAATGGCAGCAGACAGTGTATTTTTAATGTCTGCTGTCAATGTGTGAAGGTATCTTCTTACGCTGTAGTGGGCAGTTGTAAAGTCTATGAAAATAAAGAAAAAAAGAAAAGGAAAGCAACAAATCCACCCCCAGTTCAAACAGTAGAGAGAAAGGAAAGCACAAAAAAGGGGAAAATTTTGGGTGGTAGAGTATTTGAAGATTTCTATCGGCATCTGAGGTTTTACTAGTATTTCCAGTTCCTGGAGTGTAGCAAGTGAGAGGTAGTCACTTGAAACCATCTGTGTTCCATTTCTTTGCCTGTTGCGGTGATGTTCCATGGGGGTGTGCAGATCCGGATGGCATCATGAGGGGATCAGTGGAGGAATCGTTCGTTCTTCTGAATACCGGGTGATATAAGGCACATATGCTCATGTCCAGTATGGTACATATATGGTTCTTCATTAACTTACAGCAGGGCTACCATTGGGCAGGTGAACCATGGCTAGATTTTCTGAGGTAACTTTATGTGAAAAATCCATTTTGCTAACCGTGGAATATTTCGTCCTCTAACCTATTATTTCCAGATTTTGACCATTGATTGAAGAGGTAGGTGATTAATCACGTTCACAAGTGGCGAGCTCTGCTGTGATCTGGGGATGTCGTAGGACTGCAATTTTTTGGGATCCCCGCTGTCTTGGCTGGTGTGGATGGGGGATGTGTGCGGCGGCGTCGGATGCTTAAGTTTCCCGCTTCAGTGATGCCATCCATAGAGGTGGCTCTCCAGAGGGGAGGGAGACAGAAGTCACTGTACCAATCTGGCAGGTCCACTGATGGAATGTTAAGCGCAGTACAGAAAGAGTCTGGTACTCTGAGGTGTGCAGTGTGACCATTGTGGGAAGCAGACAGGCAAAAAGTAAACTTCCAGCGATAGATTATATTTCTAGCTCTCAATATATCAAGCATGGGTCTCATTTCTCTTCTCCTCTGGAGAGTATGTTAGATTAATCTTTAAATAGTTTGATGTCAGAACCTTGGAAGGAGAAGCGAATGTGGCCCCTAGCTTTGCGGAGGATTTCTTCCTTCAGAACAAAATCAGTCAGGCAGCAGATTATGTCCCTGGGTGGGTCAGTATCCCTTCCTCTAATGCTCTATGGATGCGTTCCATAGCTATAGGGGTGTCTGGGGGTCTTTCTAGAAGTTCATTAAAGAGGGCAATAACTGTGCGTGAGAGCTGGGCAGAGTCAATTGATTCAACGAGTCCTCTTACCCTTAAGTTGTGGCATCTCCCACGATTGTCCAGATCCTCCATGTGTCTGTTTATGTCTCTGAGGTGGACTGCATGTGATTCTGTCACTTGCTGTACGTGGCACAGGGAGGCATCATGGCGGGCTTGAGTCTCCTCTACTGCTTCCATTCTCAGGGACATTGCTTGTATGCCTGATTGTAGGTCAGAAATGGCAGCAGACAGTGTATTTTTAATGTCTGCTGCCACTGTGTGAAGGTCATCTAGATTTAGAGCTGAGGCTGCCTGCATCCTGTGTGAAGGAGGAGGGCTGCGGCTTCTGTCCCTGTGCTGCTCTCGGCTGTCTGAGTGGGACATGAGGGAAGAGGCCTGTGATGGTGGCGTGTCTCCCTGAAGCCTCGGCCAAAATATCTCTGGTGTACTGGGTTTGGCGTAGTGTCTGTGTCTCTGGGAGAGCGGGATCGGGTTGCAGAGGTACTCCTGCATGTGTTACTCATCCTGTGATCGCTGGATGTTCTCTGGAGTCTGGTATCTTTACCCCAGGGAACCAGAGCTAGCAGTTCAAGCGTCCATCTTAGAGCGAATCCAGGCCACGCCCCCCAAGTGGATATTTCTTATCAAGAAAAAATTTAAAAGACTTGAGACCACACCTGTGGGGGATCGATGTGTATAAAGATTCCATGTCGATCCCAAAAAGGAGGGCCCCCTCAGGCAGAGCCATAGTGTCCAAATGACGGAGAGCATCCCGTGTGTCCTGCACATAGGAGGGAAGGTCATGGACCAGTTCCTTAATCAGTGCATCAATGAATTTCCCTGTTTTTTCCAGGGGACCATTAACAGCAGACACTATGGGTCTGCCGGGTGGGTCAGTTAAGGATTTATGAAGTTTGGGTATGATGTAGAATGTTGGGGTGTTAAATTGAAGTACCCTCAAATAGTTGAATTCCTTTTTAGTAATCAGACTTTCTTCGAGGCCCAAATTTAGTTTGTTATTAAGGGCCTTCACAATAGCAGGGAAGGGATTGGAAGGAAGCTTACGGTAGGTGAAATCATCCAGGAGCAGCCTCATTACCTCTTTTTTTATATTGATCCTGGGTAAGCAGGACCACATTGCCGCCCTTGTCACTACCCTTCATTACAATACCAGGAGCCTCCTCCAGTTCCTTCCATGCCTTTCTCTCCTCCCGGGTGATATTATCAATGCCACTATATTCCCAATTAACTTTGGACAGGTGCTTCTTGACTTGGTCAAGAAAGAGTTCAATCCATTTATGTTTGGATAGTGGGGGCATTTTGACCGACCTGATTTGGAGTTTGGATGGGCAAACATATTCACCCTCCACATCAAAAGTGTCAAGATCTGAATCAGAATCAACATTCTCCTGTAAAAGGGATACTAGGGCATCTAATGCTGCTCTTTCTTCTTTATCAGGTTGATTTAATTTGGATTTGTTATGCCGTGCAGTATGCCAATACCTGAAGATCACTTTCTAAGAAAAAGGGAAATGTCCTTGTATACTTCAAATTCATTCATCACTGACAAATGGTACTCTGCCAATCCCCTGGAGCTCATCACTACCAAAGTCCTGAAGGCAAACGTAGCTACCAGTTGCAAAGGGTATGTCTGGACCACCAGGCTTTGGTGCCATTAAAGCAACATACTTTAAGAGGGGCCCAACTGAGGCGACTGTAAAAAGAATCTCAGGTCAAACATGTAACTTATACAAGGTACACAAAGACTCAAGAGGTGTCAGACCCAAAAGCAGACAGAATCCTATCATTTGCAGGACAGTTCAGCTGAGCAGCAGGCATAGAGTCAATAAAAACTAGCTGGGCAGTAGGCACAAAGTCAGTAGAAAAAGAGTGTAGCGCTTAAAATAAACAATAAAAATTCATCAGAGACAATAAACGTTCAATCAGCACAGAGTCCATTTAAGGTGTCTGCATATATAGAGGTAAAGTAAGACCATCACCATCACCCAATAAAACTGACCCTTACCATCAGTGTATAGGTTAAGGGGGTCTGAATACGTTCTGTCCCCACTGTATATTTTTACACAGCCGTGGGGGTTTCTCAAATGTCAATTTTAAATGATACTGTTTCTATGTATTCTGTGCAACAACTACTATGTTGTTTTTGTTGTAATTAGTACCTTTTGTAATTATATAATAAATTGTATTTTTATCTATGCCTTATCGTATATATATTTGGGTACCGTGATAGTCCAAATCCTCCCTGGAGATTAAGGGCAATTTTTGGAGTAGCCTTTGCAATTTCTCCCCCCTCTCTTTACTATATCAATATAAGATGATGGTACCCCTTAATGATTTATTTTGTTAATACTTTGTGGCAATACTTCCTTACTCATAAAGCAAAGGAAGCTGGGAACAAGACAGGGAGAGGGTAACAGTAGACGGAGAGAGTAGGTGGGAAGGGATCAGGCTGCAGGGTCTGAGTCAGGGTCTAGGACCAGGATACAAGAAGCAGGATGCACAAACGCAGGTCAGGGACACATGGAGACAGACACCTAGGCAGGGAGGAAGAGCATAGACAGGGTTTAAATACACTTCCTGCAACCAGCATCAGGTGATGACTGATTACATGAGATGATGTGAGCTTTTGGCTGCTGAGGGATCTGTTAGAATTGGAGGAACAGAGCATTTAGATTTTGCATTTCAAATGGGGAAGAATGAGGAGGAGATCCAATAAACTAGAGCAGGGAACAAGGCAGGAAAATTAAATTTTAAGTTCTGTATTGGAAGAAGAATTGTGAATGGACAGTGGGTTAAATGCTTATTGGTCACTAGTTCTCAAGTAACCACAATGCCAAAGTAATTTTATAGTTCTCATTGAAAGCTCCATAGGTCAAACTGGTGGCTGCTAACAATCTACCTATCTCTGCGAGTGAAGTAACATGGATGAGTGACATAAATTATGGGCAACAAAGTTAGGACAATAGAGTTAGGCTCCTTCTGGCAATACAAAACTTAACTTCCCAGAGGAAACAATGAGTAGAGCATGTGCAAAAGACGTGAGAAGCAAATAGTGTAGAAAACCCCACCCAAATCATATTTTTTGAGAACCTTTCAGAAAGTCATTCCAACGAAATGCATCAGTAGGTGACATTAAGATGCTCATGTCAAAACCAGAAGTGCCCATTCCAACATCTTGGTTCCACCATCTTGGTTCCTGGAATACTGTATGATCTTTCTATGTGAGTAATTTTACTTTAATAAATACAATTTGGGTGGGATTTTCTACACTGTTTGCTTCTCCTTTCTTTTGCCTATGTTCTGCTCTTGTTACCTCTGAAGAATTGAGTTTTGTATTGCCAGAAGGAGCAGGTCCACAGAAACTGGAGTCTTAAAGTGATATCAAAATTATTTTATAAAGTTTGTGTTTAGGCTGAAAGGAAGATCTATCCACAAGTCACTGGTCATTTTACATGTTTGTTGCACATATGCACATGTGAATATATTATATTTATTTCATTTATTGATTATCAAAGGTATTATACTATATGAATTTTCTTTTTTTGGGTACACAGGGAGGAAAGAGGAGGAAGGGAAGGGAGGAAAGCTTTAGTAGACCCATTTCTAATACTGGGTCAACAGATCTGGTAAGAACCTGAGACTACTATGAAATAGTTGGGTGTGGTCAGGGCTACAGCTATAGTAAAGAACAAGCCCTAGTGAGACTAATGAATTGACAGAAAACTTATGTGCATGCTCCTCCTGGAACTGTTCTAGGCTTTGTGTATCCAGCTGAGGCAATATGCTGTCCTTTTGTATCTCAATTCACAATAGAGGAAACAAGTGTTTTGTCAGTTGTCAATATGTCTAGTTTAGACATTGTCTGCAGAATCTAAGAATGTCTGGGACAGAAAATAAATATTGCAACAACTCCCTGTAGAATTGTTGAAGCTGTCTCTTAGCAAAAAGACAGAATTAGAACAAATATTAGATAAACATATCCATGGTTTCTTAGTGTGACTATAAATATCTTGACTATTACTTATGAAATCCCAACTGGGGATACACCTCTGATTCTGGAATGCAGAGTTCAGCGAATTCAGGATCATTCCACTGCACCTGTATCAGGAAGCGAAAGAAGTGCTGAGTAGGATGTTAGAGAGTGTGGTTATAATAGAAAGTAAGATTTCCTATGCTGCCCATTTAGAGTTAGTTAATAAGAAAGACAAAACTATTGGATATGTGATCAGGTTGAATGCAGCGATGACATCTCATTCCTATACCTTACCTAGCATTGAAGAGTCACTGGAAGTGTTAGGAAAGATACTATTCTTCTCAATTCTAGACTTGGGTAGTGGTTATTGTTAAAAACTGCTTTTATGATCCTTGATGGATTGTTTTAGTTCATACCAATGCTATTTGGACTTACAAACTGACACACCACCTTTCAACATGCTATGAAATGTCTGGTTGATTTAAAAGAGAACTAGATTACCTAGGTGGATCCAGCATTGGTCCGATGCTGTATCTGTCCCCCGGTGACTCTACACTGAGAACTGAGCGATCGAACATCGCAGCTGACTCGGTTCTCATAGCTCCCCGAGCAGAGAGCTGCTGACTGTCAATTAGCAGCTCTCCGCTCTGCTCCTCCATGCTAAGTGGAGCGCTGGGCTGTGGAGGGTCAGGGAGTGGCCGTCTCAGGCTCTCAGCGGATCGCTGAGAGGCTGAAATAGATGTCAGTCCAGACACCTGGCAGATCCAGACTTTATTGTCGCGATGATGTGGTGTCTGGACTGATTTCTGTGATGTCAGCAGAGAGTGGACTTCAGTCTGCTCTCTGCTAAAAATAGGTTACAGGCGTGCAAAACTAATTGCATGCCTGTGATCCATAGGAAGAAGCCCAGCCAAACAAGCTTTGGCTGGACTTCTCCTTTAAATTCTTTACATTTTCTTATCTATCTGGATGACATAATAATCTCTACGTTGTTAACTCTTTGAGCTTTTAGAGACTTTCTTCATGAAAACATGGATTAAGGATGAAGCCACAAAAACATCATCTTTTGAAAAGTTTTGATTAGTATTTGGGACATTAGATGGGACGAGGCCAAGCAAAAATAAGAAGGAAGCAGTTGACAAATGGGAGGTCCCCTAGAACTTTATGGGAGGTATCTTCCTTGACTTGGTGGGTTGTTACAAAAGATTTATTAAAGGGTTTGTGAGGCTAGTTTCCCCTATCCAAAACTGTTAAGAAACTGACAAAACAATAAAATAATTAATTGAGGAGCGTCAAAAGATAAGAGGCCTTTGAGAGAGAAATAAAAAGTTCTCCACCTGTACTGGCTTATGACAACTTGAATGTGCCTTTTCGTCTTTACACCAATGCCAGCAACCAGGGACTAGGAGCAGTATTATCCCAAGTCCCCCAAGGTAGAGATACAATTATTACTTATGTCAGTAGGAGCCTAAGGGCACTTTCACACTGGTTCACTTCAAAACTGCTAGTAAAACACCTATGCATTAATGGTGCGTATTTTCTGCGCTTTTGCAGCATTTGCTGTGTGTTTTTAAATGACATGTGGCTTAAAAACTGCACCAAAAAACGCTTAGAAGGGGCATTTTTTGGAGCATTTTTGATGCAGTTCCCATTCATTTCAATGGGGAGAAGCATTTTGGGGTGTACAAAAATGCTTCAAAAATGCTGCAAGCAAGATTTTTTACACCGCAATGGAAGTGCACTACCCCAGTGTGAACACATTCATAGATTTTAAAGGGAAGCATTTTTCTTGAGCCTTTCAGGTGCTTTCTTTAACGTAAAGGCTCTTTAAAAACTCCTTGGTGTGAAAGCAGCCTTAGGAACACTGAGAGAAACCTAACAAATTGTAGTGCCTTCAGATTGGACCTCTTGGCATTAGTATGGACTGTTGCCAAGACATTTTCTGAATATCTCTCAGGGGCCCCTTATGATCATGATTGATCCCTTTGGTCCAAACAACAAAGAAATGGCAACACAAGATCCCCAGTAGAATTACAAAGCAATTTGTTCCATAAAAACTAGTACACTACATGTTAAATTCTTGGTAATCAGCATAGATGGAAGATGAAAAACACCACAGAGTTGTCCGCATCGTGATGGATGAAGAAACTGCAAAGCTGTCAATGTGCGCGCCTGTCCTATCCTTCTAGCCAACATCAGGGAGATCATAATAGCTGTCAGAAAACCTGCCAATCCTCAGCATTCTGAACAAGAGCAGTCTACCCTGTGGCAACCCTTTTATGTCTGTGAGTAGTGGGGGGCGGTGATGCATTTCAGGAGGTTCACTCCTCCTTTGTCAAGAACGCCGAGGATTGGCAGGTTTTCTGGCAACTGTCACGATCTTATCTCCCTGATGTTGGCTAGAGGGATAGGACAGGCTCACACATTGACAGCTTTGCAGTTTTTTCATCCATCACCATGCGGACAACCCTGTGGTGTTTTTCTTCTTCCATCTATGCTGATTACCAAAAATTTAACATTTTAGTGTACTGTGACAGTACCAGTCCCAATTAGCATCTGTCCCAGCTCCCTTTTCTTCACTGGGATACGGGCCCCTGAACCAGCCAGGTTGTCTATGTTTAGAACACTGACATTGGATATAACATTGCTGTCACTGTGTCACGTACCTTCGGGTAGAGCTTGACGAGCAGAGGAATGCCTCTTGTACAACCTGTTTCAAGGACCACTGGAGTTGCAACAGCAGCCACAAGAGAACGGTAAGGTATGAGTGCCTGTGGTCTTCTCTGTTAGCAGGTAAGCAAGAGAAGCAGATGGCAGCAGTAGTAGACTCTGCATGAAGGCTGTGGATGCAGGCACATTGTGGATGCAGGGGTGCTGCAGATGCAGGTATGTTGCAGGCGGCGGTGTACTGTGGATGCAGGTACCTAGGGACTGTATGAAGCTGAGGAGACTCGAGTCAGACAAGCCAGGTTATACATGGAAGATCAGGTACATCAGAGACATCAAGCAAAGAGTGGGTCAAAGTTCAAGCAGAGGTTCGGCAACAGAGAATCAAGCAGATGCAGGTAAATCAAGGTCAAGGCAAGCCGGGTCACGATTGGAGAGAATCAGGATAGTTAGGTAGCCAGGTCAGCTCAGATCAAGGACTGGCACAGGAACAGGATACAGGGGAAAGCTGCAGATCAGACAGCAAGGCCCTAGTGTAACTGCCATCCTTACATATGTCATTTTGGCACCAGTGCTAATGTGCGCGCACCCACATGCACAATGCCTGTCAGGAAGGTTACTTGTGAAATTGTGCCCAAGCATGTGTAGTTGCCTCTGTCTTTGCACATCTGCTGCGCTATGGCCAGCATGTCCCTAACACACTGGCCATACAGCATTTCGTCGCTCAGAGATAAAGTGTGAACGCCGTACCATGTTCCTAAGGTACCGGGCAGCCACACTTCTTCCAGCCGGGCCTATAGAGTTTACGCCGGTCACTAATGCTACCCCACCCTCTTTACTGTTTGTATTATACATGTTCCAAGCACGAAGACCAGAGGTAGAGTAAAGCCTTGTACACACGATGTGAAATTCGGAAGGGGATTGTCATTTGACAGGCTGTTGTCTGAAATTCTTACCGTTAGTACGCTCCTTTCGACAATTGTTTTCCAATTTTCTAACAACAAATGTTGACAGGCTAGTAAATTTTTGGGGAACCACGGCTCCATGTCTGATTTTCGGATGGTCAGTACACAAATCCATCACTCAAAAGTCGAAAGTACAGACACGCATGATCGGAACCAAGGAACGAGCACTCGTAATCGAGAATTAACATTTGTGACGCGGCAATTGATGAAATGTCGAAATGCAGTGCACATTCTCTTCTTCTTTAATTGGATTATAATGAAGCTGCTTTGCTGGTGATACTGATGTAGTCATGCCAAACATATTTTAAAAGGCATTTTTGTAGGGGCGTGTCCTGACCATGGAGAAGTGAGGTTGTGTCTTGCCTCAGCTCCGCTCCACCGCCGCACTAATCAGCAAAAAACGGGGGGTAAATCGCCGCTCCAGACTCCCCACATGTCACAGCGGCTCAGGCAACCCACACAGCCGGCAAGGACCGATAGATTAAAGCAGGGACAGCTGGATTTCTACTTCTCAGGGACCCGAGGACAAGGCCGCGAGCCATCCAAGATGGCGCCGCCCGGGAAGGCCCAGAAAGCAAACAAATCCTCCCAGCCAGCTACAACCACTACACGGGCACTGAAGGGAACAAACTCCCCAGCATCTCCGGTTCCATCCCCAGGGTCGGTGAGTGATTCTGCCCCCTGTGCTTCCCCAGCTTCTCTAGGAGGCCGCTCTGAGATCTCTGACTATCTCAGTGATGAAGACATTCGGCGCCATATTATGTCCCTGCCTACCAATGAGGACTTGGAGCGCTTCACAAACAGAGTGGAGAAAGCCTTCACTGAGGACATAGCCCAATTGAAAACTGACACCACTCACCTGGGTAACAGGGTGGAATCTATAGAAGAAAAACTGGAGGAGGCTCTCCCCACTATTGCGCTGCTGCAATCACAATGCCAAATACAAAGCCAGCAGATTGAAAGCTTGCTTTGCCAATTGGATGACGCTGAAAATCGCAGCAGGAGAGCCAACATAAGGATCAGAGGACTGCCTGAAGCCACAGCATCAAGAGATATTATCCCCACACTGACAGACATCTTCAGGGATATACTGGGCCTACCTGCAACTACGCCTATAGAAATTGATAGGGCACATAGAGCCCTAAGACCTCCATCTCAAGATGTGGACAATCCTAGGGACATTATTTGCAAACTCCACAAGTACAATCTAAAAGACCGCATTATGCAAAAAATGCGTGGTAAACCATTCTATGACTTTGATGGCGCGCACTTATTTTTTTATCAAGATATCTCCAGGCGTACCCTCATGCAACGCAGAGCTCTACGTCCACTCCTGAATGTCGTTCAAGATGCGGGTCTGCCGTACCGCTGGGGCTTCCCTTTCTTCTTACAAGTGACAAAAAATGGACGCCAAGTCACACTGCGCAATAAGGATGACCTCCCAAACTTCCTTTCCACTCTTGACCTAGATTCAGTGGACTTCCCAGATTGGAGAAACACATTTAATGCTCCCGGGACTCAATTATCATCTCAATGGTCAACAGTCTCCCGCAAAAACCACAGAAGAGATAGACAGCACCAGAATCAAGATCCGGAAGCAGGACCCTCCACCACAAGGGACTAACACCGCAGTCCTCATGTGATGCCTGGATAACTATGGATGACTTACACAATTCATATGCAGCCCTTGTATGATACCCTGAGGACTACGGGTGAACTATCAATTACCACAAAGATCCACATTCACATTCCGAGACATTCTCCCCCTTCCCCCAATTTGATATGCAAAGCGAGCTACTCACATGCAAGCCTTCAGATTATCCACGATCACGAGCTACAATCAACAAAAGAGTGACACTAGCTGGCAAAGCTCAGGACTCAGATGACCCCAAACGAAATCCACCCTACCGATATTATGGTCTCACCCATCTTACTTAGGCCCCATATACTGAAAGGCTGCATCTGTTCCCCTAGAATGATCCCCCCTGTTCAAAACCACAACTTAATGATGCGGTGGACGGAGGCGGCACCCCATGTCTCCCCCCGTGTTTAGGTTCACGTTTCCCCACGTAGGCCACCCCTTGTTGGGTATTGTCCCTAGTTGGGACATTAGTCTAAGGTCTGAGGCCTCCCCTGTTATTAGGGCAGACCTCACACCTCACATGCAGAAACTCTGCTCATTAACACTGTTACTCATAAGTTGTACTGTTTTGTATGTTTTAACAATAATCTCTTTGTGCTTTCTTCTCCTCCACTTTTCTGGCTTCTCCCACCCCACCCCTACCCCACCCCCCTCTTCACAGGAGCGATACATCACTAGGGGCTCCGCGTCGGACGGGCTCGACCGCGCGACATGCGTCCAACCATCTGACCCATCATGTCTGCATTAAAGGTAATATCTTATAATATAAGAGGCATATGCTCCCCTGGGAAAAGAAGCAAATTATGGTGGGAACTCAAAAAACTGAAGGCACAAATAGTTTTCTTACAAGAAACCCATTTTACCCAACTCTCATTACCTAGACTTCCAACCCATTTATATAACCAGTGGTTCCACAGCACTTCCCCAACATCCAAATCTAAAGGAACTTCAATAGCGATCCACAAAACATGCCCTTTTCAACTTTTAAACAGCAAAATAGACCCACTAGGTCGGTACGTTTTCCTGAAAGGCACCATAGCAGAACGCAAATACACATTCGCCTCGATATATGCTCCCAACTCAAACCAAATTTCCTTCATAGACAGGGCCCTTGAACTCTTGACAGAGTTTAAAGAGGGATTTGTTGTCCTTGGAGGGGACTTCAACGTCAGCCCAGACCCTTCTATTGACACCTCTAACTCTAGTCACACCCACTCTTACGCCTTTCTAAAACATTTCCGTAAATCCTTTCAGTCGCACATGCTTGTTGATAGCTGGAGGACCCTACACCCTGCAGAGAGGGACTTCAGCTATTATTCGGCAATACATAATGTATATACTCGTATAGATCAAATATATGTTGATCGGCGGGCGCTGGAGCTCCTACAGTCAGCATTCATCGGGAACATCACCATATCGGATCATGCACCGGTAGGTGTGACCCTCAAAATACCGTCTGGCTCTAGTGGGGCATGGACGTGGAGATTAAATGAAAACTTGCTGGATGATGCGGCTGTGAGGGCTGGAGTGTCGGAAGCCATCACAAATTATTTTAGAGAGAATACCACTAAGGATGTTAGAGAAAGCATAGTATGGGAAGGCCATAAGGCTGTAATAAGAGGAGAACTAATATCTCTAGGGGCCAAGCTCAAAAAGATGCTCCAGGCTGACTTCACAAGAGTACTGACTGCCCTTCAAGAAGCAGAACTAAAACATAAACAAAATGAGAGCCCTGAGGCATTACAGAGGTTAACTGACCTAAGAAACTTGCTGTCACGTCTACTAGATAGACAGACTCGTAAACAAGCCAGACGCCTTTCACACAAATATTATGAACATGGAAATAAGTGTGGGCGCATGCTCGCTAGAGCTCTTCGCAAGAAACAAGCTCAGACTTATATCCACAAACTACGCTCCTCAAATGGAGATGTTTCGGTCCAGTCCTCTGGAATTGCTGCAGGGTTCCAAGAATATTATACTCAACTTTATAACTTGACCACTGTTCACCCTTTAGACACCCAGACAAATAGGATTACGGCCATACAAGACTACCTGGCTTCAGCCGGTGTCCCATCCTTAAACGAAGAGCAATGCACTGACCTAGAACTACCAATATCACCAGAGGAGATAGAGTTAACAGTGAAATCCCTGCCCAAAGGAAAAAGCCCGGGACCAGATGGCTTCACGGGGACATACTATAAAACATTCCTTCATCTTTTAAGCCCCCACATGTGCAGATATTTCAATACCATTGCAGAAGGGAATCCTATCCCCACTGAGGCGCTTCTAGCACATATAACAGTACTACCCAAGGAGGGCAAAGACCCGATGCTACCCCAAAGCTACAGACCCATATCCCTTCTTAATGTTGACATTAAGATTATGGCGAAGGTATTAGCAAACAGACTTGGAAACCTTATACCTAATATAGTCCACCCAGATCAAACAGGGTTCATTAAAGGGAGAGAGGCAAGAGACAACTCAATCAGAGCCATCCAACTTATACACTGGGCACGTACCCGCCCAAACCTAAAACCTTACGTAATTCTCTCTACTGACGCCGAGAAGGCTTTCGACCGGGTAGATTGGACGTTTCTTAAAATGGTATTAGAGACACTAGGACTTAAAACACGCATGTTATCCTCGATTCTAGCTCTTTATTCCACTCCTTGTGCACAAGTAAAAGTGAACGGAGTCCTATCCTCCCAATTCCCGATTCGAAATGGCACGAGACAGGGGTGCCCACTTTCCCCTCTTCTTTTCGCTCTAGTTCTTGAACAGTTATTATGCACTGTCAGAGCGAACATAAATATAAAGGGCTTAAAGATTGGAACGACTGAACACAAACTGTCTGCCTATGCAGATGATGTTCTATTTCATTTATCGGAACCCCTGATCTCACTGCCAAACTTGATGAAGGAACTAAACAAATTTGGATCATTATCAAACTTTAAAATTAATTTCTCTAAATCAGAAATTTTGCCTGTTCACTTGCCTCCCTCCCTGATGAGTAACTTACAAAACGCTTTCCCCTTTGCTTGGGCCAAATCCTCAATTAAATATCTAGGAATACAACTGACAGACAGATATGATACCCTGTGCACCATAAATTTCCCTCCACTTCTTAATATAATTAAAAAAGATCTTTCACAGTGGACTAAGACCGCTTTCACATGGATAGGACGTGTCAATATAATTAAAATTAATATTCTACCCCGCATCCTTTTTTACATGCAAATGATCCCCATACCCCTACCGAACAAGTTTTTCTCCCAGATTAATTGTATACTATCAGGTTTAGTATGGAACTCCCAGAAATCTAGAATAGCCTTGAGAGTGCTGAAACGATCCAAACTGGCGGGAGGGCTGGGCATTCCTGACATATTGAAATACCATAGAGCTATAGTCCTTCAAAGAATCCTCAGTTGGCGCTTCCACACCCAGTCCAAGCTATGGGTCTCCTTGGAAAAGTGGCTAGCGGGCAGGAACCTGGCTTATGCGCCATGGCTACCCAGAGAGTACAGGGGACTGTCGGAAGATACTTCCCCCCTGACTCTCCACGCACTCTCCACTTGGGACAAACTAAACTCAACACTAAATTTGTCTCCTCCTATGTCACCACTAGCTCCATTAGGGGGATTTCTCTGGTTCCCACCAGGAGAACAAATGGCCTTCTTTGGTCCTTGGTTGGATGACGGAACTGCCAGCTGTGGGAAACTAATGCATAACGGCAAACTAATGGACTTTGAATCCTTACAAAAGAGACACGGGGGCTCCAGAATGAACTTCTGGAGGTACAGACAGCTCCACCACTTCTTTGAGATAAACGGGAATTCAATTAGAGACCTCTCCACTCTCACAAACTTCGAAAAAATTTTCATAGAAGAAGACCCAATTCCCCACATGGTCTCGGAAATGTACCATCTATTAAGTAATGCTACTGACAATCTTAGGCCAACCTATATAAGGGCTTGGGAAAAGGACTTAAAGATGGACCTCCCCCCAACTCAATTGACACACCTATACCATCTAACCCACTCGAGCTCCATAGAATCCAAATCTCAAGAAACTAATTATAAAATTTTATCACGATGGTACTGGGTACCGGCTGACTTAGCTCGCATCTACCCCTTGGCATCAGACCTATGCTGGAGAGAATGTGGACAAAAGGGTACACTCCTCCACATCTGGTGGGAATGCCCATTGATCCAATCATATTGGAGTGAAATTAAAAATCTAATAAAAGAGATTCTAGATCTTGACATCCCTATGTCGCCAGCACACTTCCTCCTGCATATTCCACAAATGCCAATCAGTAGATACAGAAAATGCATATTGCCACATCTCCTAAACGCAGCCAGACGCCTCGTCCCGATATATTGGAAACAAACCAAGACCCCATCAAAAACAGACTGGATAAAGAAAGTAAATGACATTAGAGAAGCTGAACACTGGGTAGCGACCTGCAAGGGAAAAGTAGAAAAATTTGAAATTATATGGACCCCCTGGAAAGAATATATGACCGAACCTGATCACGAAAACTCCAGCTTAGACATAGCCCTGCTAGAGCTGGCAGAACCTTCCCTAAGGTCTCGCCTTAATGTCAACAATACCTCATAAAGAATGAGACCCACATCAAACATCGAAAGGACCTGCCGTGGTCGGGGCCCGTTCGGCGGGGATCTCTGTGATTTCTTCAGAACACAAGGTATGCTCCTCACCTACCTTTTCCACTCCCCCCCACCTACCTACCCCCCTCCCTCACTCCAATTCTTTATCTATCCTTTCTTTTCCTCTTTCACCTCTCTTCTGTCACTAACTATGATTTATAGAGTATGCAATATTTCTATACCCATGGATTGGATAATGACTATGTAATACATTGCAACAGCGAGAAACAAAACAATAGTGGCCAACCACAGGGGTGTGGGCCCGGCTCCTCTAAACCCTGTTGGGACGGGGGGGTCGCGTCTCACACTCCGGAAAATAGGTGTTGGGGGGGTGCCTCCGCCGAAGTGGCAGTCTGGGGGAGGTTGTTGGAGGCAGAAGGCCCCCCTCTCCTCGGGCGGTCGTCGGAGGGGGTGCCCCATATACCCACCTGAACACCTTGCACCCTGGATGGGGGAGGACCGTCACTGGACGGGACTTGCTCCCCAGGGATGTAGGGACAATAAGAGGTCTAAAAGCCACAAAACTTGTAATCTAATTTTACTTGAGATAGGGCTGGTTGCAAAAGCATGTGTCACTATAACCCTTCTTTGGGCTACAATATGTATGCTTACTCTATGTAATTTTTTTTTTTTTTTTTTTTTTGTTTTGTGTTTTTTCTTTCTTTTTTCTGTTTCTTTTCTCCACTGAAAAGTTCTCAAAATAAAGATTATACAAAAAAAAAAAAAAAAAGGCATTTGTTTTGTACGATCTGAAAATCGTGAATCAACGCTCACCAAAATCCTACTAACTTCTACTAACACGAAATTAGCATAAGGGGTCCAAAGGGTGGCGCTTGAGAAATTAACTTCCTCTTTATAATTTCACAGTACGTCACTACATTCGTGTTTGTCAAATGACAATTTGAGTATCGTTAGTATGCTAAACAAAATCCTGCACATGCCATATTGACAAAAATCAGACGCTTGGTCGCCCAACAACAGACCGTGTGTACGAGGCTTAAGAAATGGGAAATTTTCCTCAAGTGTCCTTCACACTGACAAATTTGGCTGCATGCCCAGATTTGTTTAAAAGATTTGTTGAAATGTTTGAATGTACCTGTGCCTCATGCTATTGGATGTACAGTTTACGCTGTCCTCTGTCTCTATGCAAACAAGGAGGGGGGGGGGTTGTTCCCAGGGGTATATATACTTATGTCTATTCTTTCATAAATGTCTTACACTTTTATTCATCCTACACTGGGTCCTGACTAGTGACTGGGTGGGCTGCGGGCTCGGGTATTGTCCTAGCACCGGGCAAGGGAGCTCATACAGTGGACATACTCCTCAGGAGTATGGGGGTCCGTCAAATTTACTATTTGCTTTTATGGAATAAATTACTTTATCATTCTAATGAGGATCTCACACTACCATTTCTTTGTTGTTTGAGCTCCCCGGATTGTCACCTGGCAAGCTACAGGATCCTTGTGGAATTAACCCTTGTCCTCACGCTGCTGATACCATAGACCATCGGTCGGAGGAGCCACATTCTTAAACGTCACCTGCTGCTATCCGAATGTATCGTGTGTTACCGTGTTTTACCATACCAGCCGTCTGGCGAATTTTTTACATAGTTACATAGTTGGTAAGGTTAAAAAAAGCCAAAAGTCAATCAAGTCCAACCTGTGTGTGTGCGCTTTTATATCAATATTACATAGTATATCCCTGTATGTTGTGGTCGTTTAGGTGCCTATCTAATAGTTTTTGAAATGATCTATGCTCCCTGCTGAATCCACTGCTTGTGGAAGAGAATTCTACATTCTTACTGCTCTTATAGTAAATAACCCTTTACGCAGTTTCCGGTTATTCACTTTTCCTCTAGTTTTAGCAAATGGCCGCAAGTCTTTTTAAATGCCCTTTCACGGAAAAAGTTTTATCCCTATTGTGGGGTCACCAGAAAGGTATTTGTACATTGAAATCATATCCCCTCTCAAGCGTCTCTTCTCCAGAGAGAATAAGTTCAGTGCTTGTAATCTTCCCTCATAACTAAAATCCCCCAGTCCCTTTATTAGCTTTGTTGCCCTTCTCTGGATAGCTCCATTTCCAGCACATCCTTCCAGAGGACTGGAGCCCAGAACTGGACGACATACTCCAGGTGCGGCTGGACCAGAGTCTTGTAGAGTGGGAGCATTATCGTTTTATCTCTGGAGTTAATCCCCTTTTTAATGCATACCAATATTCTATTGGCTTTGCTTGCAGCAGCTTGGCATTGCATTCCGTTGCTGAGTTTGTCATCTACTAGGACCCCAGGTACTTTTCCACCCTAGATTCTCCCAGAGGTTCTGCCCCTAGTGAGTAGATTGCATTCATGTTTTTGCCACCTAAATGCATTATTTTACATTTTTTTATATTAAACCTCATTTGCCATGTAGTTGCTCACCCCATTAATTTGTTCAGATCTTCTTGCAAGGTTTCCACATCCTGCGGAGAAACTATTGCCCTGCTTAGCTTATTATCGTCCGCAAATACTGAGAGTGAGCTGTTTATCCCATCCTCCAGATCATTTATGAATAAATTAAATAGGATTGGTCCCAGGACAGAACCCGGAGGGACCCCACTTTCCACATTGGACCATTCCAAGTACTCCCCATTTTTACATGCTTTACACAAGATGTAGGAGTTTGTAAGTCACTTTTTAATAAAGCTCAAGTTGTATTACGATACAGAGTGCACTTAGATTATTATTTTTTGTCCTATATTTGCCATCTGGATGACGGGGATTGTTTGATCTGCTGAGACCGGTTCCCATTTGCCCACACCCCCCTTTTAGAGGGAAAGATGTGATATTTGACATGACTGTAGACACAGGGGTCAATATTTTGAGGTTAGCGAAGTAACCCCTTCAAAAAAGTGCACTGTTATTGCCTCAAAAGCACAGTAAAAGTGTTCAGCGTTTTAGGGGCAGTTTTCAAGAGTCTCAGCGTGAAAGGGCTCTAATTGTCAAAGCTCAATTGGACAAGCTGAAGTTAGAAGCTGATTGATTACTATGCACAGCTGCATCACATTCTGTGTGCACCAGTTTTAGTAAATCTCCCCCATAGTGTCACAATTGCCTGGTTGTTTTCCCATATCACAAATGCTTTGCCAGTTTGTTGTTTACATATTGTTACAATTGCTAGGTTTTATCCCCATATAGTTATGACTGCTAGGGATGAGCCGAACACCCCCCGGTTCGGTTCGCACCAGAACCTGCGAACAGACCGAAAATTCGCACGAACGTTAGAACCCCATTGACGTCTATGGGACTCGAACATTCAAAATCAAAAGTGCTCATTTTAAAGGCTAATTTGCATGGTATTGTCCTAAAAAGGGTTTGGGGACCCGGGTCCTACCCCAGGGGACTTGTATCGATGCAAAAAAAACTTTTAAAAACGGCCGTTTTTTCGAGAGCAGTGATTTTAATTATGCTTAAAGTAAAAAAAAAAGTGAAATATTCCTTTAAATATCGTACCTGGGGTGTGTCTATAGTATGCCTGTAAAGTGGCGCATGTTTCCCGTGTTTAGAACAGTCCCTGCACAAAATGTCATTTTTAAAGGAAAAAATCTCATTTAAAACTGCTTGCGGGTTTAATGTAATGTCCGATCCTGGCAATATGGATGAAAATCAGTGAGACAAATGGCATGGGTATCCCCCAGACCATTACCAGGCCCTTTGGGTCTTGTATGGATATTAAGGGGAACCCCGCACCCAAATTAAAATAAGGAAAGGTGTGGGGCCACCAGGCCCTATATACTCTGAACAGCAGTATACAGGCGGTGCAAACAAGACAGGGACTGTAGGTTTGTTGTTAAGTAGAATCTGTTTGTAATTTTTAACGGGTACATTTTTAACGTGTTTAGCTCCAGCCAAAAAATCTTTTTTAAGCTTTTTGGAAAACACAGGGAAGGGTTATCACCCCTGTGACATTTGTTTTGCTGTCTTTCCTCCTCTTCAGAAGATTTCACCTCACTTTTTGTCCCAATGCCAAATGTTTTTTGAAAATTTGGGGTTTTTTGTGGAACAAGGATTGGAAAGCATTAGTGGAAAGGAGAAATGTTTTTCCCATATTAACTCTTACAGGAGAGAATTTCCCTTCCTAGGGGTAGATTTCATCTCACTTCCTGTTGTCTCCTTCCGTTTGCAAGTAGGAGTCGTTTGTAAGTTAGATGTTTGAAAGTAGGGGCCTGCCCTATATACTCAGCAGAAATTTGGGCCTTAGGTGTTGTTGTGGCCACAAGACTGTAAGCCCTCACAGGGCCCTGCTGTGAAATATTAGATCAAGAATTGTAATTACATGCCCCTGTTGAACAAGGGCAGAAAAATTGGGCCTTTGGTGGTGGTGGTGCCACAACACTGTAAGTCCTCACTCGCTCTTGGTGGGTGCAGAAATGGGCCCTGCTGTGAAATATTAGATCAAGAATTGTAATTACATGCCCCTGTTGAACAGGGGCTGAAAAATTAGGCCTTAGGCACTGGTGCTGGTGCCACAACACTGCAACCCCTCACAGATACTCTAGTTGGAATGCAGAAATGAGCCTTGCTGCAAAGTATTGCATCAAAAATTGTAATTACAGGCCCCTGCTAAACAGGGGCTGAAAAATTGGGCCTTCGGCACTGGTGCCACAACACTGCAACCTCTCACAGATACTCTAGTTGGAACTCAGAAATGAGCCCTGCTGCAAAGTATTGCATCAAAAATTGTAATTACATGCCCCTGTTAAACAGGGGCTGAAAAATTGGGCCTTAGGCACTGGTGCTGGTGCCACAACACTGCAACCCCTCACAGATACTCTAGTTGTAACGCAGAAACGAGCCCTGCTGCAAAGTATTGCATCAAAAATTGTAATTACACGCCCCTGTTAAACAGGGGCTGAAAAATTGGGCCTTAGGCACTGGTGGTGGCGCCCAGAACCAAAAATGTTCTTACAAGCTATCAGCGTGATGATTGAGGAGGAAGAGGATAATTACTCAGGGATAGTCACTCAGCATCAGCATAGGCAGTCTTTGAAGGGATCTGAGATTTCAAAAAAAATTATTCGGTTACATCAGCATCAGGTGCTTGGTAGTTGGTGGTGATCCAAGACTGATTCATTTTTATGAAGGTCAGTCGATCGACCGAGTCGGTGGACAGACGCACCCTGTGATCGGTTACAAAGCCTCCAGCAGCACTGAATGTGTGTTCCGAAAGAATGCTGGATGCAGGACAGGCCAGTAGCTCAATTGCATGCTGTGCAAGCTCTGGCCAGTGATCCATCCTCAAGACCCAGTAACCCAGAGGATTTTCGGGGGGAAAGGTGTCCAGGTCAGATCTTGCCCCTAGGTATTCCTGCACCATGTAAAACAGACGCTGGCGATGGTTGCTGGAACCGATCATACCTTGGGGCTGCGGACCAAAAAATTGTCTGAACGCATCGGTCAGACAGCCACCTTCTCCACCGCTCCTTCTTTGACTGACCGAAGCCTCAGCAACACGTTGTCCAGAAACAGGAGTTTGTAACCTCCCAGTCTCTGGGAACGCGTTGCACAGACCTTTCTGCAAGGCCTCCCGAAGATGTTTCATCCTCTGCTCCCTCTGCGATGGCAAGATAAGGTCCTTCTCCTTGATACCACGAATACGAGGATCCTTACGCAGGCTTCGCAGGATCAGGGAGGCCATGCAGCGTAGGTTTGCTGAGGCATTCGGTCCGGAGTCCTCTGGGTCACTAAGGACGACATGGTCCGCAGCCACCTCCTCCCAGCCACGTACAAGTCCATGTGTTTCTTGGGACTGATCCCTTAAAGACTGCTGCTGATGCTGAGTGCCAGGCTCCACCTCCATACTGACACAATCTTCCTCCTCCTCCTCCTCCTCCTCTTCCTGTGTGATCGGCGGGCACGCAGGAACACTGTCTGGATAAAGGGGGCCTTGAGAGCTAAGGAAGTCCTCCTCTTCCTGCCTCTGTTCTGCCTCAAGTGCCCTGTCCATTATTCCACGCAGCGTGTGCTCCAACAGGTGGACAAGGGGGACAGTGTCACTGATGCATGCACTGTCACTGCTCACCATCCTCGTGGCCTCCTCAAATGGTGACAGGACAGTGCATGCATCCCTGATCATGGCCCACTGGCGTGGGAAAAAAAAAACAAGCTCCCCTGACCCTGTCCTGGTGCCATAGTCGCACAGGTACTCATTGATGGTCCTCTGCTGCGTGTGCAGCTGCTGAAGCATGGCCACCGTTGAGTTCCACCTGGTGGGCATGTCACAGATTAGGAGGTTCTTGGGCAGGTTAAACTCCTTTTGGAGGTCCTTTAGCCGAGCACTGGCATTATATGACCGGCGGAAATGCACACAGACTTTCCTGGCCTGCCTCAAGACATCCTGTAAGCCCGGGTACCTGCCCAAGAACTGCTGCACCACCAAGTTAAGGACGTGAGCCAAACAGGGCACATGGGTCATTTGTCCCTGTCGGAGGGCAGAGAGGAGGTTGGTGCCATTGTCACAAACCACCATTCCTGCCTTAAGTTGGCATGGCGTCAACCACCTCTGAACCTGCCCCTGCAGAGCTGACAGAACCTCTGCCCCAGTGTGGCTCCTGTCCCCCAAGCACACCAGCTCAAGCACCGCATGGCATCTTTTGGCCTGCGTACTTGCGTAGCCCCTTGAACGGCTACGGAGCACCGCTGGTTCCGAGGACAAAGCACAGGAAGAGGCCATGGAAGAAGAAGAAGAGGAGGGGGTGGAGGAGAGAGGTGTGTCACAATCATTAGCATTTTGGAGGCGTGGTGGCGGAACAACCTCCAACACTACTGCACCTTGTCCTGCATCCTTCCCAGCTGCCATCAGAGTCACCCAATGCGCCGTGAAACTTAGGTAACGTCCCTGTCCATGCCTGCTGGACCATGAGTCAGCGGTAATATGCACCTTACCGCTGACCGCCCTGTCCAGCGAGGCATGGACATTGCCTTCCACATGCCGGTAGAGAGCCGGAATCGCCTTCCTTGAGAAAAAGTGGCGTTTGGGTACCTGCCACTGAGGAACCACACATTCCACAAACTCACGGAAGGGGGCAGAGTCTACCAACTGAAAAGGCAGCAGTTGAAGTGCTAGCAATTTTGCCAAGCTAGCATTCAACCGCTGGGCATGTGGATGGCTGGGAGCAAACTTCTTTCGGCGGTGCAGCAGCTGGGGCAGGGAAATTTGCCTGGTACAATCTGACGTCGGTGTACCAAAAGCAGATTGCCCACAAGTACTTGGCTGTGACACACCTAATTCTACACCTTCATTCCTCTCAGTGCAGGTCTCAGAGAGGACTGAAGGTATAGTGGGGTTGGAGATCTCAGCTGATGAGGAGCAAGGAGAGGCCCTCTTTGTTCTTTGGTGTGGGTCTTTTAGATACGCTTGCCAATGAACTGCATGGCAGGTCAACATATGTCTGGTCAAGCATGTGGTACCCAAGTGGGAGATGTTTTGGCCACGCGAGATACGCTTGAGACATATGTTGCAAATAGCAGCGGTGCGATCTGATGCACTCGTCTCAAAAAAGGCCCACACCAAAGAACTTTTTGAATAACGCGCAGAGACTGCAGCGCCCTGCACATGTGGAGCTTTTGGGTGTGATGCAGTCAAGGTGCTGCCCTTAGGCTGGCCCCTGGAGGGCATCCTGCCTCGTTGGTGATGTGCCGCCTCCTCCTCCTCCTCTCTCCTATCAGGCACCCACGTTGAGTCAGTGACCTCATCATCCCCTCCCTCCTCATCACTGGAGCAAACCTGGCAGTATGCTGCAGCAGGGGGAGCATGACTGCCAGATTGCTGTCCTTCTTGGGCACCCTCTCTGTCCGTGCTCACGTTACTGCCTTCATCGAGCTCAGTATCATCATCAGAGCCTTCCAAATGCTGGGCATCCTCCTGGAGCATGTACCCAACACTGTGGTCAAACAGTTCGAGGGACTCCTCAGGAGGACATGGTGGGGCTAGGGAAGGAGTCACTGATGACATTGAGCCAAGGGAAGAGGCCGCTGCTTTGCCAGACAAAGTACCCTGGGCATGGGTGAGAGAGGATGAGGAGGATGAGGACGGCTTGGTCATCCACTCGACCAAGTCTTCCGCATGTTGCGGCTCAACACGGCCAGCTGCCGAAAAAAAGGCCAAGCGTGTCCCACGGCCATGTACTGATGAGGATGCACCGTCTCCACGGCCAGCACTAGACACAGAGCCTCCTTGCCCTCTCTTATTGGCTTGTGACTGTCTGCCTCTCCTTCTTGGCCTTCCAGACATACTAATGGCCTGTAGCTGCACTAAGCTGGGATATATATATATATATATATATATATATATATATATATATATATATGTACTGATACTGCAGCTAGCAAAATCAACTGCCTGCCTGTAGTATGAGAACACCATCAACCTTCTACAGGTAGCTTTAGCTGAACACTGTGCAGAGCTCGCAAAAAACTAACTTGTAGCTTTTTTAGCTGCCTGCGATAGTGATAGGATCAGGAAAACACCACCAACCTTCTACAGGTAGCTTTAGCTGAACACTGTGCAGAGCTCGCAAAAAAATAACTTGTAGGTTTAGCTGGACACTGTGAGGAGGACGCACCACACTAACTTGTAGTTTTAGCTGAACACTGTGAGCAGGATGCACAGCTCTAACTTGTAGGTTTAGCTGAACACTGTGAGCAGGACGCACTGCACTAACTTGTAGCTTTAGATGAACACTGTGCAGAGGTCTCACTACACTAACTTGTAAGTTTAGCTGAACACTGTGAGCAGGACGCACAGCACTAACTTGTAGTTTTAGCTGAACACTGTGAGCAGGACGCACCGCACTAACTTCTAGGTTTAGCTGAACACTGTGAGCAGGACGCACCCCACTAACTTGTAGGTTTAGCTGAACACTGTGAGGAGGACGTACCCCACTAACTTGTAGTTTTAGCTGAACACTGTGAGCAGGACGCACTGCACTAACTGTAAATAGTCTAGCTGCCTGACTGTGGTACTAATAGGATCAAAAGAACACCAGCAATTTTCTTCAGGTAGCTGTAAATACTGTAACAAGACAAGCCTGCCTGTCAGTAAGAAGATAACAGGAACGGATCTAGCTGAACACTGTGAGCAGGACGCACTGCACTAACTTTTAGCTTTAGATGAACACTGTGCAGAGGTCTCACTACACTAACTTGTAGGTTTAGCTGAACACTGTGAGCAGGACGCACAGCACTAACTTGTAGTTCTAGCAGAACACTGTGAGCAGGACGCACCGCACTAACTTCTAGGTTTAGCTGAACACTGTGAGGTGGACGTATCCCACTAACTTGTAGTTTTAGCTGAACACTGTGAACAGGAAGCACTGCACTAACTGTAAATAGTCTAGCTGCCTGACTGTGGTACTAATAGGATCAAAAGAACACCAGCAATTTTCTTCAGGTAGCTGTAAATACTGTAACAAGACAAGCCTGCCTGTCAGTAAGAAGATAACAGGAACGGATCTAGCTGAACACTGTGAGCAGGACGCATCGCACTAACTTGTAGCTTTAGCTGAACACTGTGAGGTGGACGCACCACACTAACTTGTAGTTTTAGCTGAACACTGTGAGCAGGACGCACTGCACTAACTGTAAATAGTCTAGCTGCCTGACTGTGGTACTAATAGGATCAAAAGAACACCAGCAATTTTCTTCAGGTAGCTGTAAATACTGTAACAAGACAAGCCTGCTTGTCAGTAAGAAGATAACAGGAACGGATCTAGCTGAACACTGTGAGCAGGACGCACTGCACTAACTTGTAGCTTTAGATGAACACTGTGCAGAGGTCTCACTACGCTAACTTGTAGGTTTAGCTGAACACTGTGAGGAGGACGCACAGCACTAACTTGTAGTTTTAGCTGAACACTGTGAGCAGGACGCACCCCACTAACTTGTAGGTTTAGCTGAACACTGTGAGGTGGACGTACCCCACTAACTTGTAGTTTTAGCTGAACACTGTGAGCAGGATGCACTGCACTAACTTGTAGGTTTAGCTGAACACTGTGAGCAGGACGCACCCCACTAACTTGTAGGTTTAGCTGAACACTGTGAGGTGGACGTACCCCACTAACTTGTAGTTTTAGCTGAACACTGTGAGCAGGACGCACTGCACTAACTGTAAATAGTCTACCTGCCTGACTGTGGTACTAATAGGTTCAAAAGAACACCAGCAATTTTCTTCAGGTAGCTGTAAATACTGTAACAAGACAAGCCTGCCTGTCAGTAAGAAGATAACAGGAACGTATCTAGCTGAACACTGTGAGCAGGATGCACCGCACTAACTTGTAGGTTTAGCTGAACACTGTGAGGTGGACGCACCACACTAACTTGTAGTTTTAGCTGAACACTGTGAGCAGGACGCACTGCACTAACTGTAAATAGTCTAGCTGCCTGACTGTGGTACTAATAGGATCAAAAAAACACCAGCAATTTTCTTCAGGTAGCTGTAAATACTGTAACAAGACAAGCCTGCCTGTCAGTAAGAAGATAACAGGAACGGATCTAGCTGAACACTGTGAGCAGGACGCACCGCACTAACTTCTAGGTTTAGCTGAACACTGTGAGGTGGACGCACAGCACTAACTTGTAGGTTTAGCTGAACACTGTGAGCAGGACGCACCGCACTAACTTGTAGGTTTAGCTGAACACTGTGAGGTGGACGCACCCCACTAACTTGTAGTTTTAGCTGAACACTGTGAGCAGGATGCACTGCACTAACTGTAAATAGTCTAGCTGCCTGACTGTGGTACTAATAGGATCAAAAGAACACCAGCAATTTTCTTCAGGTAGCTGTAAATACTGTAACAAGACAAGCCTGCCTGTCAGTAAGAAGATAACAGGAACGGATCTAGCTAAACTGAATACAGTGTATATATATATATATATGCAACACCTGGGATGCATATATATACACAATACACTGTAAGTGCAGCTAACTGACTGACTGTTCTGCCTAATCTATCTAACTCAAATCAAATGACACTGTCTGTCTCTCTCTCTCTCTATCTATGAACGCCGGAACACACACTACACAGGGCCGCCGTGCAGGCGGCCTTATATAGTGTGGGGCGTGTGCTAAATCCCCTGAGCCATAATTGGCCAAAGCCCCCTTGGCTTTGGCCAATTACAGCTCTCTGTTCAGACGGCGCTGTGATTGGCCAAGCATGCGGGTCATAGTGCATGTTGGCCAATCATCAGCCAGCAATGCACTGCGATGCCGCAGTGAATTATGGGCCTTGACGCACCACACGAATTTGGCGCGAACGGCCCATATCGTTCGCAATTCGGCGAACGGGTGAACAGACGATGTTCGAGTCTAACATGGGTTCGACTCGAACACGAAGCTCATCCCTAATGACTGCTTTTTTTTGCCTCATATACAGTAGTCACACACAACAGCTTATTTTTTGGCTGCATATTTTCACGTGTGCATTTGTTACTCACATATTGTCACAATTGGCTATTTTCTGCCCACATATTGCAATAATTGTCAATTTGCTTTCTGCATATTGTAACTGTTGACTGATTGTTGCCTGTGTATTATATACTATACAATTGCTCTTTTGGGGTCCGTGTATTTTCAGCAATCTTGGCCCCTGTAAGTCTTTGGCTTACATCATTACATCATCGTTATTATTATTATTATATTTCACTATGGTGCACCACTATTAGGCAACTTTCACACTGAGGCGTTTAAAAAAAGCCTATTTAATGCCTTGCGCTATTGCCGCGTTTTAGACGCGCTTTTACCGCGTCATCGCTAAAATTAGCACTAACGCACAAGCGTCTTTGCCATGTGTTTTAAGCATTAGCGTTAGCATAAAAACCCACCCCTTTTACATCACATCCTGTACACTTCCTGCATTTCATGGGTGAAGAGACTGAATACAGAGAAAATGGAATTTACCGAGCTACTGCTACTTTTTGTGCTTATGTTTTGCGAACATACCCTGAAACAGAGGCAGGAACTTCGCTATTGGATCCATCCCATCCTACAAACACACTCCTCAAGAGGACAATTTGTGTTGCTCTATCAGAACTTGAGAGAGCACCCAGAAAAGTTCAAAAATTACACACGGATGAGCATGGCAATGTAAGTGATAATATCCCATCCCATTGAGACTATTCACAAAATCAAAAACCCTCAACCCTAACCCTAATCCCACTTTTACTAGTCCCAAACTCTCAACTCTAACCTTAATCCCACTTTTACTAGTCCCAAACTCATAATCCAAACCGTAATCCCACTTTTACTAGTCCCAAACTCTCAACTCTAACCTTAATCCCACATTTACTAGTCCCAAACTCTCAACTCTAACCCTAATCCCACTTTTACTAGTATCAAACTATCAACTCTAACCTTAATTCCACTTTTACTAGTCCCACACTCTCAACACTAACCTTAATCTCACTTTTACTAGTCCCAAACGTTCAACCCTAACCCTAATCCCACTATTACTAGGCCCAAATGCTCAACTCTAACCCTAATCCCACTTTTACTAGTCCCAAAACTCATAATCCAAACCCTAATCCCACTTTTACTAGTCCCAAACTCCTAATCCTAACCCAAATCCCACTATTACTAGTCCCAAACTCTCAACTCTAACCCTAATCCCACTATTACTAGTCCTAAACTCATAATCCTAACCCTAATCCCTGGATTATGGTTAGCAGTGGATTTTATAAATTATTCTAAGCATTTTTATTTTTTCTTTACCAGATTTGACTTTCTGCTTGACATCTTAACCCCTGACTTGTTAAGACAGGATACCAATTGCAGGTTGGCAATATCACCACGTGAACGTTTACTTATAACACTAAGGTAGGTGTGAATAATTAAGAAGTGCACATTTAAACACGTAATAAAATGACCCTCCAATTTTGAACGGAAAATGATATATTTTTTATTAAATATATATTATGAAAAATGCACAACATGTGCAAAACTGAAAATAATTTAACATAGACCATCAACATGTGCATTTTACAGACAAAATTATATTAACAAATGTAAAACTTTAACAAAAAGATATCCAGCAAGAAATCTCATAGATTCTGATAGGTGGAAGGATGGTGTGTTTCTTCTAGAGGGGTGGGAGGGGGAGCTTGGACATTAGGAAAATATGGCTGCACTTCGTAATGTACTCCCTGAAAATGTGCTTGGTTTTGGGTCATTTGAAAACTGGGATATGGGTTTTAGGACATGACTGGAAATCTTGAAGCTGCTGCAGATGGGTAGGATTGTGAGCGCGAGGTACCTGGACCATCATACCTCCCATAAAAATGATGACTAGTGTTGCCCTCAGACGGTCACATCCCTATTCGGAGTAGGTTGCTGCTGATAAAAATTTATGAGACGCAATATTTCTGAACGCATGTTACATTGATGTTCAGTTGGTACTTTGGCCATTTGTGGAACCAGGCTTCTGGCAAAAGACTCTAATTCTCCTCTATCGTTTTCTTGTTTGCTAAACAATTTTTTGACAACATCGAGGAAGTCCTCTGACATTTGTTGTTTTTGTTTTTTTTCTTTGTTTTTGTCTTTTGGTGGCCAATGTTGCTTCAGTTGTTTCTGAAATTTGTGAAAAGTCTGCTGCATCTACTAATTGGTTGGTCTGCTCTGCATCCTCAGTGTCCTCTTCTGTTTCACTCTCCATATTGCTTTCTGTACTAAAAATAGAAATTATAAAAAAATAAATAAAAAAAAACATGTAGTTATACCATGCACTCCTCCAAAAATCCAAAAGATGTTATAAAATTCAATAAAAAACAGATAAATTAACATAATAAATGTTGGTATACTTATGGTCATGACGGGCTTCAGGAACAAAAGCTCCTCATAGTGACAACAAACTCTCCCTTTTCACTTCCCAGCAGAATGACTCCTTATATTATTTTGAATAAGGTGTTCTCTCCTATAATTATCCCTCAGTCTTCCACCTTTTCTTTAGTATTCGTACTGAAATAAATAAATTTTTTTTAATTACAGATATCTTGGCACTGGAAATACCTATACATAATTACACTATGAATTCAGAACAGAAATCTCAACAATTGGAGAAATTGTGATGCTATTTGGAAATTGAAAACTACTTTCATGCCGTTTCTAAATAAAGAAAAATGGAATGATGTTGCTAAACAGTTCTGGATCAAAAACAACTTTCCTAACTGCCTGGGAGCAATTGATGGAAAACACATTTGCCTAATTAAACCCTGTCACAGTGGTAGCTGATATTATAATTATAAAAAATATTTTTCTGTTGTGCTTATGGCTGTGGTTGATGCAGACTATAAATTCATATATATTGATGTAGGAGCATTTGGGAGTTTGGCAGACTCTTCTGTTTTGATGAATTCAACATTTGGGAAGCGTCTTCAATCTAATCGACTCGATTTACCTGAAAACCAACCATTACCCGGTACAGAAAGACCAGATATGCCATTTGTTTTTGCAGCTGATGAGGCTTTCGCTATCAACGAACATTTAATGAAGCCCTACTCACGGAGGAATCTGGACACCCAGAAGAGAATCTACGGGCACTGGTTGAATGTTCCTCTGGCATTCTTGCCAACAAATGGCAAATATTCCTTAAACCTATCAATCTTAAGGTCGAAAATGCATGCAAAATTAATCAAGGCAGCATGTGTGTTGCACAATGTAGTAAGGGATAAAGATGGTGTTAATTTTGAGGACACATTGTCTCACAATTTACAACCTGCTGATTTCCATCATGTCCGTGGTCCAACAGTAGGTTTCAGAATTAGGGATGAATTCGCAGATTATTTTATGAGCCCAGGAGCAGTAAGTTGGCAAGGAAATATGATTTCAAAATTAGAGCTATTACAATAAAATGATCATTAATATGTTGAATATAATTTTTGTTCTTGTTTGTAACTATATACTTACAAACCAAATAGCATATTGTTATCGATTTTGAAAATTTATTTCTTATTGTATTGATTCAAGACAATAAAAACATGTTTACTTTGACCTTGTTTATACTTACTTTAGGAGTTCACTAATAACAATAATATACAATATCTCACAAAAGTGAGGACAGCCCTAAGTGAAAATGTCCAAATTGTGCCCAACGTGACAATATTTTGTGTGGCCACCATGAATTTCCAGCAATGAGCTAACACTCTTGGGCATGTAGTTCACCAGAGCTTCACAGGTTGCCACTGGAATCTTCTTCCACTCCTCCATGATGACATCACAGAGCTGGTGGATGTTAGAGACCTTGCGCTCCTCCACCTTCTGTTTGAGGATGCCCCACAGATGCTCAATAGTGTTTAGGTCTGGAGACATGCTCGGCCAGTCCATCATCTCTACCCTCAGGTTCATTAGCAAGGCAGTGGTCGTCTTGGAGGTGTGTTTGGGGTCATTATCAGGTTGATATACTGCCCTGCGGACCAGACTCCCAAGGGAGGGGATCATGCTGTGCTTCAGTATTTCACAGTTCATGTTGGCATTCATGGTTCCCTCGATGAACTGTAGCTCCTCAGTGCCGGCAGCACTCATGCAGCCCCAGACCATGACACTCCCACCACCATGCTTGACTGTAGGCAAGACACACTTGTCTTTGTACTCCTCACCTGGTTGCGGTCACACATGCTTGACAACATCTGAACTAGACATGTGCAATTCGTTAAGTTCAGAAGTAATTTTTGAGCAAATTTTTACAAATTAGTTAATTCCGAAATTTCAAAAATTCTAAATTTCCGAAATTTTAAAAGTACCGAATTTACGAAATTAGGAATTTTGGAAATTACAAAATACGAAAGTAGAAATTTGCAAAATTCTAGAAATTCAAAGTTATAAAATTCTTAGGGTTAGGGTGTTAATGTTAGAGGGTTAAGAGTTAGGGATTAGGGTTAGGGTTGAGAGTTTGGGACCACTAAAAGTGGGATTAGGGTTAGGGTTGAGAGTTTGGGACTAGTAAAAGTGGGATTAGGGTTAGGGTTGAGAGTTTGGGATTAGGGTTAGGGTTGAGAGTTTGGGACTAGTAAAAGTGGGATTAGGGTTAGGATTAGGATTTCAGGACTAGTAATAGTGGGATTAGGGTTAGGATTAGGAGTTTGGGACTAGTAAAAGTGGGATTAAGGTTAGGGTTGAGAGTTTGAGAGGGATTAGGATTGGTATTGCGGTTGAACTTTTTGGGCTTGGGACTACTCTGACTGGGATTAGGATTGGTATTGCGGTTGAACTTTTTGGGCTTGGGACTCCTCTGACTGGGATTAGTATTGGTATTGCGGTTGAACTTTTTGGGCTTGGGACTACTCTGACTGGGATTAGGAATGGTATTGCGGTTGAACATTTTGGGCTTGGGACTACTTTGACTGGGATTAGGATTGGTATTGCGGTTGAACTTTTTTGGGCTTGGGACTACTCTGACTTGGATTAGGATTGGTATTGCGGTTGAACTTTTTGGGCTTGGGACTACTCTGACTGGGATTAGGATTGGTATTGCGGTTGAACTTTTTGGGTTTGGGACTACTCTGACTGGGATTAGGATTGGTATTGCGGTTGAACTTTTTGGGCTTGGGACTACTCTGACTTGGATTAGGATTGGTATTGCGGTTGAACTTTTTGGGCTTGGGACTACTCTAACTGGGATTAGGATTGGTATTGCGGTTGAACTTTTTGAATGAATGAATGAATGAATGGATGATTTGTATAGTGCTGCACATGCGAACTGAATCGCCTCAAGGCGCTAGATCTCTCCTGTGTTGTTCAGCTCCTTAGAAGAGGTAGGTCTTGACTTTCTTCCTGAAGGCCTGATGGTTTTCTTCCATGCGGATGGGAGTAGGTAGAGCGTTCCATAACCGTGGTCCTTGGACTGCGAATCTTCGTTCTCCTTTTGTTTTGTAGTGGGTCTTTGGAATAAGGAGGAGGTTTTGGTTTGAAGATCGAAGACTGCGATTGGGTGTATAGTGCTTTATTTTCTCACATAGGTATTGAGGAGCGTTTCCTTGTATACATTTGTGGGTGAGGCAGAGGGTCTTGAAAGTGATTCGGTTCTTTACGGATAGCCAATGTAGGCTCCTCAGGGAAGGGGAGATGGATTCCCAGGGTTTTTTTTCCTGTTAACAGTCTTGCCGCCCTGTTTTGGATGAGTTGCAAGCGCACAAGCTGATATTGGGGTAGTCCTATGTAGAGGGAGTTTGCGTAGTGAAGTCTGGAATTGATGATTGTTCCAACTACTGCTGCTTTGTCCTCTTCTGGGACGAAGGGGATGAGTCTACGTAGCAGGCGGAGGAGATGGTGAGATTGGCTGACTGGGCTTACAATCACACTCCTGCTTATCTGACAAGGATTATGTGATTTTTACTCACTTTTTTGCGGATTTTTGTTTTCTTGGAAGGTCATTCCAGTCCTCAATATGTTGTACAGCAATGTTCTCCCATGCTAAAGTCTTTTTGCTGCGGTTGGCATACATTGTATTTTTGGTATCCCAAGGCTCTGGGTGGTCCCGCACTGACTCAATAAACTCCTCCGGTTCTATTGCTGTTGCTTTGGACCTGGATGGTATGACCACATTTTCTGCCCTGGCTTGCATGCGCTTATCTGCAGCATCCATGCTTTCTTGTCTCCCTCCTCAACCCCTCCCGACAGGATTTCCTTTTATCTCAGCATCCTACACTGCAATGCGGTCATGTGACCTTCCCACAGCTTCCGTGTACTGCCTAGGATGTTTTTCAGGCGCTTTTAAGGCGCTTTTAAAGTGCTTAACATTCATTTCAATGGACTTGGGTGTTTTTGAAGTACTTTTTTTAGCGCTAGAAACAAGCTCCAAAGATGCTGCTTGCAGGACTTTTCTCAACGCCCCGCCAGCGCAACGCCTCAGTGTGAATGGGTCCATTGAGATGCATGGGGAGCGTTATATGAGCGTTTTAATAGCGATTTTTTTAGCGCTAAAACGCCACAAAAATGCCTCAGTGTGAAACGGGCCTAAATCTGAATTTTATTTTATTTAGCATGCCATCCTTATCTCCATGTTATTATTCACCATGGTATACTTTACCATTTCTAAAACCTTGGAATTTATTTGATTCAAAATGCAGATTAGACATGTGCACGGCAGAAAATGTTATTTTGTTTAGTTCTGATCCATTTGTTAATTGAAGAATTCATTTTCAGATGCATTAGTTATTGGACCTATTCATTTTCGGAATGAGGGTGGTTGCTGCGCCCTAATAGGGATGGGCCCGAGAATGAGGTTGGGCCGAACATTGGCTGTTGGCACACCCGAATTATCAGGGCGTTTGACCCCCGAACAAACACAATCCACTGCACTGCCGCACAATGCATTGAAAGCCCTGATTGGCTGAAGCAATGAAGGCTTTGCCCAATCAGAGCACTTTTAGAGCCATGATTGGATGCTGTCATGATGACTCTATCCAATCATGGCTCATTGCTCTTAGTCCCACCCCACACTATAAAAGTATTTTTTCAATAGTGGCCATTTTTAGTGTGATATCGGTGTGGAGAGAAATAGAACAGGGTTCTGTTCAGTGCTACTAGACAGTAATGCCCCGTACACACGGAAAATGTTCAATGGGAGCTTGTTGTCGGAAATTCCGACCATGTGTAGGCTCCATTGGACATATTCCATTGGAATTTCCATCACACAAAATTTGAGATCTGGATCTCAAATTTTCCGACAACAAAATCCGTCATAAATTCTGACCGTGTGTACACAATTCCGATGCACAAAGTTCCACACATGCTCGGAATCAAGCAGAAGAGCTGCACTGGCTATTGAACTTCCTTTTTCTTGGCTCGTCATATGTGTTGTACGTCACCCTGTTCTTGACGTTTGGAATTTCCGACAAGATTTGTGTGACCGTGTGTATGCAAGACAAGTTTGAGCCAACATCCGTCGGAAAAAATCCATGGATTTTGTTGTTGGAATGTCCAATCGTGTGTACGGGGCATTGGTGTGCTATAGTGCGCTATTGTGATTCTATTGTCAGTTTAGAATACAAGTTTAGTGTGAATGTAGGGATAGTTCAGTCAGTGTTAGTGTAGTGTGACCACCATTCATCTTTATATTAGTGTGAATCTAGGGATGGTTCAGTCAGTGTGAGTGTAGTGTGACCACCATTCATCTTTATATTAGTGTGAATCTAGGGATAGTTCAGTCAGCGTGAGTGTAGTGACTACCATTCATCTTTACATTAGTGTGAATCTAGGGGTAGTTCAGTCAGTGTGAGTGTAGTGTGACCACCATTCATCTTTATATTAGTGTGAATCTAGGGATAGTTCAGTCAGTTTGAGTGTAGTGGCTGTTTAACACAGTATATTTCATTGCATTACTGCAAGTTTAATGCTGTATATTTCAGTGCGTTATGTGCCGTTTAACGCAGTTTATTTCAGTTCATTACTGCAAGTTTAACGCTATATATTTCAGTGCTTTACGTGCCATTTAGAGCAGTATATTTATGTGCGTTAGTGCACATTCAATGCAGTATATTTTAGTTTGTTAATTTAAGTTTAACGCCGTACATTTCACTGCATTACCTTCCGTTTAACGCAGTATATTTCAGTGCGTTATTACAAGTTTAACGCCATATATTTCAGTGCGTTACCTTTCATTTAACGCAGTATAGTTTAGTGCGTTACTGCAAGTTTAATGCTGTATATTTCGGTGCATTACTGCAAGTTTACTGTCGTATATTTCAGTGCATTACCTTCCATTTAACGCAGTATACTTCAGTGTGTTACTGCAAGTTTAACACCATATATTTCAGTGCTTTATGTGATGTTTAATGCAGTACATTTCTGTGCATCAGTGCATGCTTAACGCAGTATATTTCAGTGCGTTACTACGAGTTTAACACCGTATATTTCAGTGCGTTACTGCAAGTTTAATGCCATATATTTCGGTGTGTTACTGAATGTTTTATCGCAGTATATTGCAGTGCGTCAGTGCAGTTTTACTGCAGTATATTATAGTGTATCAGGGGAGTGTGTCTGTGTAGTGAGTACTCAAGTTAAAGTCACTAAATACCACTTTCCATTCATTAAAGTGCATTCACGTGCACATTTCCACATCTTTATTACATTTTGTTAATAAGCACCCCCCCATCATGTCTGGGAGGACAATAAGGAGAGGCAGACTTTCCCATGGCACTGTGAAGGGGCCAGCAGCGTATGTGTCCACAGGCAAAGGTGGATGTGGTCAGTCCTCAGGCAGGGCATCATTTCGTATGTTTAGTGATGTTGCCCATGCTATCCAGCCGCAGCATGCACAGGAGGTGATGGACTGGCTTACTAAACCATCCTCATCCTCTGTCACCCAAGCAGAGACTGGTGTGCAGTCCACTGCAGCTGTGAGAGTGGCTAAATCTGCCTCCTTGTCCACAGATATTCCTGCCATAGCCCCAGTGTCAGGCATGGAGGAGTCAGCTGAGTTAATTGAACACAGCATCAGCCACTTGCGCCTTGATGATGCACACCCATTACTTGATTCAGATATTGGTTCTGAGGCTGAGGAAGGCAGGAACATATGTCTACAGAGAGGGGAGAACACTGGTACACAAATTAGCAGGCATGTTCCCCCAGCCGCAGCGTATTGCCAAGTTGTCTTCAGTGGTAATGAGGATGGAGGAGATGATGATGAGCAGAGGAGAATAGTGAGGGTGAGGCACAACCCCAACAAGGCAGCCATCATGGAAGAGTAGAGAGAAGCCACCCTATTCCATCACATTATGGAGCTGTTATCTCCCGGCCCACTTCCCACAGCTCAACTGTCTGGGCGGATCGCACTGTTGCAATTTGCAAACTTTATCTCAAGCACATCAAGCATGGCAAAAACACCAGCCGTTTGGGTACCACATGCTTGTCACAGCATTTAACCTTCCAACACTTGTTGGCAAGAGCACCTGAAAGCCACACAAAATGGGCACAAATCTGTTTGTCCTCCTTACTTACCTCAGTTTGCCCCCCATACCTCATGACCTCTTTGCAGCCTCCACTGACAGGGATGATGGTATAGCGCAGGGTGTCCCGGGTCCTTGCAGCACATTTCCCAGCTATAGACTATAGTCAGCAAATTTCTCTGCCCCATCTGCTGCAGAAAAAAAATACACTCACTGCCACCCACATGCCCAGGGTCTAAATGCAAGCTTGTCAAAGCTGCTGGCTCTACAACTTCTGCCTTTTTATTGGGTGGATTCTGTCCCCTTCCATGAATTTGCTGTACCACAATGGCAGGTTTCCAGTCGCTATTTCTTTTCACATAAGGCCATTCCATCTCTGTATCATCGTGTGGAAAGCTATGTTGTGGCATTATTACATATACAAGTGCGCTAATAATTAACTTCCTATTAAAATGATGTTGTATCCGTGAAAAAAATAAAAAATATCAGTGATCCCTAATCAATACAAAACCATAATTAATGGTGTACAAAATATGAAAAACAATTGATTGGATATCTTCATAAAAAACTTCCAAATAAAAAAACAGACTCAAGGTATAGAAAAATTTACCAGCAATTAAAACTCAGTCCTTAGACAAATATAACAAATGTTCTCTTAATATTTAGATATGTTGGAACCGATTTTCTTCAATTAATCAGCAGGGAGCTGCACAAATCAGCCCTGCAGCTCTGAGGCTGATAGCTGGTTGAATAATAATCCTCCCAGTTCGTAATTGATATTGCAGAAAGATAAAAAAAGAGAAATATATCATTGCGCAATGAAAACAAACTTTATGAGGTAATCTGCATCCACATCAATATTCACTCACATTGTGTGGGAAAATAGACAGCGCTTGAGAAGCAATCAAAAGCAGTATCGTATAGTTTTCCTCTCACCGCTAACACTGTGTGTCAGGTGATGTCACTGGCTCCTCCCGACGCATTGCGTCACATGTCACGTGACTTTATCAAGGGTAGCCATGTGATCGCAGTGTCTCCATCTTTATGCTCATACAAGTGTGCCGGTTGCCAAGGTGACTGACGGTGATCATCGGAATCATCATATTGATTCAGCGTTCTTAAACTTTACTGGATTCCATTCATAAAAACACTTAACAAACACTTAAAAAATCCCTACAAAAATGTAATTAATTAATAAGTATAAACAAACTAAATAATACTCGATAAAAAAACATTAAATGTATATAGAATCTAATTAATAAATATCTGTTGGTTTACTAAAAACCCCCTTCAGTGGTCAAATGCATGTATTGCTTTTCTTAAACCATTATTACCATTATAACTCCTGATAATGGATATTAAATCTCCATACAATCAATATAATAAAAAAAATAAAAAAATAATGTACCATGCTCATATTTAATTACACATCCCTAATTTATGTATGGAAAACTTATCAATGTATCAATAATGATACGGGGAGACTTTTAAAATAAGATAAAATATAAAAATAGTTTTTGATATATTAAAAATATTAATAAAATGTATAATTTAAAAATTGGAAATAAAACAATTCAAATCAAATTCAATATTTAAGCCTCTGGGAGCAAAAGTGTCAATCTCAATTATCCATCTGGACTTATTAATTAATGATATTTTTGTAGGGATTTTTTAAGTGTTTGTTAAGTGTTTTTATGAATGGAATCTATTAAAGTTTAAGAGCGCTGAATCAATATGATGATTCCGATGATCACCGTCAGTCACCTTGGCAACCGGCACGCTTGTATGAGCATAAAGATGGAGACACTGCGATCACATGGCTACCCTTAATAAAGTCACATGACATGTGACGCAACGCATCGGGAGGAGCCAGTGACGTCACCTGACACACAGTGTTAGCGGTGAGAGGAAAACTATATGATACTGCTTTTGATTGCTTCTCAAGCGCTGTCTATTTTCCTACACAATGTGAGTGAATATTGATGCGGATGCAGATTACCTCATAAAGTTTGTTTTCATTGCGCAATGATATATTTCTCTTTTTTTATCTTTCTGTAATATCAATTACGAACTGTGAGGATTATTATTCAACCAGCTATCAGCCTCAGAGCTGCAGGGCTGATTTGTGCAGCTCCCTGCTGATTAATTGAAGAAAATTGGTTCAAACATATCTGAATATTAAGAGAACATTTGTTATATTTGTCTAAGGACTGAGTTTTAATTGCTGGTATATTTTTCTATACCTTGAGTCTGTTTTTTTATTTGGACGTTTTTTATGAAGCTATCCAATCAATTGTTTTTCATATTTTGTACCCCATTAATTATGGTTTTGTATTGATTAGGGATCACTAATATTTTTTATTTTTTTCACGGATACAACATCATTTTAATAGGAAGTTAATTATTAGCGCACTTGTATATGTAATAATTATTATTTTTAGTGGGTATCAGAGCACTTTTCACACAAGAGCAGCTTTTATTTGGTTTATTTCTATTTTTTCACTTAATTCCTTTATTAAGGATTGTTGTTAGATATTTGAAGTCTTCGATATTCACACATTTTTCACCATTTTTTCACTACCTTTTTCACCACTGTATGAATTTTGCATTGTGTATTCAATTTTTAACACCAGTTTACTACCAATTAGCATATCAGCGCTTCAGTATATTTTAATATATGTTGTTGCATTGTTAGGAAAGGCAGTCAGCCGCAAAGTCCATGGTACTGCTGATACGTGGTCCAGCAAGCATGGTCAGGGACAATATATTTGGTACACAGCACACTGGGTAACTCTGCTTGCAACTCGGAAGAATGCAGGACAGGGCTCAGTGCTGCAGCTTGTTGTGCCCCCACGTCTTCATACAGCTAGTGGTGATGATGCGAGATTTGTCAGCTCTAACCCCTCCTCTTCCTCCTACTCATCCTCCATGCCCTCCTCGGCTGATTGTCCTATGAACCACAAGTACCCCCTAAGCGTGCCAGGGGCTATTCAATGAGTCAGGCTAAAATATGCCATGCAGTGCTTCAGCTGGTGTGTCTAGGGGACAGGAACACACCGGAACAGAGATTCTTGCAGCTCTGCAGGGACAGGCCCAGAGGTGGTTCATGCCATGCCAGCTGGAGCCAGGAATGGTGGTGTGCGATAATGGCACAAACCTCCTGTGCGCCCTTAGACAGGGAAAGTTGACACATGTGCCATGCCTGGCACATGTCCTCAATCTGGTGTTGCAGCATTTCCTAAATATGTACCCAGGGTTGGAAGATCTGCTAAAGCAGGACAGAATAGTTTGTAGCCATTTCAGGCGGTCATACACAGCCACTGCTCAGTTGGCTGAAATTCAGCAGGAATTCCAACTGCCCATAAACTGCCTGATTTGTGACATGCCCACCAGGTGAAACTCAACTTTGGCAATGCTGCAGCAGCTGCACATGCAGCAGAAGGCCGTCAACGAGTACTTGTGTGAGTATGGCACAATGACAGGCTAAGGCCGGCTCTGGATTTTTTCCCCACGCCAATGGCTGCTCATAAAGGACGCATGCACTTTATTGTCACCATTTGAGGAGGCCACAAGGATGGTGAGCAATGACAATGCATGCATCAGTGACACAATCCCTGTTGTGTTCCTGCTGGAGCATACTCTGTGTGGCATTATGGACAGGGCACTCGAGGCAGAGCAGCGGGAGGAAGAGGAGAACTTCCTTTCCTCCCAAGGCTCACTTTATGCAGACATCATTGTTCCTACACCACAGAACACACAAGAGGAGAGGGAGCAGGATTCTGGCAGTTTTGGAGCCATGGAAGCAGAGGTAGACATACATCAAACAGTAAGAGGTGGTTTTCCATCCCCAGAACCCTTGGGAGTAGTACGTGGCTGGGAGGAGGCAGTTCCAGATACTATAATCCTCTGTGAACCTGAGGAGTCTGCTTCTCATGCCTCTGCAAATTTGCGGTGCATGGGCTCCCTCATGCTTCAAAGCCTGCAAAAGGACCCAAGAATATGTGGCATAAAGGAGAAGGGTCACTATTGGTTGGCAACCCTCCTTGACTACCGTTACAAGGGGAAAGTCTTAAAACTCATCCCGTCCCCACAGAGAGTGCAGAAGATGAAATCTCTTGAGGACACCTTAAAGAGTTTATCTAACACTTTTCCCCAACTCTGGTAGGTTACAGTGTTGTGAAAAACGTAGTTTTGAGACTTCTGTTGGTCAAGAGAGGAGCGGTGGAGAAAGCAGCCACCTAAGTGATGCGTTTCACAATTTTTTTAGTCCTTGCTGCCCAGGGCTGTCAGCTTCCACAATCCCATCAGCAGCGTCTACAACACATGGTGGACGATTATCTATGGACAAAAACAGAAATGGGGAGCTTTCTAGTCAACGATCCACTGGCTTACTGGGTTATGAGAATAGACCATTAGCCAGAACTTGCCCAGTATGCTATTGAGCTGCTGGGCTGCCCTGCATCCAGCATGCTTTCCAAACGGGCATTTAGTGCTGTTGGAGGTTTTGTTAATGGTAGTAGAACACGTTTGTCCACAGACTCCGTGGACCATCTGACATTTATCAAAATGAATCGGTCATGGATTACCAGCAGCTATGAATCCCCTGATGCCAATGTCGCTGATTAAGAGTTTTTGGGATGTGGAATCTCTGCAGGACTTTTAGGCTGCCTAGCATTGTGGGTGTTGATTTTATCTGGAAGAATGTTTTTGGTGTACATGGGCACAATTAACACCCAAAGACCAATTTTTCCTCACCTGTTTGGCAGGTGCATATAATTGCAATTTTTGACAGCAAGGCCAATTCTTGCTTTCATCAAGAGTACCTCTTGTAGGGTTACGGTGTAAAGGTGCCACCGACACCCAAAGACCAATTTTTCTGTACCTGTTTGACAGGTGCATATCATTTAAATTTTTGACAGCAAGGTCAATTCTTGCTTTCATCAAGAGTACCACTATAGGGTTACAGTGTGAAGGCACCCAAAGACCAATTTTTCCGCACATGTTACTTCTGTTACTTCTATCCAAAGTCTGTGAAAGAGACACCAGAATTTATCCAAAAAATCTCTAATCTTGTTCCCAGTGCACTACATTGTTGGCTTATCATACAGACAGGCTCCCCAAGCCATTGCTTACAAAATAAAGAAAGCTTGCAAGGAAAATGTCATTTTTTTGGGGCTTTATAAATGTAATTATTGCTGCAGCAGCTTCTATACACAGTACAGATGTGTCACTTTACAGGTAGACTAAGGGGACCTCCCAGGCACTATATTGAAAGGAATTTTTCATTTTTATGCTTTTACTTTAAGCATCAATAAATCACTACTCATTTAAAATTGACATTTTTTACAAACTTTTTTTTGCATTCATACATGTCCCCCAGGGTAGTACCTGGACCCCCATAACCATTGTATGCCCAATTACTTGCATACAAGCCTCCAAAATGGGCACGTTTTTGATTTTTTACAGTTTGGGTCCCATAGACTTCAATGGGGTTTGTTATTCAGTTCTGAACTTTTGCGATGTTCAAAAGTTCTGGTGCGAACTGGAAAGGGGGTTGTTTGGCCCATCCCTAGTCCTTAACAATCATAACTCTTCTGCTGTCAGCGGGATTCCTCCTGTCAGCAGAATGTAAACAAAACAAGTGCTGGTTAAGAGAAAAATAAAACAACGTTGCCCCCCATTTTTTTTGAGAGGAACCCCATGCCAAAATAAAAAAATGGCATTTGGTCCCCCCCTCCAAATCCATAGCCAAACAAAAAAAAATCATATACAAGACCATTACCCTTATGCAGCCTGGCCAGGAAAGGAATGAGCGAGCGCCCCCTCCTAAACCATACCAGGCCACATGCCATCAACATGGGGAGGTGCTTAGAAGAAGAGGGGCTCCCACAAAGCATCTCATCTCCATGTTGATGAGAACAATGGCCTCTTCCCCAGAACCCTGGCCCGATAGTTGTGGTGGTTTTCTGGTGGAGAGCTTTTCAGAATCTGGAAGCCCCCTTTAACAAAGGGGCCCCCAGATCCCAGTCCCACTATGTGGATGACCCCACCTCCATGTTTACCTTTCATTTGTCAAGTGATGGGACACGGGAGCAGTCTTGTTTGGCAGGCGGTGGGATTTTTCATTTTTGGTATGGGTTGGCAGCCTTTTTATTAAAGAACCTGTCTCTGTGTTTTTGTTTTACTTTTGACACTTTTTTTGGTGAATAAGTAGGGTTACTATGTACTCCTTACTCATTCACATGGGGGGGTGGGGGGGTAGGATCTGGGGCCCCCTTGTTAAATGGGCTTACAGATTCCCATAAGCCCCCTGCCTTTAGACCCCTACACCACCAGCCCAGGGTTGTGGGGAAGAGGCCTTTGTCCTCATCAACATGGGGGCAAGGTTCTTGGGGCAGTGCTTGTTGAGGACATGGTATGGTTCAAAAGGGGGTGCTCACTCGTCTCCACCCCCCCTTTTCTGGCCTGCTGGGCTGAATGCTGCTCGGATGAGGATCTGGTATGGTTTTTGGGAAGACCCCATGCCATATTTTTTAATTTTGGCATAGGATTCCCCTTAAAATCCATACCAGACTCAAAGCATAAGCATGCTAAGTAAAAGTACTCACATAACAATAACACAGGCTCCCTTTCTTTCTCAATTTCTTTGTCCAGATGTGCTTTACATTTTTCTTCACTCATAGTTTTTTAAAGGAAACCCATGGTAAAATTATTTACTGATTTTGTATTTATTTATTTTATTTTATCCAGACATACACTTTAGGAGCAAGCATTATAAGATGTCGTCTATTATTTTTATTAACCTGATAACCTTTCTCTATGCACCATTTTGATGTAGTATCCCTGTGTGTTTGGGGACTAATTTTTTTTTTTTAGTCACTATGGTAGGGCTTGAGTCCAGTCAGAAAAATTAAGTTCCTTGAATTTCAAAGTGAAACTAACTAGGAGAAACATACAGAGGATGATGTGTTAGCTAATAAAGGTAAAAGTAGACACTTTAAAGAATTTGCTGTACTTTTGATAGTTTAAATGACTGGTGGGTTCAGTTTACCTTTTCAGCGAATCAAACAAATATTTTCTGTCCAGAGGCTGTGCTGTATCTTCATGGGATTGTTAGCTTATCAAGGCTTTCAAATATTTAATTTTAATAGGAAAACATCCAATAGACATACCAGCAATTTGGAAAGTTTTTTTTTTCTGATTTTACATTTCTGGATGAACACTTTGCATGGTTAGGATTTCATAGTAAGTTGTGTCCCTAACTGCAAGAGGAACATTACTCCACAGAGGATATTAAACTTTCCTGCTGGAAGGTGGGTGGAAGTTGTAAATAGTAATCAAATCAAGTTGTTTGTACAAACTAGTAACTCAGTAAAGTGCCCGGTTTAAAGAAAAACCCCTACCAGTCTACTTTACCCAGTAGATAGATGTAAATATGAGATTCAACTTAATAGAAAGGCTAAATCACTTATCTTTTTCTGCAGAAAATGTTACTCCAGGTTCTTTTTAGTATGTTCCCAGGAGGCAGGGAGCACACGCAAAGTCATTGGTTGCTGGGACGCAGACACTCCCAGCAACCAATGATTGCTGAGTGGGAGAGATGCAGCACTATACTGGCAAGAAAACAAAAAAAAGAGCGGTGGGCCCCCCCAACATTTCATACCAGACCCTTGTCCTAAACAGGCATCTAGTTTGGATTTTTAGGTGGGACCCCACACAACAAAAACAAAAATAAATGGTATGGGGTCCCCCCCAAAAAAATTCAATCTGATCTGCCTGTCTAGAATAAGGGTCTGATACGTCTTTTTGAGAACTTTTTGAAGTTAGGAAATTTGGATTAAGGGAGTGTGCAGATATCCATCCCCCCTCCCCCCACACACATGAATAAGTAACAGTAAATAGTACCCCTTGTTACTCATTGGCAAAAAAACACACAAGTAACTGCAAAGTGCTTTAAAATATAAAAACAAACACTGTCCCATGTAAATCCATTATCAGTCACATTGTCCAAGGAGGTGAATCCAACATCAACCATGATAAGGGATACCCTAACGTTCCCTCGACTCAGTGACAATTTATTTCCGATACACTTCTATTGCTAAATGACAGATCTTTGGCTGGGTGCTGAATGTTAACTTACCAGCCATTAATGCTGGCCAGTGTCATAGACCAAATATGGTTGTGGCCATATTTGGTTAGTGTTGTTACCCAGGATGCTGGAAGCTATCATTAAGCCCCCATTCACACTGAATGTGACTTTGAAATTGTGCTACTTCACTTGAAGTAACATGAGTTTAAAGCCACATATTAGTACGATTTCAGGTGTCACTTGCCTGACATCTGTGCGACTTCATGCACAGATGTCTATGCAAGTCGCACCTAAAATTGCAAACAATAGTGCAGGTACCTTTTTTTTCCAAATTGGTGCGGCACCGCAAACTAGGACTTACACCGATTTGAACAGTGCTATTGCCGACAATAGGGTGCGACTTGTGATGTGATTTGGAATTGTCAAATCGCATGACAAGTTGCGCCGGTGTGAACGGGGGCTTAGAGGCAGTAGTAATGCTGCCACTAATGACTTTCAGCTGCAGCAGCCAGAGGTCTAGTGGACAAACTGACCAAATCTGACCATTTAGATCAACCAATCTGTAAACTGCCAACAGCTTGGTTTCGAGTTGAATTCATGGAATTAATTAGGCTTGGAGGTGAAATGGGCCCCACATTCCTGTGAAATGTACAAAAATACCAAGACAGAAAAATGGGACATTACAGTGCTCAATATTAGGAATTGGACAAAAAAATCTTTTATTGATTTACAAAAGATAAAAAATAGGATTTTTTAAAACAGCTTACCTGTAAAATAATTTTCTTGGGATACAGAGCTCTATTCATTACATCATGGGTTAGATAGCTTACCTTCAGGTGTTGGACACTGGCAACCCTAACTATAAGGAGAGTTCCTCCCCTATATAACCCCTCCCATATGGAGAGCACCTCAGTTTTGTAGCAAAGCAATAAGTATCTTGATGCATATATATACATAACTTCCGAAGAGGGGCGAGAGCTCTGTGTCCTGTGATGTAATCCCAAGAAAAGGATTTTACAGGTAAGCTGTTTTAAAAAATCCTATTTTCTTGTTCATACATCACGGTACACAGACCTCTATTCATTACATCATGGGACATCCCATAGCAATGCCAAAATCGAGGGGAGGGAGACACAGATCAGAAAAGACCACCATTGGATGCGAGGACCTACACTGCTGCCTGCAGTACACTTCGCCCGAAAGCGGTATCCTCATGCCCTCTTGCATCCACCTGATAAATACAGTGAATGTATGGACCAAAGACCAAGACCAAATTTCAGCCTTGCAGATCTGCGCCATGGAGGCCTGGTGATGCACTGCCCATAAAACACTTACTGCTCTAGTTGAGTGCGCTTTAACCTGAAATGGAGGAATTTTCTTTTCCCAACCATAGGCCTGAACAATAACTTGTCGAATCCACCTAGCTATAGTGGACTTCGACGCTGCCTGGCCGTTTCTGGGACCATCTGACAACACAAACAGAAAATCAGTCTTCCGTATCCGAGCAGTCGGTTCCAGATAGATTATGACTGCTCTAACAACATCTGGAGAGTGTAACAATGTTTCCTCACGGAGCTGAAAAAAAGGATGGTAAGACCACATCTTGGTTTAGGTGGAACCCTGATAACCTGATACCACCTTAGTTAAGAAATCCCGGTGAGGACGCAACACCACCCTGTGAACAATTAAGTATGGCTCTTTACATAAAAAAAACGCTAATTCTGATACCCTTGTGGCAGAGGATATGACAACAAGAAAAAAACAACTTCTTGGTCAAAAGACACAAAGAAACATGGTGTAATGGTTCAAAAGGCTGTTTTTGTAGAACAGACAAAACCAAATTCAAATCCCATTGACATACTGGGTGGCCTGACTGGCGGATTTAAATGCAGTGCCCCCCCCCGGATAAAGGTCAGGATTAGGGAATGAGAGGCAAAAAATAGCAACAAGGCCGAGATCTGACCCTTGATAGTGCTCAAGGCCAGCTTAATTTCTACTCCTAATTGAAGGAAAGCGAGAATTCTGTCAATGGCATACCTCCTAGGATGCCATCTCTTGGACTCACACCAGGAGACATATGCCTTCCAAATTCTATAATAGATGAGCCTGGAGGCTGGCTTCCTGGCATTAACCAGAGTGGGTAGGACTGGACCTGAGATCCCATGCTTTTTTAGGACCTGGGTCTCAATAGCCAAACCATCAAATTCAGATTTGTTAAGGAAGGATGGAATATTGGCCCCTGTGAAAGCGGATCTGGCCCTAGCGGAAGAACCTATGGCCTTCCAACTGCCATTCACACGATCTCTGCATACCAGGACCTTCTGGGCCAAGCCGGGACTACTAGAATTACCGGCTTACTTTCCCGCTTGATCCTATGAAGGAACCGTGCAGAAATGGAACTGGAGGGAGCACATAGATCAGAGATCCCAAGGAATTATCAAGGCATCTGAACCTAGTGCTAGCGGATCACTTGTTCTTGACACAAAGTTGTCTAGCTTCTTGTTGAACCTGGAAGCTAGCAGATCCAGATCCGGGGTACCCCATCTCTGGCATATGGCCTGAAATATGGTGGGGTGTAGAGACCATTCTCCTAAGTACAGCTGCTGGTGGTTTAGAAAATCCGCCTGCCAATTTTTCCACCCCTGGAATAAGACTGTAGATAGTCAAGGAAACATGCCTCTCTGTTTAACAAACAAATGGTTCACCTCCCTCTGGGCAACCAGACTCCTGGCGCCCCCCTGGGTGACTGATATAGGTCACTGCTGTAGCATTGTCGGATTGTATCCAGACAGGACCACCTTGTGACCTGTATGTCCAGGCCCTGAGGGACAAACGTACTGCCCGAACCTCCAGAATATTGACGGACAGGAACCTCTCGTTCTGGACCACTTCCCTTGGACCAAAAGCTCTTCTAGGACTGTACCCCAGCCTATGATGCTGGTATCCATAGTTACCACTTTCCTGGTGACTGGAATAAAGGATTTTCCAGTACACTTTTGGCTAGTAATCACCAACTGAGGCTTTACGTACTTCTGACGTCAGGCGCATTCAAGGCTTAGATTCTCTTGAGCCAAGCAGACAGCATGCTGTTCTTTAATCGTGTTGAGTGAAACCTGACGTCTAGACATCTTCCCCAACAACCTCATACAAAGGCAAATGGAAGGTCTTTCCCCTACTTGCCTACTTAGGCCAAGATTTTTATTTAATTTTTTTTATATGGTCTTGGCCTTTGACCCAGGTAAAGACACCCTGCTTTGAGCTGTGCCTATGACTATATCCAAAAAATGTCAGCCTCCAAAGGGGCTGCAAGACGATTCCTCTAAGTTGAGGACCCAGGTTAAGAGCTTGTAAGTCTTCACTGTATTAAGCACATTGAGTCTCCTTGGGCTGAGAATGTACCTTAGACTGGGATCCTAACCCAGGAATTCCAGATACTTGACCATGCTAGACGCACCTAGGTCCAGCCATGCAACAGACTGCTCTCTCGGCAGCAGACTGTCTTGACATGCCATTACTGCTATACCCTGGCCTCTTAGACCTGCTAGAGGCGGGCCCTAGCATTCTTTAAAACTCAAGCATGGTGGCTAACCCAAGGGCAAGCCTACTAACTGGAGGAGGTGCTGTTTCCCTGTGAAACAAAGACAACCTCTGTAGTGTCATGCAAATAAACACAAATGCAAACGGCTCTTCATATGTGTATGTGGCAAGAGTAAACACTCCATGCCTCAATAGAAGTATGCATTCATGGAAGCACGAATTTCTTACAATATGTTTAAGGCAAAAAACATAAAAAGGTGTGTGCTTTATACACGCATACCTATATCATGTGCTGTGGAAAGAGCATTTTGCAAGCAAGCATGCTTCTCTGATTGTGTAATTTACACATCATATATCTAGACATACACGTATTCTTTTGTGAACATAAGCTAAATTAATATGCTTCCTTATGCAACCATGCAAATCTAGGTGATCATGCAACTTAGGTGATCATGCGTTTTTATGCGATTCAGCATTTTTTATGAGATCAAACATTTTATGCATTATAAGCACTACTGTGCAGACAAGTACCCTCGTTTGACCAAAGACTCTTGTGTGATCAAGCACTCCTGTGTGATCCAGAATCTTATCTGCAATCAAGCATTTTTATGCGATTTTCAGGCATTTCTGTAAAAATCAAGCTTCTCCATGTTAACAAGTATCCTTGGGTAATCAAGGACTCTTGTGAGATCAAACACCCTTGTGTGATCCCGCATTTTTATGCAACCAAGCATTTTATGCAATTTAGGCCTTTCTTGTGAAAACAAGTCTTTCTGCGTGACCAAGCATCCTTGAGCAAACAAGGACTCTTGTGAGATCAAGCACTCTTGTGTGATCCCGTATGTTTATGCAAACAGGCACTTATGCGTTCTTAGGCAATCATGCGATTTTAGGCATTTATGCAATTTTAGGCATTTCTGCGCAAACAGGCACCTAAATGATCAAGCATCCTCATGCGACTAAGCAAGTCCACTACAAACAGAAAACATGTATCTCTATATGAACAACATGTTCTACCACATGCATCTTGTACAATCCAACTCATGTATTTATGCAAACATATGGACTGATAACCAAAAAAAGAAAGTTATCCTCTGCTGACGTGCGTTCCCGCACTCATGCGATCAGTTGCTTGTGTGTTAGCAACAATGTGCACAGAAATGTGCATCTCAGTAGCTGTGTGTTTGGCTGGTTTGTAAGCAAGCACCTGCTTGAGGACATTGTGATGGTTTTTCACCTCTTAGTAGCAATGGACAGACTGGGAAGGTACAAGAAACCTATGAAGGTAAGTTATACACAGCCTGAACCTCTGTAAAAGATTGCAGCTACAACTTCAGAGCTTGTGAGGCTTCTGATATCTCCACCTCGTCAGATTGCACCTGTTCCCTGTCTCCTGATGGTGATGTTTCATCATCAGACTGTTGATCCTCTTGAATGAAGATTTAGAGCAGGGGGAGGGAAACTACCCCAATTTCTGCTCTCTTGTGAAGATACTGCTATTAAAGCAGCTAACTTCTCCTGTAAACCACACACTGCAACACAAACGTCCTCAAAAGACCTATTTAGGGCTGCAATGTAGGAAGAGGCTGTAAGCCTGAGGGGCAATGGCTCATCCTGTACGGCTGCCTCCAGTCTCTCAGGGGGAATGTTATCCTACAGGCATGTCTAGAGCCCCCAGACCCAGATGATGACTTCTTGGTACTCTTTTTACCTGCCCCTGAAACCCTTTTATGGGGAGACATAGTCCTAAGCTGACAAAAAGCAGAGGTACTATACAATTGCATACACTGTTGTGCCTAGTCTTACAATAATAATAATGTTTGCTAGCCTGCACAACCTGATGCTGAGTAGGTGTCTAGGAATACCTGTATATGATCCACATGAGATGCTTACGTGCCTACAGCTCTGTATCCTGCTGCTTACAGACCCCTGGTGACCTTAGTTTTTAAAAACAACCACTTTGCGCCTGCGCATTGATTCGCCGTGCATGCCGCATGTGCACAGCGCTGGCAACCACGCCCCCCTCCTTCCCCGCCGTTTCTGCTGTAAAAGCGCGCACCCTTTGCGTGCATGCACGTAGGACCAACATGGAGGTGGCCAGGGGTACGGGGGGAGAAGGAGATGACCGTGGGACCCCAAGACTTTGTGGGATCCCCTTTCTATTCATGTGGCAGAGCCTGCAGCGGAGGAGGTGAGCAGCTGACAGAGCGGCTTCATTGAGCTTGTATTTCCTGGAGAGCATGTAAGTAACACCAGGTATGCCTCTTACTCCCTCTAGTGGCGGAAAACAGGTAAGACATGCAAACTACTCAAAGAAGACAATCCTTATGGTATTCACCTAGGATTGTCTTCACTTACCTTATCCCCACCACAGGATACTGCTGAGAACAGCCAGACCCAACCTTCACCCATCACGGCGGGTAGTGTTGTGCCAACCTTCAGGGTTCTGGGTTCCTACTTACAGGAGCCTTTTCCCTGGACCTGTAGAAGACTCTGCCGGAAAACCTTTGCGCATATTTAAATATGTGCCCAAAATGCTGGATCCCAAAGCCCAGTACTCAAAGAGAGACATTACAAGCAAAACCTTGTTTCTTCTCCCACGAGACCCGGGTACCATCCATCTTAGGTGATTTTTATTGGTCCGAGGTATGGATCCGGTTGTGTAGCTCCTAAGCCCCTGCAGGGACCATCAAACAGAGCTTTCTTCTTAGCACATCTTGCATCGTGACCAAACACCTTAGACACTGGCAAAAAAACTGAGGTGCTAGCCATATGGGAGGGGTTATATAGGGGCAGTGGCGTAGCGTGGGTTGTCAGCACTCAGGGCAAGGCAAGTAATTTATGCCCCTTAACCTGTGGACTTTAGCACCCAAGAATGGGGGCCCAGGTTCCTCCACTCACAGCCTGAGCCTCTGATTGGCTGCCTGCAGGCTTTTTTTTATTGGTTATAGCTGATTTATCTATTTGATTACAGTAGTCAAAGAGAAATCTTCTCAGTATCAACCAATAATAAAAGGCTGCGGGCAGCTAATCAGAGGCTTGGGATGCAAATAACAAGGAACACCTACCCTGTTTCCCCGAAAATAAGACCTAGCATGATTGTCGGTGATGGCTGCAATATAAACCCTACCCCCCAAATAAGCCCTAGTTAAAGTCCTTGTAGGTCTTATTTTCAGGGAAGGGCTTATTTTCGGGGAAACAAGGTAGGGCTTATTTGGGGGGTAGGGCTCATATTGCAGCCATCACTGACAATCACGCTAGGTCTTATTTTCGGGGAAACAGGGTATATACAGCAGAGCAGGTAGCCAATAATAACCCAGGCATAAGGGCTGTGCATATTATTTAGTGCTAGACATACTACTGGAGATGGTCAGAGACTGCAGACAAAGTACAGGAGATGGTCAGAGACTGCAGACACAGTACAGGAGATGGTCAGAGACTGCAGACATAGTACAGAAGATGATTAGAGACTGCAGACATAGTTCAGGAAATGGTCAGAGACTGCAGACATAGTACAGGAAATGGTCAGAGACTGCAGACATACTATAGGCAGGGTGTTTTTTCTCAGAGTATAGGTGCAGGACCTTAACCACACTGTCACCGCCTAACAGTGGGAGAGTCTTAATGGGGCATTGTTGAATACTAGTGGCGCATTCTGCACAGAGTGCAGCATTCAGGAGTGCAGTACATACAGAGTTCATGAGTGTACTGCGTACAGAGTGCAAATATCAGGAGTGTGCTATATACAAAGTGCAAAGATGAAGATTATGCTACGTACCAAGTGCAAAAATCACGAGTACCCTATGTACAGAGTGTAAAGTTTAGGAGAGTGCTAGGTACAGAGTTCAGAGTGCACTGCAAACAGAGTTCAGGAGTGCACTGAGTACACCGTGCAGACTTCATAAGTGCGCTACGTACAGAGTGCAAAGATTAGGAGTGTGCTATATACAAAGAGAAAAGATTAAGATTCTATTACATACAGAGTGCAAAGTTCAGGAGAGCACTAGGTACAGAGTGCAGGGTTCAGGAGTGCACTGTATACAGAGTGAGGAGCTCAAGAGTGCAGAGAGTTCAGGAGTGCGCTACGCAGAGTGAGCAGAGTTCAGAAGTGCACTGCGTAATTCATGTCACTGGCTCAGTAAAGAGCAGTGCTGTGTGTACACTGCTGGCGTGTGAGGAGATCCCAGCTGTTAGCTGTATGCAACTGACCTTATTATATGCGATTTATTCTGCTGAAAAGTGTGAGTGACATTTTTTACCCTTATTATATAGGGATTACATATCACACTGCCTGCGCAATGGTCTTTCTTTCTTTGTTGTTTCATACTTTGGAAGTTCTTTGAAAGCCAGAAGCCAGCCCATGCTAATCTGCAGCTGAATATATGAGCAAGCCAGCTATCACTGGGGATAACTCATTGAAACCTGTCTATATTCATCAAATCACCAAAGACGTTATATTTTTTTCACAGCAGTATGCTGTCCTCTTCAGATACTGTGCACTGTGGTTCATCACATGAATATATCTTATCTTAATTTTCTCTTTTTAATTGTGTTCAATAATTTATTATCACATTGATATTTAGTTATAGGATTTTGTTATGGTGAAAGATGTTATGTTATTTATAATAGGCTCTATTTGATTATTTTGCACATGATTCACTGATTAATCATTAAAAGATCACACCGTGTTATATTGGGAGGTTAATATTAGCGCATTATACATTTTGAATACAACACTTTTTGTGTGATATCAGTTCACATACACAATAATTGCAGTTATATTATTTGGTCATCTTCTAGTATGTGTCACTTGTTTATTTATTTACTAGTTCATATCAGCGCTTTAGTACACTTTTTACTTTAAAGTCGCAAAGATAATTGCATGACAAAAATACATAAACACAAGCCATGTACATTAGGCACAGAAAAAGATAAAGATGCAATTCGGTACATACTTTGGTACATTAATGTAAGAAACTCTTATAGTTAGCATAAAGGATTAAGTGGGTTTTTTTTGAGTCGATCCAGGTAGATACCACCAAGTGAACATCATGTATTGACATACACAGAGAGGACAGAGCACCCCACTAAGTAACCTGACAAAAAATTTACAGTCCTCATATAACAAACCTTTACATAATTTTTCTATGTGTCAAAAGGCATAAAGAGGAGAGTAGCAGGGAGAATAGGCAACAAACACAAAAAGGAAAAAAAAAGGGGGGTATAGATTACCCATCCTAATATGCAGCAGGACCCCATCTTCAGAAAATGTATCTTCTGTTCAATGATGTATTGAGATCACAAATCTCCTCTCTCCTCATTAGTGGGGATCAGGATGTCCCCTGCTGCTGAGAGGAAACAGGTGCATACATATGAACACAGTGGTGGCTGGTGCTGTATATTTTGGGGGGGGCAAACAAGACATCCCGCCACCACCCCCGGTCGGTCAGCCCCACATCACACCACCACCCCTCCGGTCAGTCGGCCCCTTATTTACCCCATCTAGGTCGCAGGCAGCTTCGGCTCCTTCCTGCATCTCCCCCACCTCTGTGTCTTAGGCTTCATGGCGGCTTCCTCCTCTATGGCTTCCCTCCTCCTTCCCTTGGTGTGGCTGCCAATACGATCACTTCTCCTCTCGGGCCAATTGGGTCTCACCTGCTTCCTAATTGGCCCGGGAGGAGAATCAGGAAGACAATAGCGAATTTTAATTCACTATTGTCACACAACTGGGTGGGCTCAGGGTGCAGTTCTCTGCGTCCTGAGCCCACCCATTTTTTAAGCCAAATAAAGCCTCTGGCTCTAATCACACGCTTCTAAAAAAAAAAAAAAAAAAAAATTGGAATCCATGCGTCCATTAGATTAGGGGCCGGGTGCCCCTAATGGATGGGCCACCACTGTATGCACATAACTATATGCATATACAGTGGGTATAGAAAAGAATCCCCCCCTTTTTAAAATCACATTTTGTTGCTTTGCAGCCTGACATTAAGACTGTTTTTGTTTTATACAGCTGTATTTACTGCAACTAATAGTATCCAAGTGAAAGATATAACACCAACATGTCAAAAAATAAATAAAGTGCTTACTGTGACAAGTGCTCCAGTCCCTGCTGCAGAGGAACACCCCTATAACAGGATATTACAATCTCCTTGCTTTACAGTAGGAATGGTGTTATTTGGATGGTGAGCTGTATTGGATTTCCGAAAGACATATCGTTTGGTGTTAAGGCCAAATAATAAAATTTAGTCTCATCTGACCATAACACGTTTTGTCACGTGGCCTCAGAATCATCAAGGTGCGTTTTGGCAAAGCTCAGTTGTGACTGCATGTGGCCTTTCTTGAGGAGTGGCTTTTTTCTTGCAACCCTCCCATACAAGCCACTTTGTGTAGCATTTGTGATATTGTTTTTTACATGCACACAATGACCACTCTTTGCCATAAATTCCGGCAACTGCTTCGGAGTTGCTGTAGGCCCCTTGGTAACCCCTCTGCCGGTTTCCTCCTGATTCTTTCATCCAGTTTGGAGCGACGTCCTGATCCAGGGAGGGTATCCAGGGTCTATGTTGTACCAAATACCTTCCACTTTTTAATAATAGACTTTACTGTGCTTCTAGGCATTGATAAAGTCTTTGAAATGTTTTTGTATGCATGTCTTGAATTGTGCTTGTCCACAACTTTATACTGGAGATATTTTGACAGTGCCTTGCCACGCATAGTCAATTGATTACTTCAGTTGCACTACCAGAGACTGAAATGCTCCAGGAAAGCTGTGCCATTGAGAAGGCAATTAGCTACACCTGACTGAGTTTACAAGTAATTTTTAGGAGGGGGGTGATTTTTTTTCCAGCTCGGAGATTCTGTTTTTGATTTTTTTTTTAATGTTTTCTGACATGTTGGTGTTATATCTTTTACTTGGATGTTATAAGATGCAGTGAGTAATACAGTTGGATAAAACAAAAATTGTTTCGGTCTTCATTTCAGGCTGCAAAGCAACAAAATTTGATTATTTCAAAAGGGTGGGTGATTCTTTTCTATACCCATTGTATATATACTATATATTTCCATGTAGGCTTTAACCACTTGCCGATCTGCTCACGTACATTTACTGCGGCAGGTCGGCTTTCTTGCGCGAATGGACGTACCTGTACGTCAGTCCATGCAAGGAGAATAGTGGGCGCGAGTGCCCGCCACGCACCACGAGAGTGTGCCCATGGGTCCCGCGGACTCGATGTCTGCCGGCGACCCACGATCGCTGTGTACAGAGGCAAACAGGGAACTTATGTAAATAAGGTGATTCCCCATTCTGCCTAATGACAGCTCAGAGATCTTCTTTTCCAAATGATCGGGAACAGTAATCCCTGTCATATCCCAGTCAGCCCATCCCCCCTACAGTTAGAACACACCCAGAGAACACACTAAACCCCTTGATTGTCCCCTAGTGTTAATCCCTTCCCTGCCAGTGTAATTTTTACATTGATCGGTGCATTTTTATTGCACTGATCAATGTAATGTCACTGGTCCCCAAAAATGATTATTTGGGGTCAGATTTGTCCGCTGCAATGTTGCAGTCCCGCTAAAAATCACAGATCACCGCCATTACCAGTAAAAACAATTAAAAAAATTAAAGTATAAATCTATCCCGTAGTTTGTAGACACAATAACTTTTGCACAAACCAATCAATATATGCCTATTGCGATTTTTTTTTAATCAAAAATATATAGATTAGAATATATATCGGCCTAAACTGATGAATAAATTTGTTGTTTTATATATTTTTTTGGATATGTATTATAGCAGAAAGTAAAAAAAAAAGATTTTTTTCAAAATTGTTGTTTTTTTGTTTATAGTGCAAAAAATAAAAAACCGTAGAGGTGGTCAAATACCAGTAAAAGAAAGTTTTATTTGTGGGTAAAAAAGGACATCAATTTTGATTGGGTACAGTGTTGCATGACCACGCAATTGTCAGTTAAAGCGACGCAGTGCCGTATTGCAAACAGTGGCCTGGTCATTAATGGGGCAAATCCTTCCGGGGCTGAAGTGGTTAAACCATAGCAGACTCAATAAGTCATAGTATGCATGTCAACTTATAGGAAGGGTTTGAAGCTTATGGCATCAAGTCAGAAAAACCATTTAGTTTCAATCTGTAGGAGTGTTTTATCTACATCGCCCCCTCCCCCCGCCCTCGTTCTGAACTGCCTACATGTTGCAATGCGAATAAATAGGTTACGTGTGCATCACACTTGTGAAGCAAGCCTACATGGCGGCTAATAGATTATGTCATTTTGCCATTCTTAATAAGATAGACAATGTCACTGATTCACTTTCAGAAGGGTCTTTTTGGTTTGCTTATATAGAAGGCTTGACATGCATACTGCATGTAATAAACAACACCTATTAATTGATCAATAGGAAGGGCAGGGGATTATAACGGTGCCAAGGAGAAAAGTATAAAGATAAGATAGTAGATGTAAAATTACAAAAAATACTTTATTTCACAATGTTCAATACAAACAAGAAACGGTAAAATTATTGGCTGCAATTAACATATATATTGTACATGACCACAATGCAGTAGGGTGGGCCAGGTAGAGGCGGCCTTCAAAGCAAGAGCTCAGTTTCCTACATGTTTCGCCAAGACATTGGCTTCCTCAGGGAATGGTAAAAGCTTGTTGCAATATATAAGAATCTATGCATAGAAATACAAAAACATCATATAAACAAACAGATAAATAGACATTGGGATGTGGGCTGTTATGAACAATGATATATGTTGGAGTACATGGCTGGACTGATTCACAAAGGGAGGTAACCATGCAAAGCCCCAGGATCCTGAACATACCTGAAAACCAGACACCCGGGGGAGGCCCGGCAGGGAATCCCCAGCCGAGGGGAGACCAGACTGCACCGTATCTATGTCTGCAGGGGGCACATAAAGGACCTGGCAATCAAATGTATTAAAAATTAGGGGATAATTATGGCTATGCAGGCTTAAAATGTATGTAGGACACACAAATTTTTAGGACATGAGTGGGGTCATAGACCACACGTAAATTAGATAGGGCATCAAAGCCTCAAAAAGACACACTTTAAAAACAGATTGGTTGATAAGACGGAAACGCCTGGAGATGAGTTGAGAGACAAGCTTAGAAGACTAGTGGAGGTAATGGATAATAATCTGAAAAAATACATAAGAAGAGGGAAGGTTGAAAATGAGCCATTTGACCTTCAGAAAAAGGTAATGGCAACACTCTTATAAAAGGGTAAGAGGTGCTAGAGAAAGGCTTACCCAATGGGCTATTATGAGACATGTAGCTATGGAAGCCGGCTTGTCCATTCAACCAGCTGGACATGAGAAACGCCTGCACAAGCTCTGCACACACTGGCAAGGTAATTTTCAATTGCTTTTCACCCCTCAGCATTTGTAAACAATCCTCCTCCCTATTCCTAACTCTGTCTTTATTCATCCTCTCTCAGGACGCATCAACCCCCTGCCACTGACTAATTTCCAATTATTATTTCTCATATGCAATATGAGCAACGATCTTCCATAGCTACATGTCTCATAATAGTCCATTGGGTAAGCCTTTCTCTAGCACCTCTTACCCTTTTATAAGAGTGTTGCCATTACCTTTCTTTGAAGGTCAAATGGCTCATTTTCAACCTTCCCTCTTCTTATGTATTTTTTCAGATTATTATCCATTACCTCCACTAGTCTTCTAAGCTTGTCTCTCAACTCATCTCCAGGCGTTTCCGTCTTATCAACCAATCTGTTTTTAAAGTATAAGTCTTTTTGAGGCTTTGATGCCCTATCTAATTTACGTGCGGTCTATGACCCCACTCATGTCCTAAAAAATTGTGTGTCCTACATACACTTCAAGCCTGCATAGCCATAATTATCCCCTAATTTTTAATACATTTGATTGCCAGGTCCTTTATGTGCCCCCTGCAGACATAGATACGGTGCAGTCTGGTCTCCCCTCGGCTGGGGATTCCCTTCCGGGCCTCCCCCGGGTGTCCGGTTTTCAGGTATGTTCGGGATCCTGGGGCTTTGCATGGCTACCTCCCTTTGTGAATCAGTCCAGCCATGTACTCCAACATATATCATTGTTCATAACAGCCCACATCCCAATGTCTATTTATCTGTTTGTTTATATGTTTTTGTATTTCTATGCATAGATTCTTATATATTGCAACAAGCTCTTACCATTCCCTGAGGAAGCCAATGTAGGAAACATGTAGGAAACTGAGCTCTTGCTTTGAAGGCCGCCTCTACCTGGCCCACCCTACTGCATTGTGGTCATGTACAATATATATGTTAATTGCAGCCAATAATTTTACCGTTTCTTGTTTGTATTGAACATTGTGAAATAAAGTATTTTTTGTAATTTTACATCTACTATCTTATCTTTATACTTTTCTCCTTGGCACCGTTATAATCCCCTGCCCTTCCTATTGATCAATTATGAAGTTATTTTGGGATGAGGTGCTGTATCTGATGTAACCCGTCTAGCCATACCTCCATTTTTCAAACAACACCTATTGTTTGGCAGTTCATGTTGAAATGTGGGGTCCAAGTAGACCCAGTAGGTAGTGTCACATTTGTGCCAACTTTAATCCAATCACAAAAATTGCTTGCACCACATACCATGTCATCTATTCTCAGTGGGAGCATGCATATTCGGATTCCTAGATAGATGGCTATGTGTTAGGTAATCCCTTATCGATTTGGCTCCCCTATAGGTGATTGGTGGCATGTCTCTCACGTATTTGGCAACTGATCGATTGTCTAATAACAAATGCCAGTGTTTCTGAAGAATATTCAGAACCTGGCCATGTTGTTTAGAAAATCGAGTAATGATCCTTACAGTATGTCCATTGAGACAGGTGTGCGTTTATGTGCATGAACCAATGAATCCCTTGTTTGTTCTTTGACATTATTATAAGCCTTCATAAGGCATTTTTGTACTATCCTCTTCTCAATAATTGCTATTGTAAGTCCCTGGATTGTTGCAAAAAATCTTCATCCCGGGAGCAATCCCACCTGATACAGAGATATTTCCCATAAAGTATGCTATTCTTTAAAGTTGTTGGATGTGCACTAGAAGCATGCAGAATGGTGTTGGCGGATAACTCTTTTTGATACAAATCAGAAATGAACTGGCCAATCTGACCATTTAGATCAACTGATCTGTGAACTGCCAACAGCTTGGTTTCGGGTTAAATTCATGGTCAACCTGAACCCGAAGCATAACCCTAATCTGCCTGAGATGCAACAAAAAAAGATGAAAATAATTTTCATTATCAAAAAATGTTGTTTGTTTATACACAGTGCTAAAGCAAGCTAAATGTCATATAATTAGGGGTTACATCTACATTTACATCTTTAATAAATTAAAGCCAGCAAGATTGGAAGTGCATAAACTGGCCAAACAATATGAAATGAAGTACTTTATTTTGTTCTTTTGTGAAAATACTGATTTGTTTCATATCAGTCTTAAATACAATTTCTCATTACTTTTTGCTTTGGCTTAAAAATAAATGTTGGACGGAGGTTATCGTGAAGTTATTAAGCAACACATGACTAATATAATGACATGAAATCCTTGCACCTGAATTAATATAACAAACAATTAATATCACAGCTGCAAAAGGAAACTACAGAGGTTGCAGACAGCTGCAGAAAAAGAAATGATTACCTTGGGGTAATACCAAATTTCAACATGAGTATTTATCAGTCATCTAGGGTACATGTTAACAATGTAACAGTACATGATTTGAAAAGCTACGAATTAAAGTCAATATGTGATAATTATTACTAGTACACATTGGTGCCTTGCAAACAGCAAGAAATGGACATATGCTGTTGATTAAATTACTTTATTCAAATATTACTCAGACACATAGGAAGTCAAAGTTGGCCTTGCACTAGGAAGCAAGGTCCACTCATTACATCAATCCCCAAATCAGCTTGTGACAGTAAAAAAAGGACAAAAAAAAGCTTATGCATGGGATAAAAGTTAGAAAACAAAATTACATCAGGGAGGTCCAATATAATGGGCACACCTTGCTTTTTAGTGCAAGGCTTGTTTTACCAATAAGGTGTATTGATTTTTCTGTTCAGTCATGATATTAAAGAAGAACTCTAGCCATTTTCTCCCCAAAACAACAGATACACTGTGTGTGTGAGTGAATCCCAGTCACACTGTCAGTGTATGTGTAACTTACTTCCTTCAGCAGTACCTAGCAAGTTTCAGTGTCTGTGATGTGACTCCTTCTCCTGGCTGAATTTTAAAGTTCTCTGACTTCCTGTTTCCTTCTTTTTCCAGTCCTGATACTACATATCCCATGATCCTTTGAATCTCTGTAGTTTCAGTACGGGCTATGAGAGTCACCTGCACCAGTTCTGGGAGTTGTTGTGGGTGGGTCCTAGGATTACTGTGGGTGTTTCTGGGCCTTTATGTGGGTGATGAGAGGTGTAAATGTGTCATACCTCCTCCTGTGTCATTCCTGTCTTGCAGCATGCCAAAGAATAATGTCTTACTGCAAGACTACAGAGGAAGAGCTATGGGAGGTTGCCATGAAGGTGTTTCATTCATATGTAAATGAATCACTTCACAGAGAGCAGGGCTTTGGGAAGGCGGGACTTCCTCTGTTCACACTGGTCGACATATTTAACTGGGCAGGATTGAATTCTAATTGTAATACATTCAATCCTGCCCAGCACAGCTAGCTTTCAGAACAGGCTTTGTATGAAGGGCTTTCCTTCTTGAATAATGCTGTGATCTGTGAGGCGGGACTTGGGAGATTTGGACGCTTTCTATAGGTGTGACTGGTATGCTAATTAGGATGTATCTAAACCCACCCACCATCAGAGCTGTGAAGGAAATTACATCATTTGCAGTGTCTGAAAGACTACAAGGGAGAATGTTACAGACTCTAGCTGCTGCAGGAAGTGGCTGTGGAAGGACAGAGTCTACCATCAGGCTACACAGAGTGTCACATGATACAAAGTCACAACTAAATCCAGAATATCAGGGGATCTGCAGACAATAGACTAACATGGCGCAGAGCTATGATCTATGCTGGGATTGATCATTCCATTCAGTTGTAGTAAAAAGAAAGTTGGAGTTCAGCTCTAAATCTCACTCATTTGTTAATAATCATCCATTTGCTAGATCATCCAAAATATATATTTTACATACCATGTACCCAAACCCTTGAGATTCTAAGTAATTTCTAGGTCAGGTTAACAATTTCATCTTGCAGGGTACACTGGGGGGGATTTGCTAAAATTGGAGCAAACAGAATCTGGAGCAACTCTACCAATCAGCTTATAAACTCAGCTTTTTTGATAAAGTTTTGAAAATGAAAGCTATAAGCTAATTGGTTACTAGAGTTCGGTGAACGGTTTGGGCCAAGCAGAAGTTCCACCCGAGCAGAAGGTCCGCCCGAACATCGCCTGTTCCACCCGTTTGTTGAACACCCAAATATGCACGCTGCACAGTGCATTGTAAGCCCTGATTGGGCAAAGCAGTGAATAGATGGTTGTTAAGGAGCAGGACCGGGAAGCAGACCACAGCATCCTTAACAAACGATGAGTCATCAGCTGTCAATGGGCTTCCCAGCTGACAGTTGAATAAAAAAAAACATTGCCGGCAATAAAAAAGTGAAAAAAATGGCATGGGGGTCCCCCCAAACCATATTAGTCCCTTCGAGTCTGGTATAGATTTTAAGGGCAATACCACGCCAATTTTTTTAAAAAAAGGTGTGGGGTCCCCCCAAAGTCTATACCAGACCTTTATTCGAGCATGTAGCCTGGCAGGCCAGGAAAGGGGGGGCGAATGAGATTCCCCCCCCTCCTGAACCATACCAGGCCACATGCCCGCAACATGGGGGAGTGCATTTGGGCAGGGGGGCTCTGCCATGTTGATGGGGACAAGGGCCTCTTACCAACCAACCCTGGGCAGTGGTTGTGGGGGTCTGCGGGTGGGGGACATATCGGAATCTGGAAGCCCACTTTAAACAAGGGGGCCCCTAGATTCCCACCCCATGTAAATGAGCATGGGGTACATGGTACCCCTATCCATTCACTCCATTCACAAAAAAGTGTCAAAAAATTTATAAAAACATGCCGCCTCCGCCACCGCAGACCCAAAAAAAAAAAAAAAAAAAACGCTGGGGGAACTTAAAGGGGGCTTCCAGATTGCAATAAGCTTGATGGCCGCAGTCCCCCACAACCACTTTCCAGGTTTGTTGGGAAGAGTGCTTTGGGGTGGGGGGGCTCTGCACATGTTGAGAGCATATAGCCTGGGATGGTTCAGGGGGGGGGTGCTCGCTTGTCTCCCTTTTTCCTAACCTACTGGGCTGCATGCTTGGACAAGGGTCTGGTATGGGTTTTTGGGGGGAACCATTTTTTTTACATTTTGGCATGGGGTTCCTCTTAAAATCCATACCAGACCCAAAGGGCCTGGTATGGATTTGGATTCCCTGCTGTTTTTTTTTGGTATATATGGTATTGTATTGCCGGCAATTTAAATGTCATTTTTTTTTTCTTTTTTTTGTTTCACTTTAAGTATCATTAAAATCACTGCTCCTGAAAAAATCTATCTTTCTCAAAAAAATTTTGTTGCAGTACCCGGACCCCCCATACCCTTTTTATGGCCAATAACTTGCATATAAGCCTTCAAAATGGGGACTTTTGATTTTTCAAGTTCAGGTCCCATAGACTTTAATAAGGTTTGCCGTTTGGGTCAGAAATTTTTCTCTGTTCCGGAGTACTGGTGCGAACTGAACAGAGGGGTGTTCGGCCCATCTCTATTGGTTACCTTACACAGCTGTTCCAAATTATGGCTGCTCCAGACTTAGTAAATGACCCCTTTTGTCTTGATAATTAGTGATCTTGCGAGCAACTAATAAATGTTAAGATATACAAAAAGACTTAGCTAGCAACTGGTAGCACACTACCAATATAAATGTGACAATTAGTGAATAAATTAATAAATAAACAGTTGTGCTAATTAATGCAATCCATATGTGAATCAAACATAAATCAAAAATTCCAACGTATTTGAAATATATCCATAAACTGCTAATTAAATATGTATAAACTGTTGTGCTAATTAATACAATGCATATGTGAAGAAATCATAACATGAAATCAGTGACATGAAACTAATAAAATTCATCCAAAATCCGCCAATTCACTATATGGTGAATAATTTATATTGTGGATCAAAGTCCAATCAATCTTCTGTGCATAAAACTACTGTGATAATCGTATTTTAATCTTCTCATTCATATAAAGAAAACTACCTCCCCAGTGCTCCCCCCTCACCTCAATTGATGTGACCGCACAGGTAAGTTTGGTCAAAAAAGGATGCTTAGTCTCCCCAGACTAATAAGATGTCTTTTCTCCTTCCGATTTCTCTATGTGTGTCTCCAAATGGCAGTGCTCAACCGGTGCATGCAAAATATAAAAAGCTCCACATAGTGCTAAGACTGTTTTAAAATATCTAGACTTTATTAAAAATGTATTGCACTCACATGCACAAGGTGCTCCAGTGCATCAACTATGTACAGCGTTGTTTTAAAATCCCCAGCTCTGTGACAACAGCTCCGTGCTTTGCCAATAGGTTATTCAGCGTCTTGTTTCACCATGTGTCCCTACCCTACACGTTACGTCACATGATCACATGACTTCCTCAGGGGGATTCCTATTGGCCATCAAGACCCTCATTGCTTTTATTCCTAACCAGCTCCGTTATTGCCTGTCATTCACTGCTGCATGATATTCACTAGTTAGGAGCTGCTGATTTTAATTGAAACACAGCAAGGCTCATAGAAACCACAGAAAATCAACCCAGTGCTGAATGTGTCTACATATGTTACTTTGAGACCATATCCTGTTGTTGTCACTGTGCGGTGGCTTACAACTGTGACTCTCTCTTACTTAACACTCTAACGCCATTCTGGCCTCTCCAATGTTTTCAGGGCCTCCATACCCCAAAATTGCAACCCCCTGTGATCTTTATTGTGAACATTTTTAAAATGTAATGATAGATGGTGTTTGATATATCCTGTATTAATATTATATATATATATATATCTATATATAGATATATATCTATATATAGATATATATATATATATATATATATATTAATACAGGGCATTTATACACCCTTCCTGCCCAGACCAATTTTCAACTTTCAGCACTCTCACACTTACCCCCAAATGACCCCTTTTTGGAAAGTAAACATTCCAAGGTATTTAGTAAGAGGCATGGTGAGTTTCTTGAAGTTGTAATTTTTTCCCACAATTCTGGGGAATATTAAGATTTTTTTTTACACAAAATTGTCATAATAAGTTATTTCTCTCACACAGCACATGCATACTTGCAATGACACCCCAAAATACATTCTGCTACTCCTCCTGAGTATAGTGATACCAAATGTGTGAGACTTCTACACAGCCTGGCCACATACAGAGGCCCAACATCCAAGTAGTGCCTCCAGGCATTCTAGGAACATAAATTACACATCTAATTTGATGACGACCTATGACAATTTGAAGGCCCTGAAGCACCAGGACAATGAAAACACCCACAAAATGACCCCATTTTGGAAAGCTAACACCCCAATGTATGATCTATGAGGCATAATGAGTCTTTTGAACTATTAGTTTTTTTCCAGAGGTTTTTGGAAAATGTGGGAAAAAAAATAAAAACGCATTTTTTTTACACAAAACTGTCCATTTACAAGATATTTCCAACACATAGCATGTACATAGCAAAAATGACACCCCAAAATACATTCTGCTACTCCTCCTGAGTATGGCACTACCACATGTTTGAGGCTTTTACACAGCCTGGCCACATACAGAGGCCCAACAACCAAGTAGCACCGTCATGCGTTCTAGGAGCATAAATTACACATATAATTTCGTGACCACCTATCACACTTTTGAAGACCCTGAATCACCAGGACAATGGAAACGCCCACAAAATGACCCCATTTTGGAAAGCAAACACCCCAACATATAATATATAAGGCATAATGAGTCTTTTGAACGGTTAATTTTTTCCAGAAGTTTTTGATATTGTGGAAAAAGAATAAAAAAGCATTTTCTTACTCAAAGTTGTCCATTTATAAGATATTTCCAACACATAGTATGTACATTGCAAAAATTGCACCACAAAATATATTCTGCTACTCCTCCTGAGTATGGCGATACCACATGTGTGAGACTTTTACACAGCCTGTTCACATACAGAGGCCCAACAACCAAGTAGCACCGTCATGCGTTCTAGTAGCATAAATTACACATATAATTTTTGTGACTACCTATCACACTTTTGAAGACCCTGAAGCACCAGGACAATGGAAACGCCCACAAAATGACCCCATTTTGGAAAGCAAACACCCCAACATATAATCTATAAGGCATAATGAGTCTTTTGAACGGTTAATTTTTTCCAGAAGTTTTTGGTATTGTGGAAAAAAATGAAAAAGCATTTTCTTACTCAAAGTTGTCCATTTATAAGATATTTCCAACACATAGTATGTATATTGCAAAAATTGCACCCCAAAATATATTCTGCTACTCCTCCTGAGTATGGGGATACCACATGTGTGAGACATTTACACAGCCTGGTCACATACAGAGGCCCAACATCCAAGTAGCACCTCTAGGCGTTTTAAGAGCATAAATTGCACACATAAATTCCTGCCAACCTATCACATTGTTGAAGGCCGTTCATATTTCTAACACATAGCATGTACTGTACATACCAATGGGATGGATGGGATGGATGGATGACAGGTACTATGATGAGCTCAGACAGGTACTCAGATGGGATGGATGACAGGTACTCAGATGGGATGGATGGATGACAGGTACACTGATGAGCTCAGACAGGTACTTGGGTGGAATGATGACAGGTCCTCTTTATTCAGGGGGACAATCTGGGCACAGCAATATCACAGTAATGTGGTAACTCACTGTTTACCGCAATCTCCTCCTCACACTGGATCGGTGTGTGAGGAGAAGTGACAGCTGTTACTTGTGGTTTGTTTACATTTGTGACCGGCTGTGATTAGACACAGCCAGTCACATGGTAAAGAGCCAATTTCTTTATCTCTTTACCCTGATCAGGGCTGGGCTTTGTCTGAGGGAAAAGCCTTAACCACCGATTGCCACGCTACATGCCCCGGTAACAGCTGTTACTTGTGGTTTGTTTACACAGCCAGTCATGTGGTAAAGAGCCAATTTCATTGAGCCAATTTCATTGGCTCTTTACCCTGATCAGGGAGCGGCTGTGTCCCAAAGGGACATGCCCAATCCACGTTCGCCGCACTGCGGGCCCCCAGGGGCCCACAGTAGTGGCAGGAGGCTGAGGATGTCATATTACGCCTGCCCAGGATGGGAGAGCCCATCTGCAGACTTCATATATATATATATATATATATATATATATATATATATATATATATATGTGTATATTGGCTTATCAGGGATGGAAGAACCTATGTGTTTATCTTGCTTCGATATTTTCCAGTGTTTACTGATGATTTTCTCAATTGCCTTATATTGGATATTGTAATTCAAGACGACAGTAATACCCATCATTCCCATTTCAATTACTTCATGTGTAGCTTTATCCTTTATTAATTTTACTTCTTGTGTGTTCTGTACTTTAGACCTTTCTCTTTGTAGAAATAGCCTTTATCTAAGAACATATTGGTTAATTTCTCTGATTGAGTATGAAAATCTCCCTCTTCAGTACTTTTTGTTTTGATCCTCATGTACTGGCCCCTAGGTATATTAGAGAGCCATGTTCTGTGATGGCAACTATTGAATATATATGTATATGAATTTCTGTCTGTTTCCTTGAAGAAAGTTTTTGTTACCAGACTATTATTCTTTTTTCAATTGCTAAATCCAGAAAATGTATATTGGTAATGCTAGTTTCCCAAATTAATATTATGTTTCTATCATTTATATTGCGATTAACTAATAAGGTGGTTAATTCTTCCATTAATTCCTTCCTTCCAAATGATAATTTAGTCATCAATAAAGCGTTTGTATAACAATTTTGATTTTGATGCAATATTATGCTTTCCTCCTCCCATTTAGCAATATAAAAATTTGCTACACTAGGTGCAAATTTTGTCCCCATGGCAACTCCTTTGGCCTGCAAATAATAAATCCCCTGACATCAAAAATAATTGTGCTCCAAACAAAACTTTAACATTTTTAGAATACATTTTCTCTGCTTCTTAGTATAATCCCCATATTTTTTGAGTGCCCAACTAACTACTTTAATCGCTCTTTCATGATCTGTATTGATATAAAGTGAGGATACATCTGCTGTTCCCATCACTGTGTCCACTTATATATCCAATTTTTGGAGTAATTGTAGTGTGTGCTTAGTTTCCTTCAAGCAAGCTTTTGATTTAGAAACCAGGGATTTATCTGCTTCCGAGCTTCTCACAAGTTGGATAAAACAGAAATGCTATATAAAACATATTTTGTTAAAAGTAAATATTGTGTTTTTAAGCCTCTCAATAAAATGGGTGGCCCCTGACATACAGTAGGGACGGAAAGTATTCAGACCCCCTTAAATTTTTCACTCTTTGTTATATTGCAGCCATTTGCTAAAATCATTTAAGTTCATTTTTTTCCTCATTAATGTACACACAGCACCCCATATTGACAGAAAAACACAGAATTGTTGACATTTTTGCAGATTTATTAAAAAAGAAAAACTGAAATATCACATGGTCCTAAGTATTCAGACCCTTTGCTCAGTATTAAGTAGAAGCACCCTTTTGATCGAATACAGACATTAGTCTTTTTGGGAAAGATGCAACAAGTTTTTCACACCTGGATTTGGGGATCCTCTGCCATTCCTCCTTGCAGATCCTCTCCAGTTCTATCAGGTTGGATGGTAAACATTGGTGGACAGCCATTTTTAGGTCTCTCTAGAGATACTCAATTGGGTTTAAGTCAGGGCTCTGGCTGGGCCATTCAAGAACAGTCATGGAGTTGTGAAGCCGCTCCTTCATTATTTTAGCTGTGTGCTTAGGGTCATTGTCTTGTTGGAAGGTAAACCTTCAGCCCAGTCTGAGATACTGTCCCTGCAGCTGAAAAACACCCCCACAGCATGATGCTGCCACCACTATTCTTCACTGTTGGGACTGTATTGGACAGGTGATGAGCAGTACCTGGTTTTCTCCACACATACCCCTTAGAATTAAGGCCAAAAAGTTCTATCTTAGTCTCATCAGACCAGAGAATCTTATTTCTCACCATCTTGGAGTCCTTCAGGTGTTTTTTTAGCAAACTCCATGTGGGCTTTCATGTGTCTTGCACAGAGGAGAGGCTTCCATCGGGCCACTCTGCCATAAAGCCCCGACTGATGGACTTTCTACAACTTTCTCCCATCTCCCGACTGCATCTATGGAGCTCAGCCACAGTGATCTTTGGGTTGTTCTTTACCTCTCTCACCAAGGCTCTTCTCACCTGATAGCTCAGTTTGGCCTGATGGTCAGCTCAAGGAAGGGTTCTGGTCATCCCAAACGTCTTCCATTTAAGGATTATGGAGGCCACTGTGCTCTTAGGAACCTTAAGAGCAGCAGAATTTTTTTGTAACCTTGGCCAGATCTGTGCCTTGCCACTATTCTGTCTCTGAGCTCTTTAGGCAGTTCCTTTGACCTCATGATTCTCATTTGCTCTGACATGCACTGTGAGCTGTAAGGTCTTATATAGACAGGTGTGTGGCTTTCCTAATCAAGTCCAATCAGTATAATCAAACACAGCTGTACACAAATTAAGGTGTAGAACCATCCCAAGGATGATCAGAAGAAATGGACAGCACCTAAGTTAAATATATTAGTGTCACAGCAAAGGGTCTGAATACTTAGAACCATGTGATATTTCAGTTTTTCTTTTTTAATAACCTGCAAAAATGTCAACAATTCTGTGTTTTTCTGTCAATATGGGGTGCTGTGTGTACATTAATGAGGAAAAAAAATGAACTTAAATGATTTTAGCAAATAGCTGAAATATAACAAAGAGTGAAAAATTGAAGGGGGTGTGAATAATTTCCGTCCCCACTGTATGGCGCAAGTACCCGAGGGGTACATATGACAGGTTGAACTGAAATCCTGATTGTAAAAAAAATACACTATACTATAAAATATAAACAAATATATACCATGCTGTCTATAAAATAAATCAAACAAAAATTGAAAAAAAAAAAAAAACTAAAGCAGCCAGCACAGCAGTGGATAAAGTTGCAAAAATGACAAATTGGGTGAAATGTGCAGCACTTATGTGATCATATAAACCATAACAAATAATATGAGTACAAAAAACGTGAATAATAAATGATGTGCTCAAAAATACTCCAAGCAGTACTCTATTATGACATGTGATGTCTATAAACAGAGGAATTTGGACGTGTGATGTCCAAGAAAGTCAGTGACAAGCTTCAATCATGTTTGATGATAATCCTATGTGAATATAATATAGTGACAGTCTTTAACTTCAAATATGTATGATGTAATAACAGTTGATAGTAGATCCATCACCAAAGACACCAGAAGCTGCTTACCAGAGGGATTGAACTCAAATAGGTGTACACCTAGTGAGTCAATCAAGCTTTGTGGTATAATATACCAAGGGGATCAGATGCTCTATCCAGATATGACCTCCAGATGGACCTCCGAACAGGTGTAAGGTATGGATGGACTCGGTAGATATAGGCATTAAAAGAAATGCCCCACCATTAAAAGAAAGAGGAAGGCATAGAGCGTAACTCCGTATGGAAATTTTATTACATGAAAAGCAAAGGAAATACACTCACGTGTTTAGCAGTAAAATCAAGCGCTTGTATAAAAGAAGACAGTGGTCTCAGCATATCCTGGGGAGGATATGCTGAGACCACTGTCTTCTTTTCAAAGTGTTGTTACATTAAAAGATTTAAAAAACTGTACCCCGGGTACATTTGTTCAGTTCATACAACTGTACAATATGGCAGTTGATTATTCTGAACTGTGTGAAGTTTGGGGAGGATGAAACTAGGGTGAGGCAGAAGGATGGATTAGAAAAAAAGGGTAGGAAGATGGGACATATGAAGGCCGAAAAGGATGGGGAACATATGCTGAAAGGAGTTGGGGGGGGAGAGGGCTGATTTAGGATGAAAGGGAGAAAAAATAAAAATAGGGATACCTAATCAGCAGGCCTGGGGGGTGGGCTGCCGTCCACCCAGAGCCATTGCAAGAGTCTCCTAGAGTCAGCACGTGGACAGTTAGGTGTCCTGTGGGGGAGGGTCTGGTGGTCCAAAGATTTAAGATGTAATCACCAGAGCACTGAATCCAGTAGAGCCACTGTTTCTGAAGGTCACCAATTCTGTTTTTAGTGGAGGAGTGAGATTCTTCATGGGAATGACATTATTAACTGGAATACTGTTGCATTAAGTGTATTAGTAGATATTTGTGGTACCTTGTTTTGTGGATGGGGCTAAGGTGTAACAAGCAGGCTGTGGGTGTTGTTACTGAGCTATAAAACTGTTAATTTTTTAATGATTTTGGAAACTTGGGACCAAAAGTGGGCCAGCGAGGGTTATTCTTGGAAAATGTGCGGCAATGACTTCCGGTTGGTTCCACATCTCTAACAAACGCATGTTGACATCTTGCTATTGTACTTGCATAGTGTTCAATAATTTCTAGGTCTGTAGATAGATTTCTAAGTGCTTTTTTGCTATTTTGTATTTAGAACACTAATCAAAATACTAGTACTTATAGGGATCTCTGGCACTCACCTTTATGGCAATACAAAATTCCATAGTGTGTGTTAAAAACCACAATAAGTTTCTGTGTACCAGGCTGCTGTTTTTCCAACCAGATGACTTTTAGGGCTAGAATAAAATTTATTTTGCTCTGAAAAAATCATGAAGTTAAAGAGGATTGTAAGGGCTACAGAATATGACCTATACTAATTGGTGGGATCCCATGAGAGGAGAATTTGTAGATTAGTGGGAGACAATGTCTACACTGATGTATATAAAGCTGAGCTACAGGCAGACAGATATAGCAAATATACAGACACAGCTACATACATGGATGAAATACAATTTTGCAAACTGTATTATCCATCTTATCTGTCAAAGGATTTGTAATTCTGTCCACTCACTTTTGTAATTTTTTACTCCTCTTCTAGACAGACAAAATGTTATTTTGTTTGTAACCTTAGCTGTTGTATGGTTATACAACCATTGACAAAATGTTATTTTGTTTGTAACCTTAGCTGTTGTACAGGTTATACAAATTGCACCATAAATAATCTTCACATATTCATTGTCAAAGACAGTCAAATTGATCACCGAAACATAAGCCGCCAAGGAAGATACAGACTGGTAATCCCATATGACTAGTTTACATATTGCAAACTATAGCCTCTTTTATTTTGCACTGTGAAACTCTTACAATAAATGTGAAGTCAATTATGACAGCATCCGATAATCATTACCTGCTGCAGGAGAAACAATGTCAAACTGTCTGTAACATGGGGTGAGAACTGATGACAGAATGGAGGTAATCTCACACTGTGTGAAACGCATTAGCACACAGACAGGATAAGGAAGTAAGAAAGCTTTTTTTTAAATTTTAATGAGAAAATCTTCTCAAAACAAACCTAGCCAGAGAACATTCACCAGAGAGAAGAAAAAAAAACAAGGCATCTTTAAAAGTAAATCCAGAAAACATAATCACTACTCTCTTTTGACCCTAAAACTTTAAATTTTTCCCTTAATCCAAAGTTCTGTTACCCAATTGATAACTGAGACAGATTGTTCTACACACCTCAATATAACAATTTTATAAATTTCACAAGCTCAGTAAAAAATAAATTCCAGGTTGAAAAGGTCACAAGCAATGTATTTACTCCTAGGAAAGTTCAAACCTATAAGGAAAGATACAAGTCATGATCTGGAAAGTAACATAGTGGGTGTTAAATTCATCCTGCTTTCTTGAATAAGGGCCAGTTAGGAGATTTCCCATAGCTGTTTTTATGACATTACATTTTCGCATTATTAATAATTCTGTTATGATATAGTATTTTATGTTTATATTAAACTGCTCCAATTTCCAAAGGAACTAAAGGTAAATTAATCTTTTAGCATATTTGCAAGCTTAGAAAAATATACAATGACTCTTGCCGATACGTAAAACGGAGATTTTAAACAGCTTGGAAATGTTGTGCAGCAAAGTATTCTGTCTTGAGATAATAAGATAAAGTGGAGGAGGACAGGAAGCACATTTCATCATTACATTCTGTTCTTGTTTAGTAGATAGATAGATAGATAGATAGATAGATAGATAGATAGATAGATAGATAGATAGATAGATAGATAGCTATCAAATTACCTAACCTTTATTTACTATCCTATCTTATCTTATTCTATCCTATATAGTATTAAAGCTTCACATGGGGGATTCCTCTTGCTGTTCAGTGTGGCCCCACACCAGCACACCAATTGGTCTTTCCTCTATATCATGCCCACAACACATGTAACTTTCTTCTCAGTATCCATGCTAATAGTTAGATTGCTTCTCCAGTACACAGGGCTATTCTTCCTATATTCTGTATACACCGTATAGCTCAAAGAATTCTCTCTTTATCTGTACATGCTCAGTGAGCATACTCCTGTCTCGCTGTCTGATTTTTCACTCATCTTCTGTTTTAGCCCAAATAGTAGAAATTCCCAACCAGTTATAGATTCCAATAACAGTTACCCACACTGCCAAGGAACTGCCATTAACCACTTCAGCCCCGGAAGGATTTACCCCCTTCCTGACCAGAGCACTTTTTACAATTTGGCACTGCGTCGCTTTAACTGCTAATTGCGCGGTCATGCAATGCTGTAACCAAACGAAATTTGCGTCCTTTTCTTCCCACAAATAGAGCTTTCTTTTGATGGTATTTGATCACCTCTGCCGTGAAAAAGACCGAAAATTTTGAAAAAAAATGATATTTTCTACTTTTTGTTCTAAAAAAAATCCAATAAACTCAATTTTAGTCATACATTTAGGCCAAAATGTATTTGGCCACATGTCTTTGGTAAAAAAAATGTCAATAAGTGTATATTTATTGGTTTGCGCAAAAGTTATAGCGCCTACAAACTAGGGTACATTTTCTGGAATTTACACAGCCTTTAATTTATGACTGCCTATGTCGTTTCTTGAGGTGCTAAAATGGCAGGGCAGTACAAAACCCCCACAAATGACCCCATTTTGGAAAGTAGACACCACAAGGAAATTGCTGAGAGGCATGTTGAGCCCATTGAATATTCATTTTTTTTGTCCCAAGTGATTGAATAATGACAAAAAAAAAAAAAAATTACAAAAAGTTGTCACTAAATGATATATTGCTCACACAGGCCATGGGCATATGTGGAATTGCACCCCAAAATACATTTAGCTGCTTCTCCTGAGTATGGGGATACACATGTGGGACTTTTTGGGAGCCTAGCCGCATACGGGGCCCCGAAAACCAATCACTACCTTCAGGATTTCTAAGGGCGTACATTTTTGATTTTACTCCTCACTACCTATCACAGTTTTGAAGGCCATAAAATGCCCAGATGGCACAACCCCCCCCCAAATGACCCCATTTTGGAAAGTAGACACCCCAAGCTATTTGCTGAGAGGCATGTTGAGTCCATGGAATATTTTATATTTTGACACAAGTTGCGGGAAAGTGACAATTTATTTATTTATTTTTTTTTTTTTTGCACAAAGTTGTCACTAAATGATATATTGCTCACACAGGTCATGGGCATATGTGGAATTGCACCCCAAAATACATTCTGCTGCTTCTCTTGAGTACGGGGATACCACATGTGTGGGACTTTTTAGGAGCCTAGCCGCGTACGGGACCCCGAAAACCAATCACCGCCTTCAGGATTTCTAAGGGTGTACATTTTTGATTTCACTCTTCACTGCCTATCACAGTTTCGGAGGTCATGGAATGCCCAGGTGGCACAAACCCCCCCCAAATGACCCCATTTTGGAAAGTAGACACCCCAAGCTATTTGCTGAGAGGCATGGTGAGTATTTTGCAGCTCTCATTTGTTTTTGAAAATGAAGAAAGACAAAAAAAAAATTTTTTTTTTCTTTTTTTAATTTTTAAAACTTTGTGACAAAAAGTGAGGTCTGCAAAATACTCACTATACCACTCAGCAAATAGCTTTGGGTGTCTACTTTCCAAAATGGGGTCATTTGGGGGGGTTTTGTGCCACCTGGGCATTCCATGGCCTCCGAGACTGTGATAGGCAGTGAAGAGTGAAATCAAAAATTTACGCCCTTAGAAAGCCTGAAGGCGGTGCTTGGTTTTCGGGGTCCCATACGCGGCTAGGCTCCCAAAAAGTCTCACACATGTGGTATCCCCGTACTCAGGAGAAGCAACAGAATGTATTTTGGGGTGTAATTTCACATATTCCCATGGCATGTTTGAGCAATATATAATTTAGTGACAACTTTGTGCAAAAAAAAAAAAAAAAATTTGTCTCTTTCCCGCAACTTGTGTCACAATATAAAATATTCCATGGACTCGACATGCCTCTCAGCAAATAGCTTGGGGTGTCTACTTTCCAAAATGGGGTCATTTGGGGGGGGTTGAACTGTCCTGGCATTTTATGCACAACATTTAGAAGCTTATGTCACACATCACCCACTCTTCTAACCACTTGAAGACAAAGCCCTTTCTGACACTTTTTGATTACATGAAAAAATTATTTTTTTTTGCAAGAAAATTACTTTGAACCCCCACACATTATATATTTTTTTAAAGCAAATGCCCTACAGATTAAAATGGTGGGTGTTTAATTTTTTTTTTTCACACAGTATTTGCGCAGCGATTTTTCAAACGCATTTTTTGGGGAAAAAACACACTTTTTTACATTTTAATGCACTAAAGCACACTATATTGCCCAAATGTTTGATGAAATAAAAAAGATGATCTTAGGCCGAGTACATGGATACCAAACATGACATGCTTTACAATTGCGCACAAACGTGCAGTGGCAACAAAATAAATACATTTTTAAAAGCCTTTAAAAGCCTTTACAGGTTACCACTTTAGATTTACAGAGGAAGTCTACTGCTAAAATTACTGCCCTCGATCTGACCGTCGCGGTGATACCTCACATGCATGGTGCAATTGCTGTTTACATTTGACGCCAGACCGACGCTTGCGTTCGCCTTAGCGCGAGAGCAGGGGGGACAGGGGTGCTTTTTTTTTTTTTTTTTTTTTTTTTTTTTCTTTATTTTTTTTTTCTTTTTTATCTTATTTTAAAACTGTTCCTTTCATTTTTTTTTTTTTTTTTAATCATTTTTATTGTTATCTCAGGGAATGTAAATATCCCCTATGATAGCAATAGGTAGTGACAGGTACTCTTTTTTGAAAAAATTGGGGTCTATTAGACCCTAGATTTCTCCTCTGCCCTCAAAGCATCTGACCACACCAAGATCGGTGTGATAAAATGCCTTCCCAATTTCCCAATGGCGCTGTTTACATCCGGCGAAATCTAAGTCATGAAATGCTCGTAGCTTACGGTTTCTTAGAGATGTTTGGAGCCACTCTGGTCTCTGATCAGCTCTATGGTCAGCTGGCTGAATCACCGGCTGCATTCTCAGGTTCCCTGTTGAGACAGGAGAGCCAGAGAAAAACACGGAAGACGATGGGGGGGGGCATTCTCTCCCACTGCTTGTAAAAGCAGTCTAGAAGCTAATTAGCCACTAGGATTGCTTTTACATGAAAGCCGACCGCTGGCTGAAAAGAATGATACCAAGATGATACCTAAACCTGCAAGCATCATTCTGGTATAACCACTCAAAGTCGTGAATGCTGTACCTGAAGACAAAAAATGGTTAACAATAAAGCACAGTAAACGGTAAAGTATAAAAAATTGCATACCTGAAAAGCAAACATGATAAAACATAATAACAATAAAACATTGCAGAATAGAATACAGTAAAAAAGAGCAGAACAATAGAGAGAATAGAGAGAGAGAGAATAGAGAGAGAACAATAAAACGACAACTATTATTTTTTATTTTATATTTTTGTTTGTGTTTTTTTTTTTTTACACTTTTTTTGTAACTGTAACTTTTATAACTGTAACCGGTTCCAGGTTCGGGTCTCTCAAAATGCGATGGCATCTTGGGAGACCCTGTGAAAGTGTGTCCTAGTCTGTGCAATGCTGTACCCTACGCTAATACCCAACTAGTGAATGGTAGCGTTCAAAACATTCACCAATGCAAAGACCAGGATTGTCAGGACAGGAGGGACAATAATAGCGGGTGTCACGCCTATATCCGCGCTTGCTGCAGACACAACATCTTTTTTGGGGGGGTTCGTTGGGTAGGGGTACTCGGGAGGACATAAAAATGCCTCTCATGCAGCCGACTGCATTTGGTTGGGGATGTGAATGGGGGAAGTACGGGCGCTGCAGAAGTGGTGGGTTCCCAATTAGGATTGGCGAATGCAGCAGGAAGGGCATTATGGGCACGACGGGCCTGTGTTTGTCTTCTTGGTGGCAGCAGGACACTATTTGTGCTTGCCACCTCACCAGCTTGAACTGCACTTATGGGACTCGCCACGTCACCAAGTGTTACTGCAGTGCTGGTTTGACTACGACCGGGGTGTACTAGGCCGCTGGCGCTTGCCAGTTCACCAAAACGCTACCAAAAAAACTGTTAACGATCGCAGGGATCAGGCCTGACTCTGCGAACGCTGCAGTTATGCGTTTAGTGTTTTGTAAGTGACAGTGATCGATCGATACTGCACTTGGGTGGGCTGGGCTGGGCCGGGCGGAGGGGCAAAACGCAGGTGCTAGCAGGTATCTGGGCTGATCCCACTAACACTGCGTTTTTGGGAACCCTAAACTGCTGGGGACGCCAGTATAGATCTGATCGGATCAGATCAGATATTGATCAGTTCAGATACTATACCACTAAGGGAGGTGTACGGTGCGTGCGTGGGTGTTAGCGCTACTGGCACTAACCTGACGCTGCCTGGGGCTGGTGCTTGCCAGTTCACCAAAACGCTACCAAAAAAACTGTTAGTGATTGCAGGGATCAGGCCTGACTCTGCGAACGCTGCAGTTATGCGTTTAGTGTTTTGTAAGTGACAGTGATCGATCGATACTGCACTTGGGTGGGCTGGGCTGGGCCGGGCGGAGGGGCAAAACGCAGGTGCTAGCAGGTATCTGGGCTGATCCCGCTAACACTGTGATTTTGGGAACCCTAAACTGCTGGGGACGCTAGTATAGATCTGATCGGATCAGATATTGATCTGTACAGATACTATACCACTAAGGGAGGCGTATGCTGCGTGCGTGGGTGTTAGCGGTACTGGCGCTAATCTGACGCTGCCTGGGGCGACGCATATCACCGCCGGGCGGTCAGGGGGCTAAATCTTTATTCGGTAATAAACGGCGGGTGCCCTGACACTATAAAAAATAAACAAACTAACCAGCGTCACCCGTAACGGTTATACAGTGATCAGTGGTGAAAGGGTTAACTAGGGGGCAATCAAGGGGTTAAAACATTTATTAGGTAGTATATGGGGGTCCCTGTCGCTATAAAACGCTGACGGCGAACCTAAATATTTACCTCACTAACTAGCGTCACCAGCGACACTAATACAGCGATCAGAAAAATGATCGCTTAGCGACACTGGTGACGGGGGGTGATCAAGGGGTTAAAACTTTATTAGGGGGGGTTAGGGGGGTATCCTAGACCTAAAGGGGGCCTAACAATCACTGCCCTAACACTGTAACTGTCACAAACTGACACCAATACAGTAATCAGGAAAAAAAAAAAAAACCTGCTTGGTGTCAGTTTGTGACAGGGGGGGGTGATTGGGGGGGGGGGGATCGGGGTGTTTTGTGTGCCTGGCATGTTCTACTGTGTGTGTAGTGTGTTGGTGCACTCACATTGCAGTCTTCTCTCCTCGGCCCGGAACGGAAAATACCGAGCCGAGGAGAGATGACATCATTTCCTCTGCCTCTGTGTACAATACAGAGGCAGGGAAATGATCCCATTGGCTGGGAGCGATCGCGAGGGGGGGGCCACGAATGGATGGCCTCCCCCTCACCACCGATCGCCGGGGGAGATTTGCCGACCGCCGCAGGCACCGGGGGGGGGTCCGATCGGACCCCCACCCGCGGGCAGGCAAGGACGTACCTGTAAGTCCTTTTGCCTGCCCGTGCCATTCTGCCGACGTATATAGTCGTGCGGCGGTCGGCAAGTGGTTAAATACTTGGCAGACTGAGCTGTGCCAGCCATTATAGTCTATAAGTAGGCCAATGATCGTAGTGATAGTATTGCATTTGGAATAAAAGGGCTGAGTAAAAGAGTAAGAAAAATGCAATAGAAGAAAATAAGAGGTAAGGCCATTGTATAAAAACAGGACAATTTAACAGAAATAGTTAAATTATAAAACCTTGGGAATGCGACACTGAATTAAAATGTGCCCTGTGTTGGTAAGGTGATGTCCCATTGTTAAGAAGCTTACAGATACTGTAAACTTACAAACACTGGAAAGTCTTGTGCTACACTTTCAGTTTCAGTATTGGGTTTGTGAATATAGAAATCGGTGGATAGTGTAATACATTATATCTAAATGCATAATTCACCAGTCAATTAGATAAACATCATAATGGTGGAAGGGATCCATGTCTGGTGGATAATTGGCCACAGACACATTGGGAGGATAACTGTAGATTATTATAAATTATATAAAGGTGAGAGTCTCTGTGGAAGACAAATAAAATTAAAACCATTTGAGGGCGCATGTGTGGCAGCCTGAGGTGAAGGTAATGTTACCTTAGAGCTCTGCTCCTCTGGAGTTTTCATCGGAGGACTACAGGTCCCAGTGAACCAGCAAGCATCCCAAAACTGCAGAAAATCCTACCTAATACTGTCAGCTTCACTGACAATGGTCTTGAGAGCTCCTAAAACGAAAATTAAAGCAGGAAAAACGAAGGAAACGGCACAAGGCTGGCGAATACACTGGAAAATCTTTACCTCACAGTCAGCACAGCGGTGAATACACTGAAAAATCTTTACCTCACAGTCAGCACAGCGGTGAATACACTGGAAAATCTTTACCTCACAGTCAGCACAGCGGTGAATACACTGGAAAATCTTTACCTCACAGTCAGCACAGCGGTGAATACACTGAAAAATCTTTACCTCACAGTCAGAAGACATAGGCCGCTAACGGTGAGTCTGAGTCTGAATATGAATACTGTGAATTACAAGCTGCTACACAGTCTGACATCTTCAAAAAATTTGAATGTATGCTTCAGAAAGCCCTCAAACAGACTTCTGATCATATAACTGACAAACTGACTAAAGAAATTAGAGAACTAGGTCAGAGAACAGCTGACTTAGAACTGAGTGTTGATGAAATTGATAATTTTACACAGAACTACATGTCTGAGATGAAGGTACTAAAAGAGGAAAACCTTACATTACAAAATCGTTTAGAGGACCAAGAGAACAGAGATCGTCGATCGAATCTGCGAATCAGGGGAATCCCTGAATCTGTTCTAGACCTGCAGGCTAATATCACGGCGCTCTTTCAAGAATTATTACCTGGAACCCCTATTGACAGGTTCGAAATGGATAGAGTGCATAGAGCGTTAGCCCCACACAAAATAAATGGTCCCCCGAGGGATATTATAGCTAAATTGTACTTTTACAGAACCAAAGAACAGATACTAACAGCTGCCAGAGGGAGAGAATCTCTTAGCTTCCAGGGCAATACCTATCAACTCTTCACAGATTTGTCCCCACTAACGGTTGCAAAAAGACGTGCACTTAAACCTCAACTCCAGGTACTCCAGAGAAATCAAATTTCCTATCAATGGGGATTTCCTTTTTGTCTCAGATTTACTCATTTGGAAACAAAATATGTTTGTCGCTCTTCAGAGGACTTGAAGTCAGCCCTATTTGATATGGGCCTAGCCGAAGCAATCTTACCAAATGACCAGTCTCATAGGCGCTCAGCTTTTCGTTCTACACAGCAAAACAAAGACCCAAAACCCAGCTATTCCACATCTTCCCATCAAAATCTTAACAAGCGAGGTCGATATGAACATTCACCACCAAACAATGAGGATTCAATGGACTGACAATCTAAGCCAGACTAGTTATTTGTCCTTGCTACTTTTTTTCCAGCACAGTATGCTGACAGAGTTAATAAACTGGCCATATTCATGACTAAAATGAGTTATGGCTACATACTACTGTTATGTTACAAAAATATTTTTTTTTAATATTTTTTTTATTTTTTTATATTAACTTTTTTCTGTTTTTTTTTCCTCTCAAGTTTTTGAACTTTATTTTTTTTTTTTTTTTGTAACAATTTAAGCAAAATTTTTCCATGATAGTAATGGAATAGTTCCTGTGGTAGGAATTTCTTGTTGCCCTTTATTCCACCTAAGGACTCCTATCATTGTTATGGGGGTCTCTATTGGTGGTCCCGGACCCTCTCAGAGAGTTCTAAAAACTCTCCTGAGATGCTCCTACACCCTATTATTTAGCCTTTATATACTGCTAAATTGTCTTCATATTGGGTTTGTTCGATTCTCCTCTCCTTTTTTCTTTTTCTATTCTATTCTATTCTATTCTATTCTATTGCTTCTTTCTTTAATCTTTGCTATTCCCTCCTGACTCTCGGGTTGGTGATCCTGGCTCTCGATGAGTACTCTGCTTGTTATGCTATAATATTCACATTCGTTGTTTTATGGCTCCTATAAATATTTTGTCATTAAATGTACAGGGGTTTAATACTCCACATAAGCGAACCAAGGCTTTACGCTCTTTTGCTATGAAAAAAGCTAATATTATATGTTTGCAGGAAACGCATTTTACTGACAAAGTTTATCCCAAATTTCTTTCATCATCATATCCACAATTCTATACTGCTTCAGCTACGGTTAAACAGCGCAGAACTCTCATTGGTTTTCACCGTTCCACTCCGTTTAACCTTGTATCCAAAATAACAGACCCTGAAGGACGATATGTTCTCCTAACAGGATTTATTTCTGATAATCCTATTACTATTGTGTCTTATTATGCCCTTAACAAACGCCCAACTGCTTTCTTATCCCACCTTTTTCAACTTATAGAAGTACATAAGTTTGGTACTGTTGTTATTTGTGGGGATTCTAATGCTACTATTTTCCCGTTCTTAGATAAATCTCCCCCTGGACCTACCACAAACTCAATAAACCTAACTTTTCAACATCTACTCACCACTCATAGCCTGGTAGATACCCTATTAGTAGGCGCTTCACTCATTATTCTTATCCGCATAACTCTTTTTCACGAATAGATCATATTCTAATCCCGTCAAGTATGCTACCAGAAATCATATCATCCGAAATCATTCCTTTTCCATGGACAGACCACTGCTCAGTATTCATTACCATTGCTTCCACAATTCCTAGATCACACGATACCACTTGGTGTATAAACGGTTCAATTCTGACCCACCCTTCTCATCGTGTTGAGATTGAAAAAGCACTTTCTGATTACCTAAAATCCAATGATACAGACGATGTCTCTGCTATTACATTATGGGAGGCGCACAAGGTAGTCATTAGGGGTAGACTGATACAACAAGCAACTAACCTTAAAAGAGAACGCAAACTGTTGTTTGCAAAACTTGAATCTACCTTTAATGACTGTCATCAAACTTTTCAAACCTCCCCGAATGCTACCAACAGTACCAAACTAGAAAAAGCCCGCCTGGATCTAGATCTTTTTCTTACTGATACCGCAGATAAACTTATAAGTAAACGCCAGCATGTTCAATATCGCAGGGCAAATAAACCTGATACACCTATGGCCAGAATTTAAAAAAATTCACAACATATACATACGCCTATCAGATTGAAAGTATCCCGGGAATCTTACACTAGTAACCCAGTGAAAATACTTGAAATTTTTCGCTCTAAGTTATCTAAACTATATTTTTCTGCCTCAAATTTTGATAAAACTAAAGCAGACACACTGTTCTCCAATATCACGCTTCCTAACCTTGATCAACAACAGAAAGATCTTCTTGAATGTCCAATTACAGATACTGACGTCCTTAACGCAATAAAATCTTTAAAATTACGTAAAAGACAAGGCCCAGATGGATTTTCGGCAACATATTATAGACATATAGACAATTTGCATCAATCTTAACACCTGTCTTAAGTAAAGCCTTCAATTCGATCCTTAAAGGTAACTCATTTAGAACAGAGACTCTCACCTCTATAATAGCAATGATCCCCAAACCACATTCTGACTCCACCTCCTGGACTAATTATCGTCCTATATCCCTCCTAAATCTCGATATAAAATTGATTGCTAAAATTTTGGCCACTAGACTAAATAATATTATTGGCCTACTAATCCATAAAGACCAAACAGGCTTTATGCCTAAACGCCAAGCTGGAGATAATATCAGGAGAGCACTCTTACTTATTAATGCGGCTAAAACTAGACGAATCCCAGCTTGCCTTGTATCCTTAGACATAAGGAAAACATTTGATTCGGTTACGTGGCCTTATATGGAATATGTCCTTGGTAAATGGGGATTTGGAAACAATTTTTTAACCTGGGTCTCATCCTTATACAATAATCCTAGAGCATATATCAAATATGCAGGCTATAAGTCAACAATGATTGATATCAAAAGAGGCACTAGACAAGGATGCCCTCTTTCCCCTCTACTTTTTGCCCTAATAATAGAACCCCTGGCACACCTTATTAGAACCAATCCTGACATTAAAGGTATCGAACTAGGTGATTATCACCATAAACTATGTCTCTTTGCGGATGACATTCTCATATTTTTGTCTCATCCCCATATATCCACCCTAATCTACTAAAAACACTAGATAATTTTGCCCAAATATCAGGACTACATGTTAATCCAACAAAATCAAATGCATTAAATATTTCCTTATCTCAATTAGAACTTCAGCAGGCACAAACTTCCTTACCCTTTACTTGGGTTCCAAAGCTGCTTCCATACCTAGGAATAAAACTCACAATCTCTCTTAAAGACCTTTTTGCAGGAAATTACTTACCCCACCTTAAACAAACTTCCGGCTTCCTGAAACAATGGGCTCTTCTATCATTGTCATGGTTGGGAAGGATTAATGTGGTAAAGATGTCAATCCTGCCGAAATTCTTATATTTATTTAGGGTACTCCCTATTTCCTTACCATCTTACTTTCTTAGACTTACTCAACATAGAGTTATGTCCTTCATTTGGGGTACCACCAAACCACGTATACCTAAATCTACGCTTTACCTTAATAAATTGAGTGGTGGTTTGGGATTGCCCAACTTTTCCTCCTATTTCTAGGCTGCACAGCTAGCACTTATACCCAAGTATCATACTTCTGTAGAAGCTCCCCTGTGGGTAGCTATTGAATCAGTGGAAAGTGACCCTATCTCAGTGGCAAATATGTTTTGGCTCTGTCCTGCTGATAGAATACACCTTTCTAATCCTATCATGAAACAGACCCTAGCAGTATGGGATAAATGTAAATTTGCACATAATCTTCAATCAACACATAATCCCTTGCTTTCATTTCTTAATAATCCAGCCTTTTATCCTGCCTGGAAATTCCCAAAATTATTCTCTGCATGGACCTCTACGAACCTGACTCGTTTATACAATCTTTCCTCGACTAAAGCTATTTATACATTTCCTGTACTATGTGAAACCTTTGGGTTACCTAAAACTGAAATATTTCGATATTTACAAATTAAAAATTTTTATGAACCACTTCTTAGTACAGGCTCAACTCTTAATCAAATGACTCAATTTGAGCGGATTTGTATAAGTGATCCACACATTAGAGGACTTATCTCAATATTATATTTCCAACTTAATATGATATCTAGTGAGTTTCTACCCTCATACACAACTAAATGGGCACAAGATATGAATCAAGTGTTTAATAAACAAGATTGGTCGAATATATGGTCAGCCACCAAAACTTCCTCTCCAAATTGTTTTGCTGTAGAAACTACTTACAAGGTTCTAGCACGCTGGTACCTTGTACCAGCTAGAATAGCTAAATTTGTCCCCAAATATTCACCTAATTGCTTTAGAGGATGTGACACAGCAGGAACACATTTTCACATATGGTGGCAATGCCCCATAGTTGAAGAATTCTGGAAGAATATATTTCTTATGGCTTCTAAAGCCCTGGAAATCACGATTCCTCCAGATCCTGCAATGGCACTCCTAAACCTTAAACCCACAATACTCACCCATACTCAATTCCAATTGTTTATCCAACTTAGCACTGCAGCTAAACAAACGATTGCCAAGGCGTGGAAGTCCCAAAATCTAATTCTTGCTGAAGCTAAACACAGAATGAACAGAGCACTTTTATACGCCAAGATGACAGCTATTGAAGAAAATAAAATAAATAAATTTCGCAAAATTTGGCAACCATGGGTTAAAAACTACCTCCCTACAGATTTTGACCAATCTCTGTTGTTACCACACTAAGAAATATATCATATTATTACTGAAATATATATTATATTTGTATACCTAATGAGAGCTGGATCATCATCCCGGGAAACTCTCTTTTTTTTTTTTTTCTCTTCTTTCCTTCTTTCCATCTTTATCTCTCCTCCCTCTCCTTTTCTTTTATTATTTCCTAAAATATTCCTATGGATACTTAGTCTAATAACTTGATTTATTTCTCTAATCTTACATCTAGAATCCCAACTAGTGTATAGTAAATATGGTTGTAAGTTATCTCTAAAATTACTTTATTTTATTAACTTATTTATTTATCTTTTTTATCATACTGCAAAGATCTTCTGATGATTGATATGTATCCATGTATTGTATCATTTTATTTCTTCTTCTGTGAAAACTCAATAAATATATTTAACAGAAAAATTAAAACCATTTAAGAGCATTTGGGTCCCAGACAAAGGATAGTCCTTCCACACGAAGCATATTAGTTAATTTGTCACATGGACCTATGTTTGCTAATGTTTTTTGTATGGGACGGCTGCATTGTATCCACATTCCGGTACTTGCACAGTAAAGCCTACACATAATTCTAACACCTTTTTACTGATTGATATGTAATGATGTAGAAAAAGAATGCATAAATATTAAATGATGACTGGCACACTTCTATATTTAAACAGGTTGCATTACATGACTTTTACCACTTCTGACAGTGTGGCACAATCCACCTTACTACTAGAAGATTTAATACTTTTTTCTTTGTTTAACCTAAGTTTGTGTGTTTAAATGTGTCCTGTCTCATCTCTGAATTGTACAATTTAAGCTCAGTGCATAGTCTATTTGCCTTAGTAAATCAACCACCGCATCACCTTGCCCATGCAGAGCAAAGTGTCATTGTCTATGCAAGGGTGTCTCCTCATACTCACTTTACCAGCACTCCCCCACAGCTCTATACTCTTCTAAAGCCACCAAAAATGCCTGGAATATCCAGGTATGGTGGACCATGTGACCTGCTCTACTGGGGTGCTCAGGTCTAGCAGACTTTCACTAGACCTGAGCACTGTCAACCGACCAGGTGGTGAGATCATTGTTCATCGAGATCACTGACACCAGCCATTTCAGTGCTGGCAGAAGTAAAGGAAGGAGTGCAGAGGAATCGTTGGTAAGGCGAATATGTGGTCCTTTGCAGAGACACTGTCACTTTGCCCCACGTGGTTGACGCTCTGCCAAAATTGTTTTTTACCTACACATGTCTGGCAGGTGGTGATTCTTATCTCTGCTATTTTAAAGAACTACAGTGCTTAAAGTTGTGTGCTGTTATTCCACCCACTAGCTATTACAGTGTTCTTCAGTGATGTAGCGACCAGCAGGTGGAACTACAGAGCACACTGGGGGATCAAGCATATGACATACCTGGAAGTGTGTTTAATGCAGACGATGTTTCAAGTTATAGCTTTTCAAGACAGGACCGGTAAGAATTTTTGATCCTTTGTATAGTGCACTTTTTAATAATGAATATCTGGTAACAGAGTCATTTTAAAACTTAAGAAAAAATGTGTTTACCAGTCTGTATCTTTTTTTTTACTAAACCTAAACCAATTTTACTTATAGTTTATTTATCCATACATTTAAAACTATTTTAAGTATAAAAAAGTTAATCTCCTTCTAAAAATACAGGTAAACATCAACCTACAGAGGACAGCATTGCCCTGCCAACAGAGGGTATCACAAAAACACCTTTGTGCTATATTTAACCTCTTGCCGACCAGTGCACGACGATATACATCAGCACAATGGCACAGCTGCACAAATGGGCATACAGGTATGTCCCCTTTAAGAAGCGGTATTGTGGGCGCGCACATGCCCGCCGAACGCTCCGTGACTGTGCCTGTGGGACCCGCGGAGAAGGGGAGAAGTGTCTATGTAAACAAGGCATTTCCCCATTCTGACTAGTGACAAGACAGAGATCTACTGCTCCCTGTCATCTGGAGCAGTGATCGCTGTCATGTCCTAGGTAGCCCATCCCCCCCATAGTTAGAATCACTCCCTAGGACACACTTAACCCCTTGATCGCCCCCTAATGTTTAACCCCTTCCCTGCCAGTATCATTTACAGAGTAATCAGTGCATTTTTATAGCACTGATCTCTGATCTCTATATAAATGACAATGGTCCCAAAATAGTGTCTTAAGTGCCTGATGTGTCCGCCATAATGTCACAGTCATGATAAAAATCGCAGATCGCCACCATTACTACAAAAAAAATTAATAACAAAAATGACATAAATTTATCCTCTATTTTGTAGACACTATAACTTTTGCGCAAACCAATCAATATACGCTTATTGAGATTTTTTTTTACCAAAAATATGTAGAAAAATACATATCGGCCTAAACTGAGGAAAAAATTTGTTTTTTTATATATTTTTGGGGGATATTTATTATGGCAAAAAGTAAAAGATATTGCTTTTTTTTTTCAAAATTGACGCTCTTTTTTTGTTTATAGCACAAAAAATAAAAACCACAGAAGTGATCAAATAGCACCAAAAGAAAGCTCTATTTGTGGGAAAAAAAAGGACGTCAATTTTGTTTGGGTGTAACGTCGCACAACTGCTCAATTGTCAGTTAAAGCGACGCAGTGCTGTATCGCAAAAAGTGCTCTGGTCAGGAAGGGGGTAAATTCTTCTGAGGCTGAAATGGTTAAAAAAGGTTGTATTTCTAATGTAGATAATCTATTTGTTTTTTCTGTTAAACATGATAATATTCTAATAGACCCCTAATGTCTCCATAAAGAGGTCCTGTTGCCTGCCCATACATGGGGAGGTTTGTTAGCAAATAAACTTGTTAGCAAGTAAAGCAACAAAGTTAAATGAAAAAAAAAATTAAAAAGTGAATTAAACTGTAAAAAAATAAATAAAAATAATAATATATAAATTTAAATTACCCCTGCTGCCCGATACATACATTTGTATGCAAACATGTGATTGCACCACACATGAACACTGTGAACATTACAGTGAGAAAAATAATTCTAGGTACAAGTTATGGTTAAATCTAAAGTGATAACTTTTAGAGGCTTTTAAAGCTCACTTATAGTCAATTTTAGGCAATTGACAGTTTATAGGCAATTTTAAAGTTTAACGGGTTTGGTATCTATTTAATTGATGCAACCACAGTGGACCTGAACTCAAGAAAGTGAATATCTGCTTTCATATAGGGAACGCCTAGAAATTTTACGTGTGCCTAAGCCTAAGCCACATTCTGAAAAGCGCACTTGAGGACCTTCAGAACAAGGAACTCCCTGCTCCTACTTCATTCATCTGTGCTTTCTCCATCTCTCCTACTGCTTCTGGAATACTACCACACCAGTCATCAAATCACCAATCATCAAGGGGCATGAGAACGAAAAGCCCTGCAGCTTTATAAAATAGCCTCCATGACACAGATGTATCACGTGGAGCAAGGCAATGTAAGTCAGTAAAGGGGAAAATCTTAGCTGCAAAAAGCCTACAGAAAATGTTGGTCCTTTGCCTCCTGCTTGACTTTTTTGGGAACAGCTTCCACAGCACAGATAACCTTCAACCTTTTCATAATGTAAGGTACATTTTTAATGGGTGAACCCAGTTTTGCAACTTCCGTATGTGTATGTAAAATCGTAAATATACAGCATATATACAAATACATGCACATTGCAACTGCTTATTGTATTCATATTATTATTATTATTATTATACAGGATTTATATAGCGCCGACAGTTTACGCAGCGCTTTACAACATTAGGGCAGACAGTACAAGTACAATACAATTCAATACAGGAGGAATCAGAGGGCCCTGCTCGTTAGAGCTTACAATCTAGGAGGGAGGGTCAAGTGATACAAAAGGGTAATAGCTGTGGGGGATGAGCTAATGGAGAAAATAGTGCAGTTGTTAGATGGAGGCAGGATAGGCTTCTCTGAAGAGGAAAGTTTTCAGGGATCGCCTAAAAGTGGATAAAGTTGGAGACAGTCTGACAGATTGGGGTAGGGAATTCCAGAGGATGGGCGAGGCTCGGGAGAAGTCCTGGAGGCGGATATGGGAGGAGGTGATGAGGGAGCTAGAGAGCAGGAGGTCTTGGGAGGAACGGAGATGGCGATTAGGTTGGTATTTTGAGACTAGGTTAGTGATGTAGCTGAGGGCAGAGTTGTGGATGGCTTTGTAACTTATTGTTAGTATTTTGAATTTAATTTGTTGGGCGAGTGGTAGCCAATGGAGGGATTGGCAGAGAGGGGTAGCAGACACTGAGCGGTTTGTAAGGTGGATGGGTCTGGCAGCAGCATTCATGATGGACTGAAGGGGGGATAGTCTGTTTAAAGGTAAGCCAATGAGGAGTGAGTTGCAGTAGTCAAGGCGAGAGATAACCAGGGAGTGAATCAGGAGCTTAGTGGTTTCATTGGTTAGAAAGGGACGTAGTTTAGAGATGTTGCGGAGGTTGAGGCGGCAAGCTTTGGAAAGTGATTGGATGTGGGGCTGAAAGGAGAGTTCAGAATCCAGGATAACACCTAGTACCCTGACATGTGGGGACGGGTGGATGGTTTTGCCATTGCTCTTGACAGAGAAGTCGGGGGAAGAGGAACGTGGGGGAGGAAATATTATAAGCTCGGTTTTGGACAAGTTGAGTTTGAGGAAGTGGTGTGACATCCATACAGATATGTTGGTTAGTAAGTTAGTGATGCGTGAGGAGACTGATGGAGTGAGTTGAGGGGTGGAGAGATAGATTTGTGTGTCATCAGCATAGAAATGATATTGAAAGCCGTGAGAGGCTATCAGCTGACCCAGGGAAGAGGTGTAGATTGAAAATAAAAGAGGTCCAAGAACAGAACCTTGGGGGACCCCGACAGAGAAGGGAAGAGGAGTGGAGGAAGTAGAATTGTAAGTGACACTGAAGGTGCGTTGGGATAGGTAGGATGAGAGCCACTGAAGAGCACAGTCACGGAGACCGAGGGAGTAAAGTTTTTTGAGGAGGAGGGGGTGGTCAACCGTGTCAAAGGCAGCTGAAAGATCCAGAAGTAGGAGTACAGAATAGTGTCCATTGGTTTTTGCAGTTAGTAGGTCATTTGTGAGTTTTAAAAGAGCAGTTTCTGTGGAGTGTTGAGGGCGAAATCCAGATTGAAGGGGATCAAGAAGGTTGTTTTTAATGAGGTGGTCACTCAGTTGGTTGTAAACCAGGCGTTCAAGGAGTTTAGAGGAAAAGGGGAGCAAGGAGATTGGGCGTAGGTTGTTAAGATTGGTAGGGTCCAAGGACGGCTTTTTGAGTATGGGGGTGAATAAACTATAAACTATACCTTGATAAATTAGGCCTTCATCTGGTGGTAAATGGTAATGGATATCTCGAAATAAAAATCTCAAAATGCCTATTACCGTGACGCATCACCAAAATTAATTCTCCTACTAACACAGAGATACTACATATGTGTACATTATTTGCTGTTTGTACCCATAGTAGGACCAGGAAACAGTAATGCATATTTTGCATTTTTTGCCCAGGGGCTGAGGCCTACTGCTGTGGAGAGATTGAGATAGTTATAGGATCCGCACGACCCCTTGATCCATGAGAGCATGGTGGCCATGCTCATTACAAGAACCTAGTATCCTGTCAGCTAAGTTAACACTTAGTTATACCAAGGTACATTCATTTGTTGAATAGTGATCTGATGTGGACACATTTTATATGTGACTACTCTACTCTTGGTCTTTTATTGAGCAACCATCTCACTGGATGTGGGACATATGCTTAGTAAATACTGGATTATTATCTTTGCATTTGGAATATACTGTAGTTTTATTCACTGTATAATTCAGGTGACATTACATAATGATCTGATATGGCTATTGTCATATTGAGTGAGGGGAAATCCAAAATGTTAGAGTTGTCATCGATACAAAAGGTAAAGATAAATATTTCAGTGGGGACACTTGTTCCAGGGACAACTCTCTAAGAGGTAAATTACCCTCACTTTGGGAGAATTCCTCTAACTTCCTGCTGCATCTATGAGACAGTAAAGTGAATAAAAATGTCTCAAATTGAACTGATACCGCAAAAAATAAACTGGAAGGAGTTTTAACCCTTCCCTACTTCATCCAAACCTACAGAAAGTTTTGGCTACATACTTTGTTATGTACATTTTTGGCATGTTAAATTTAATGCAATGATGAAGTACTTTGGCTTTTTAAATATGAACTTTAATCAGTATGGAGAGGGAGAGAGAAAGAGAGACAGAAAGAGAGAGACAGAATCTTTTATGGTAATTTCAGTAAGGAAAAAAACACATACACTTTGGAAATAGCTGCCTTAAGAATTATAATAAGAATAATAAGAATATAAGTCTCAGAAGATATCTGTTAGAGTCAAGAATATAAGTCTCAGAAGATATCTGTTAAGAGTCAATTGCACGTAAACTGGTCATATGAGAAAACACCAATAAAACTGCAGTTTTCGTATTATCTAGTCTTTGTATGGCTAGCTTCAAATACTTATAAATAGTTTGATGTTTTATATACATTTAATGAATAAATGTTCAAGTTAATGTGTGAAAAAATATTTATAACAAGTCCTAGAATTTAGTGCTCTAAATTGCTGCAATGATTTCTCACACTCTGTGATAGCTTCTTAAATTGCATTAACCAGACCCTTCTCAGATGATTTGTTTAATTATAAGTAGGTATATCATATGCTAAGTTAATGCCTGATCCATCCTTGCTCCAGAGACGTTGCATGTGGCCCCCATTTCTAGGCTGGAAGCTGACAATGTCCAGTCTTGTACTGCATTAGTAGCAGAGATAAATTAATCAGAAACTTGTTTTGGTTCCATTATACTTTAAGCCTTCTATAAATTGTCTCAATTACTGAACTGGAAATATGCAAAATCAATTTTACATCAATTTTTTACATTTAAAACCCAAATTTTACATCAATTTGTGTTATTTGAAACCCATTAACTAATGTGTTTCTAAAAAACAAAATGCCTAAAAAATACTAGCCAATAGTTATGCATTTCTATAATTTTGCTAATTGAAATAGTTTAGGCAAGATTTGTGGAAAGAAAACCTATATTTAAACTGATTTTGTTGTTTATTAAAAAATAAATAAATAAAAAAATAAAATAAATAAGCCAACCTGTAAAAGAACAACAATAATACTTACCAGTTCCGCCACTGGTGATCTTTTGCAGACCTTCACTGGCTAAAGAATTTTCCAGGTGTGTCAGAAAATCTTTTTAAAGATCATTCAGTATATATTTAAAATATACCAAATAAAGTAACATTTACCTTTCTTGCACCAGTTACTTGTAATACAGTAGACATATTTTTAATAAATACACAGTGCATTGACCAATTAGAATCCATCATGCACTGGACTGAAAAAAAGCAAATTTAAATTTCTTGCTATGGGTTACTGCCCTTAGCCTTTAGCATTTTCACAGAATATTGAATAGAGTTGGCACTATTTGTAGAGTATAGCCTTGTCTTCTGACTCCCAGCCCCAGTCAAGGCTTTATTAATAAGGCCGATACTCATACTTGTAGCGTAATGTATACCAAAAATGCTTGTAATAGTCATTCTATATACAGTGCCTTGAAAAACAATTCATACCTTTTGAAATTTTCAATATTTTGTCTAGTTACAACCAAAAACGTAAATGCAATTGGGCTTTTTTGTGATAGATCAACCCAAAGTGGCACATAATTGTGAAGTGGAATTAAAATGATAAATGGTTTTCAATTTTTTTTACAAAATAATTATCTGAAAAGTGTGGCTTGCATTTGTATTCAGCCCCCCTAAATCAAAACTTTGTAGGACCACCTTTTCCTGCAATTACAGCTGCAAGTCATTTTGGGTATGTCTCTACCAGCTTTGCACATCTAGAGAGTGAAATCTTTGCCCATTCGCCTTTGCAAAATAGCTAAAGCTCTGTCAGATTGGATGGAGGGATCTGAACAGCAATTTTCAAGTCTTGCCACAGATTCTCAATTGGATTTAGGTCTGGACTTTGACTGGGCCATTTCAACGCATGAATATGCTTTGATCTAAACCATTTCATTGTATCTCTGGCTGAATGTTTAGTGTCGTGAACCTCTGTCCCAATCTCAAGTCTTTTGCAGACTCTAACATGTTTTCTTCTAAGATTTCCCTGTATTTAGCTCCATCTATCTTCCCATCAACTCTGACCAGCTTCATTGTCCCTGCTGAAGAAAAGCATCCCCACAACATTATGCTGCCACCACCATGTTTCATGGTGGGGATGGTGCATTCAGGGTGATGTGCAGTGTTAGTTTTCCGCCACACATAGTGTTTTGCTTCTAGGCCAAAAAGTTCAATTTTGGTCTCATCTGACCAAAGCACCTTCTTCCACATGTTTGCTGAGTTCCCCAAATGGCTTCCCGCAAACTGCAAACAGGACTTCTTATGGCTTTCTTTCAACAATGGCTTTCTTCTTGCCACTCTTCCATAAAGTCCAGATTTGTAGAGTGCACAACTAATAGTTGTCCTGTGGACAGATTCTCTCACCTGAGCTGTGGATCTCTGCAGCTCCTCCAGAGTTACCATGGTCCTCCTGGCTGCTCTCCTTGCCTGTCAGTTTGGGTGGATGGCCATGTCTTGGTAGGTGTGCAGTTTTGCCATACTCTTTCCATTTTTGGATGATGGATTGAACAGTGCTCCATGAGATGTTCAAAGTTTGAGAGTTTAACCCTGCTTTAAACTTCTCCACAACTTTATCCCTGACCTGTCTGGTGTGTTCCTTGGCCTTCATGATACTGTTTGTTCACTAAGGTTCTCTAGAACAGCTATATTTATACTGAGATTATACTACACCAGTACATTTTCCTTTAACTTCAAAATTATGTGCCACTTTGTGTTGGGCTATCATATTAAACCCCAATAAAATACATTTACGTTTTTGGTTGCAACATGACAAAATGTGGGAAATTTCAAGGGGTATGAAAACGTTTTCAAGGCACTGTACATTTGTTCCCATATACTCACTATGCTGAGATGCAGGTGCAGGCCTCTTTAGGTCTATTTTCCCCAACATCCTAGGTTCCTGAATATGCCCAGGGTATATACAATTCTCAGCTTCTCTCTCTCAGCAGTTCAGAGAGGCCACACCTGAGGAGACAGAGGTAGCTGGGCAAATGATCTGCAACCAGCTGAGAGGCCCTCCACTGTCAGAGCAGACTTATGTGCAGCTGAGCTGGAGACTAATAGAATAATGAAGCTTCTTCAGGAACCCAGCAACTGTGGGGAGCCCCTCCCGAATTGCTACCACTGTACTCTAGTTCAATTGGGATGGCCCCCAGATGTTCACGTTGTGTTACCAAAGCAGCCCTGGACTTCACAGTGAGGGATGCTGTTTATAAGGATTTTGAACTGTTTTACTGTTTTAGCT